>NC_091508.1:18160023-18467023 GCF_947461875.1 Haliaeetus albicilla
ATTAGTTCACATTAAGTGGAAAGAAGGCAGGAGGGGGCATCAGAAAAATCCACACTTCGCAATTTAGAGTTGCCAGTATATTCTAAAATCCTAATATCTTGGCAATTCCCCATGTAAGCAAATACTGGTGTAGTTTAAAAGCTCAGGGTTCAACTCATCATTATGTTACTCCAAAGTTGCAGTAATTCAACCCCATAATGTCAATGGGATTTATATCTGGTATAAATTTAGAATACTTCAGTGATGAGCTAGGTTTCTGTTTCATGAATTTCCCTTCATAAAAACAACAGCTCACATCTCTTTGAAGGAGAAGTCCCATACCATCATTTGTAAATATGTATCAGAGCCAATAATGCATCCCAAAGTTTTGTTACAGTAAGTCTCTTGTTAAACCTGGATTTAGCTAAAAATGCAAAGAATTGTTCAAAAATCACCCACATAAGCTTATTTTTACTCCTTCAGAGCTTTCTCTACTGATGGAAAAGGAAGGACTTTTATAGCAAGATACTTCCCAATGCAGATAAGGGCACTGTCATGCACTCCTCTATGACCTGGCAAAAACCCAAGATTAGCTGGGCAAGAAAAGGTTTGTTTTAGCTTAATGACTTTTCTCAGTAACATTAAACACCAGCAGGTAGTATTCTAAATTAAATTCTCATGCAACGAGTGGATTAGATAATGGGATAGGTTGAAGTTTAGCTATTGCTAGTTCTAAGCTACTGCTTAAACAGACCAGCATACTACCTATTTTGCTGCAGCTATATGCTCGCAACAGAAATATGACACAGACAGATGTCCTCTAGCAAACCTCTCAGGCAGGAACAATTTAAGAGATTACATCTCCAGCTATTCATTACCATCCTGATCAAGTTATCCTTTCCACAGTTCATACACTGTAATTGACCATCTGCTCTAGCTTACACAAGGCAGGTCCATTGAAAGCCACTTCCATCAGTGGCTTAAGCTAAGATAGTTGACTTTGCACTGAAGCACATGAAGACTTCTTTGGCAATCATTCAGTTTATCTGAGTTCTAAAAGCCGAAACCTTCAATCAGGCGCAGAAAATTTTTGCAGTTCTTGCTAGTTTTATTGATGTTTCTCTGCACCTACAGACATCTCTCTGCTACAGAATTACCATGTTAAAAACTACAATGCAATGGCCCAGCCCCCAAGAAGATTTTGTTTTACATGGATGGAAGGATCCAGCCTGCAGATCATTGCAGACTACACCAAAAATCACAGAGACAGAAGTACAAGACATAAGGTTTTCAGCATTTCCAGTTTCTTTCAGTGCCTAATGCTAAGAAGCTTTAGGAAGCAGTTTTTACACTTCAATGAAATGTTAATTACCAGCCCTGCTTTACTCAACAAACAAGGTAGATGATGATGATGATGTTGAGAAGCAACAGATTTTAATAAAACTATAAGCCTTGCAATATCTCTGTGAGGTCAGGAAGTACTAGTTACCCCCTGAACCAAAGTTGTGGGTGTGACAGAGTTACTGTTCTGAAAACACATACTATTTATCTAAAAAAAGGTGTTTAGTCCTTCATGAATGTAACACCTACTTTGCACTGGACTTCTTCCTCTCAAGAAGTGCATCAAATAATTTACAGTCTGCATTTTGGCACTGTTTAGAAACAGGGTTTTATCCATTAGATTAGCATGTCCCTTACAAATAATCCCTTACAATGGGCTGATTATGGACTCAATAAACCATAACAACATCTGAGATTTTAAAGGAAACGCATAAAAAAGATTTTGCTTTCCTTGGGTAAGGTTCTACGTTAAAAGTCTCTACTTACATTCAAGGCTAAGCACACAGGGAAAAAAAAAAAGCCACACACTTGTGAATACAGCTAAACCTATTCAGTTGCCTATTTGTGTAAACTAACAGTGAACATATTAATTATTACCTAGAAGAAAATATATTCAAATGCATTTTTTTCTAACACAGGAAGAAAAAAGACACAATGAGAAACAAAGAAAATTGAAATGAGTAATGTTAGACTCCTTTTCCCCCTTTCCTCAATAAGAGTTAAAATCTTAACTCAACATATTGATTTTTATATATTTTTTGTTTATCTGTTTTGTCCACTATAACTCTGCCAGTTGCCCCAGGCAATCAACAAAGCTATGCTTGTTCAGCCTTTGATCATCTCTGTGCTAGAAGATTAGCATATGCATACTCTCATCCTCCCCTTTATCCTGTTAATAAAGCTCCAAACTCCCTCTGCTGATGTTCAAGAAAGCAATCCGCTCCAGAGCCCCCAATGATTTGCCCCCATTCCCTCCTCTGCTCAGGACTCAGAATGCTAACTACTATGCACGAGTTGTGTAAGTGCTTATCCACCAGCCCTCTGAGGAGCAATTCTTACTTGTTTGATGCAGTCCACATTTGACAGACGTTCCTGGATCAGATTGGCCCAAAGCGCGTTGGGAATTTTCTAAAGAAAGAACAAAAAAAGGCTGAATATTCACAATTGAGTTCAAAAGGAATTTTACCATGCAGGCATATTCTGGTTAAAGGTGAAGTGAGATGTCTTCTTAACAATAAATAAATAAATAAACCTGTGCAAGTCCCAAGTCATTAACATAATATATCAGAGAGTTAATAAGGGCACAAAAATCAGTGTTAAAGGTAAGCTGAACACAAAGCCTACATCCATGCTTTTTGCACACTTAACATGGAAGCAGTGCCAAGTTTTGCACACTAACACACACACTGGACATCAAACCTGCAAAGGAATCCATAAGAACATCACATCCACAAGTAGTCCTTTTCACCACAAATATCTGACCCACTACTGCTTCATAGGTCAGTGGACTCAGCATTAGTGATCTTAACAGCTATGATGTGAGACAAGCAGAATCTCAAACACAGAGCAAATAACAGAAAGGGTTTGATTTTCAGGAATTTTGTTTCATAGTTTCAAGTAACTCTTACTCTTTCATAATCCAGAAAGTTTATTTAAAATACATTTTATAGTTAAAGTTAATTTTAATGTTAAAGTTAGTTTATTTTTAAACTCAGGACTGTGAAACGGGATTGAAACTGCATGTGCCAATATTTTCAGAAGTGCTATTTCTTTCTGTGACTATTACTTTGCCCAGATCTAGAGATGTTTTGTAAGACAGTACTTGCTATCTGACACAACAACATTCCTTTACAGATTTAGCATTCCCCTCCCCTAATATTTCTTCTGTTATTATGCTAGATTTCCTGACAAGAAATTAACAATACCCTTCTGTCCTGGTTTCAGCTGAGATATAGAGTTAATTGTCTTCCTAGTAGCTGGTACAGTGCTATGTTTTGAGTTCAGTATGAGAAGAATGTTGATAACACACTGATGTTTTCAGTTGTTGCAAAGTAATGTTTAGTCTAAAGTCAAGGATTTTTCAGCTTCTCATGCCCAGTCAGTGAGAAAGCTGGAGGGACACAAGAAGTTGGGACAGGACACAGCCAGAGCAGCTGACCGAAATTGGCCAACGGGGTATTCCATACCATGGGATGTCACATCTAGTATAGAAACTGGGGGGAGTGGGCGCAGGGGGATCGCCGCTCGGGGGCTAACTGGACGTTGATCGGCAGGGGGTGAGCAATTGCACTGCGCATCATTTGTACATTCCAATCCTTTTATTATTACTGTTGTCATTTTATTAGTGTTATCATTATTAGTTTCTTCTTTTCTGTTCTATTAAACCGTTCTTATCTCAACCCACAAGTTTTACTTCTCTTCCCGATTTTCTCCCCCATCCCACTGGGGGGGGGAGGGGAGTGAGTGGCTGCGTGGTGCTTGGTTGTTGGCTGGGGTTAAACCATGACACCTTCTTGTAAGAATTTTCTACACTGTCTTGTTAGTTTAGGCCTTCATTCTATGCTGAACTTGGTTAAACAAACTCTGTGTTAGCCAGTTTAACTTGATAAAGTCTAGACCTTTGGCCATGCCAGTCACAACAGCTGTTAATCATTTGACTAAATGCCTTGTCTCAGTCTCATTCACTTTGTCATTATTGGTAAAATGAATACTCAGAAAAAATTCTGCAGTCAGATTCTCTACCTCCCAAGTCAAAAAATTACCTTTCATTTAACAATGTGAGCTTGATTCTTTGTTCCATGCAGTTGCATATATTGTGGATTCCTGTCTCTTTTTTCTATCCAAACAGTCTGAAGGGCATAATCCTAAAAAAGAGTATTTCTGTAGGCTTTTGTTGTACTAAAGGATTTGGATAGATATAATGAAAACATGGCTGACTCTGTGGAAAGATTTCATAACAATCTTCTTCATTAGATCATGAAACAGTTTCACCAGGAGTGGTGGAAATGCTACCATACAAGTCAATTTAAAGTAGAGTGGAGAAAGCACTCCAGAATACACAAAAGAGAGCAGCCCTTGTCTGCCTGTGGAACGGACAAGGTGGCCCAGTCAGGCAGTGGGTTTTCTTGGTTTTTATCTCTATTGTCCCCAGTTCTCAGTGCCTTTCCTAATATCAGCCATTCATAAGCCAACATTCAAGCAGGTAAAAGAGAAAAAGGGAAAGAAATTGCTGTGTTTCTTGAAAGTCAGCAGGTCCCACAGGGTGGTGCGTCAAAGCCTCCTGCAGCCTCTCGCTGCTGGAGCCTGGGTCTGTGGCTTTGAGTCTGTCACCTTCCAAAGGTGCATCACGCTGCTATCAGAAACAGCTAGTGTCTTGCTTACTTCTTTGATGTGTCATGTCAAGACAGGCTAGTGACTGCTGGGGGTCCACTCTGCTAAGCCTTGCCAAACCAATTTAAACCAAAATTACACTAACTTCTTTCAGTGCAGTGGTATTCTTAGCCCTCTCTTTTGAGCAGGGTTTATTGCACAAACACAATCAAGGACACACATGCGGGTATTTCAGTGTCTTAGTTCCTTCTGCTCTCTGTGGCTCAATTCCAGTCTCATTTCCTGGTCAGTTTTCCTCCCACTGAGCAGTGGCCTACAAAATCATTTTCAATAGGCTGCTTGCAGAATGCCTAATTATTCAACTAGAAATCATTAAATCTGATACATATCAGATAGCACATTTACAATTTCTCTCTCATAAACACTCACACAAATATATCATGAGCCTGGTAGATGGGACTGCACCGCCCAGAAATCTGCGATAATGGACAATGACACATATACATTTGATAACTGCAGAACTGTATCTTATCTAAGGCACTCTGAGCCTGTCCCAACATTCAGTTTAGTTAATGGAAAGACCTACTGCTATGGTATTTTGTGTATGTTCAGACCACTTTTCTATACACACTGGTTTAATCGCTATTTCCATACTGCTGAAAAACTGTACTCATTAATGATTAATTTTAAATCTTCCATGTTATTTCAGGGACATCATACTTCAACTTACATGCCCAACCTAGTCAGAGTTATATTTCAATGATCTTTTCATAAAACTGCTAGACTTTTTTTTGGGAGGAGCACTTTCACTAGACATTTTTATTGGAATTTTTGGATATATTTGTTCTGAAAACAGCTACAGCTAAAAAACTTCTGACTTTTCCAAGTTTGCACCTTGGACAGAAAAGCAGTCATGTTTGAAGAAATTTTGTTTAGTATTCTAAGAATCATTCATGTTTAGATTTCGCTTGTTCAGATAAATACACATGAAAGGCTGGTCTTTTTTATGTATACACAAGACTGGAACAGTTCCTATTTGTTCCTTCATAGTGGCTTGTCCTGGAATAGATTAGAATGCTGAACATACATAGATAAGGATGCCTTGGGTTTTCCTCTCTTCTATTATATTTCTTCTTAAAAAGCACAGGGATACGATGCAACTCTAGAGCAGTTTTAAGTCATTAACTAGTATGCAAACACCTTAACTGCAATTTAGTATAGCATTAAGAGCACACCCATCCCACAAGCCCACAATTACCACAGTCGTTTCAACTTCTTATTTTATCCAGTTAAAAGGAAACGTGAAACATGCAATAGCTCTTCATTAGACTTCACTATAGGAAAAACCTGAAGGTGCTTCCTATTAACATTATAATAACTAGAGATGAGGGAATAATTTGCAATGATTTATCCAAAAATGTAGCCTCTTTTTCTGTTCATGGAATATTTATTGATAGCTCATGGTTCTTCAAATTTATTGAATATTCAAAAATACTTGACTTCTTTTGGAATATTTTTACATGCAGAATGATCACATTTTGCTTTGAACAGTCAATATTTAAAATTCACTACCTGAGCTGTGCTCATTAGTAAGTGGCCAGGTGTGTGTTAGTGAATGATTGCATGTCCAACTTTAAAAATTGAGCTTCAGAGAATAATCACATATTTTAAATACACCTTCCATGAATTCTTGTGCCAGGAAAACTCAAATGCTTTAATGTTCACTGGGAGCGAACACAAAAGAGATGAAAGCTTGGCTAAAGATAAGTAAGTAAAATACGTGAACAAATATTTGCAGACCTTTTTGCAGTGTTTGCCCAGATCTAGTAACATTGGTCTACTGACCTAAAAATGAATGACCTTTGGCACTGGGGTTAATTTAGCCACAGTAACCTTATATGCATCAAACCTTCCTCTAACAACATTAAATTGTGTTATATGATCTTCACACCAGACTTTCAAAAACACAGTCTTCATTCCTGCTTTTCCTCTTTCCATTTATTAAATTGCTTTGGCTAGGACTACAACTTTTTAATGCCCTGGTTGTATCAAAGATAGTATAAACAGCTATTGTTCTGTTCCTGAATAGACATTCAAACCCTCTTAGTGCTAATGGATGTTATGTATGCTAGAGGAGTCAAGTTTACCGCTTGCTTCAGCAGAACCAGGGGTCAGTTACGGCAACAGTAGATTTAGGCAGCAGACATGAATCAGTAAGGGAAAATACAGCTCGAAATGACAATTTGTCTACATTTTAAGTCATTGTAAAGCTTGCATTGATTTAGAGGAAGCAAGGAGCTCCCTCCTAGTTTTAAGGAGTTACATTTGAAGAATCAAACTCATATAAAGGAACAAGAAATGATTTAGTGAAAACGTTCTTCTAGGATCTAACACCTCAAAAACAAAGGCAAACTGCACAGTACTAAACCACCACCAGACTCTGCTCTTTGGGTACTCCTTACTACCTGATTAGCCTTGACATTTTTGACTTTCATCTTCCACACCATCCATCTTTTTAACTCAAATAAGCCCAAAAGGACACCCTTGAAAGTGTATCTGTATAGTCTGAAATATGTTAATAATTACAGTAATTAAACCAAAGGGAATTTTTGTTTTAAAATTCTCCCCCTCCAAGTTGAAATTTATGAACCTAGCAAAACAATCTTTAATAATTAGAATGATAATTTCAAAGTACATATTCTCAATAAGAATTATTTTATATCATCCCAGCCAAAAGCAAACCTTTTTGCCAATAAGTTCAGTGAGTTCAATGAACTCTTTCCTCTCAGATTTTTTAAGTATATTACTCAAGGCATGTCCAAACCTCATTCACTAATTCAGTGCAATAAACGCCACCCTATTTTCAGCCTACTTTTCTAAGGAAAAAAATTCATCTACATATCACACCGTGTACCATCTCAGCAAATTATGACTCTGTTGGTCAATTCAAATCAAAATAGCAGGGGTGTAGAATTCTCACAGATCTGAAATTACTTCAATTTTTACAAAAATAGGTGACGAGGGAGAAAATATGAACTCATGGTCTTGCTAGAGTCACAGAAAACCAGACTTCTTCCATTCTATTACTCATGGAACCCCTTGACATCTGGAGAAAGGAATCAGCTAAAAGGGCAGGAATCAGAAACAGAGATGCTTCTGCGTATTCAGGATATTCTTTCAACATATTTTTCCAATCTACTTGTCACTAGCCTTTAATAACAAGACAATTACATTGCTGATAAACTAATCCTGCGAGTCACGACATCTGGAAAAAATGTTCTTCAGACCAACTCCTTTGAATATTAGTTAGGAGGCCCACAGTAAAGCACGAAGGGATTTAAAAACCTGTCTGGAGCAAAGCAGGTACTTGGAGTTGGGTAGAGTGCATCAACCCAAGAACTGAATGATGTCCTGAGTTGGCTGCTATTGTCACAGCTTGAGAGCTTCTAGAGTTTTCAGTAACTGAATGGATTGTCATACTGCTTTTGAGTTAATGCACCAAGTTAGTTATTTGTGTCATGCTACAGAGAAATTAAGCATGCACAACTAAGTAGCACTGTCAGGTCAAAAAAAGTTCTTTGTGTACATCTTTTCCAGAGCATTTTGTACCGAAGGAGACCTCAGAGATTAATGCTTATTTTACTGAGATTATCAAACATGCTGAAATAGAAGACACTTTGTCTAATGATATAATGAACCATTCTTTATATATGGTGCATACCTGGACTTCTCTCAATTCTGTTGCTCATGTCTAAGGTTAATGTTTTCAAGACCTCCATTACTTTACATTGTCTTCCTCTCCTGCCCCTAGTCTATGCTCTGACACATTTTTATCTTTGTTCTTATCTTCTTATCTAGCAGAGGGTACCCTGAAAGACCCTGTACCTACATATACACAAACCACTGCACAAACCACCATAGATACAAGAATATTTACTCTGATCTGCTCAACTCATAGCACTGGAAATCATGGGAATGCCATATAATTCCTCTTCTGTGACATGAGAACTACTATTATTATATCCTCTTACACACCTGTTTTCTTTCTTTATACATCTTTGCTTCCCTTGTCAGTGCTAATATTTCCTTGAATAACAAAGTCTCCTGAGAGATACGTATGGCATCCAAATGTTTACAAAGCCACATTGCCTGAGGGAAGAAGAAAAAAAATACAGGTTGAAATATTTGGAAGGAAAATGAAGCATTTTTTCAGAAGGCTGCAGAAAGACAGAGCATTTTCCTAGCCTTCCATTTAAGTTTACAGACTATATGTGTAACTTTAAGCAGTTTCTTATAAGGATGTTGAAGAGTCTACAGCTTTGAGTAAGGTCTTTTTCATCTACTGTACTATAACACAGACTTTAAAGAAAAAAGCATTCTTCCTAGCATGCACACACCACCATCATCTGCAGTTTCTGTGGTCAGCTTTCTCTGTGGTTCAAATACAACTTTGACATTTTCAATCAAGCAGTATCAGTGGACATGACAGACAACTGGCCATGCAAATGGAGAAATCCACAATATGGGAATACCACAAACGTGTAACTATGGTACTTCTCCCAGGTTAATTAGTCCTGCTAAAAAGCTCAGAAAACAAGGCAGGCAGAATTCTGTTGCATTACAGCAGTATCACTACCACTACCTATGCAAGTTCCTGTAGAGCTTACTTGAACATTTCCATTCAATTTATAGCGTAATATATAGGCATAGCCCTTAGGAATGCCACCCTTCAATTTGTCTTGTGCTCTCCTATCACTTAGATAATTCTGAAAATTATTTTCACAGAATAAAATTTTCACAAGTGCTGAGCTCAGTAGAAAGTAAAAAGGTAAGTGGACAGCATTATAACATTGAAGATAGTATACTTACAACTGTAGTTTTCCCAGAAGCAGGTGGACCAAGTACACAAATTCTTGGAGCTATGAAACAAGAATATGTGAATGTCAAGATGCAGAACAGCAAAAATCCCAACCAGTTTCTCACTATTGCATTGCATAATGTAAATGTAATCACAATGAAACAATTATTTCAGTTGGAAATCTGCCTGAATAGAGACCTCAGGATTGGGCTGCACTGGGGAAAAAAGGGGGGAACACTAAGTCAATGCCAGCTGGGTCTTCCTTTAATCTCCATGGTCAATGAGATTATTAATCTGACTAAACATGCCACTTAAAGACACACATAAGATATCTCTCTCTCTCTCAATCAATTTAAACACATGGATAACTTAGTGGGTGAACCAGAGTGTAAGATATGAACATTTCCTTATCTGAATTTGACTTTTATTCCCAAAACATTGATTTAGACCTAGCACATTTTGTGATGAAAAAATATTTTAGCTTGTACACACAGGACAGGACTATTTAAAAGTGACTATTATCATAACCATAGAATGGTTGAGAGTGGACAGGACTTCTTGAGATTGTCTCTTCTCTCATTTCCCTTACACAGTATGGTAGTAAAAATACGTTTTACTTTGGCAAAGCTTTTGGCTCTCATCACAAAAAATGCAATTTCACTTTTTAGTTTCATCTAAATAGGTTGTGTCAGGGTTCAGAGATGATTTAGATATTGCAAGATTAAGCACTCTCTCTACTCTTTTTGACAGCTACTTTCAATTTTTCTAGTCATCATTAAAAGTAATTTTATTTGTATCTTCTGTTTCTTTACTGCATGTCCCTGTCCTTTCCTTGAGGAGGCAAGGTAGGAAAAACGCATCCCAGTTCTGAGGAATTTTTAATCTAATGCATATAGACAACACAATAGGCATTACTGTTGTAAGCTTCATTGGGAATGAATTAGAGGCAAGACAAAAAAGGGGAAATGGAGTAACTCTTAGAAAAGTATTTGGGACTTTTTCCATGAACACACCTTGGGCTGTAATCCCTTGAGCTGTCATTTTAAATTAACATCTTTGAGGTTTTTCCCCTATACCTTGGGGAAAAAACCCAAACCAAAACACACAATATACAGAAGGGACTTATGAGTATTAACTGGGAGCAACATGGGTCAAAACAGAGGAGGGATCTACTCACCTAAAAACCTCTTCAGCTCTTGATAACCAAGGGAGATACAGTGTCTGATGGCAGCAGACAGGGAAGTATGTGAAATGTATTTTTATGAGGCCTTCCATGCACTTAACAGTTATTGGGCAGGTGCAATTTTTAAACATACATGAAACCCAAATTACAGATTCATCTTTACAAAGTTATCTGACTTGGAAGGTTTAAGAAAAACTCCCCCCTTATTGGTTCTTGCAAGTGCAACAGAACTAGTACACAATGTAGAAAAATACTTTAAAAGGATACATCAGCTGTTTTTATCACCTAATTTCTTTCAAATGTAATGTGATTAAATCCTACGTTTTTTTTTTTTAATCTAACACCTTGAAACTCCAGCCCGGTACTTAGGAATTATTTATAAACAGCGTCATAAAAGAGTGCTCGGGTGCCAACACTAATCAACTTCTTCAAACCACTTCAAAGAAAATCAAAAAACCTTTCCATCCACAGATCCTTTTGAGGTTTAACTAGGAGCATGATTTAAAATTCACAAGAAAACCCTTAGGTATTGAAGCTTTAATACACAGCTTTCTTGGACAAACGTTTGATAAAAAACGAAACATACTATTATATACACCATATCATGCTTTAATATTGCCCAGGGCTACTGTAAATGCTCACTTTGTACTAAATCTGGTTTTCTCTCTGCTTAGTGGCTGGCAGCAGATGGGGCAGTGTAATTCACTGATTTACTCATTTGCACACTTGTAAGACTCCTCTAAAGCATTCTCCCTAAACATATGACACAAGGGCACAACCAGGACACCACTGTATGTAATGTTTAACCCCCTCCAATCAGCAAATAGTCAGTATTTAATACTGGAGGTCTGAACCAGCAGGTAAATGAAGTCAGGAAAATCTAGAAAATGCCTTTTTCTTCAGTAACAAATCATATTTCATTCCATGTTTAGTCTTGACGAGATGTTACAGGATTTACTCTTCCAAGCAAAGTAAGTTTTAACATTCAACAATGATTTTAGCAGTAACAAAATTAATCCTGGAATAACGTGAAAGAACAGCTGGACTCACTGAGTTCCATTTAACTCCAAAAGATTCTATGATTAGTATTAATGCAACAAAATTTATTTAACTTGTAAGAGAAATCCTTTGTCAAACAGGAAAAGCACATAATACATGATGAACATTCTTGCAGAACTTTTTTATGTTTCTTCAGAGGTTTGACTGTAAAGGAAGAACTCACAGAAACACCGCTTGGATCCTGAAAGCTTTTTTTTGTTAGCACAAACTAAGATACAATGTAGAAAACTAGCATCTTTGTGTATGAAAGAATTATCAGTCTTCATATGGTTCTTTAAGGTTTTGAGAAGGAACACATGAAAAAACAATAGTACAGAGCCTTAAGCACAAAAGCTTAATCACACCTTTGACCTACAAGATTTTCAAGACAGTTGTAAGCTATAATCATCATTAGACTTGTTTATATTTTTAAGAGTACTTTAGATCCTATTATTAATTAAAAAGGTTTTCTAACTTCACACCTGGGATAGATGCAATGCTTCTTTTCCATGCATCTCTGTTTGAAATTTTCTCTAGGGCTAAAACTGTCTAGCAAGGCAAGATCATGAAAATTCATCACTTTACTGATGGCTCTAATAAGGTTTTTTTTTTTCTTCTAAATAGTCAGCACCTTCTGCCATGATCAAAAAGTAATATCAACTCTGCCACAGATTTCTGTTACATTATTTTCCTATAATTTATTCTTAAAACAACATTTAGGCTTTAATTTTAATTGGAGTTCCTTTCCTTTCTTAATAGGTTTTTCCAGACTAAAAGCAGACAGCATTTTTCCTTTGACAAATGACTGCTGTAGTTCTATCTTTAGCCTCTAAGTACTGAAGTCATTAAATGGAAACCTGCCTAATTCTGTTCAAATAATACTGTGGGGCTTAAGGACAAATGTTAGCTCAATGTGAAGAAATTTTATCAGCATTCTATCAAACCTCATGAAATTCTTCCACATATTTTCCATGGGTTTATAAAACAGATTGATTACTCATGCTGCCTGCATCAGAAAAGGCTGGACACAATTTGCAGGATTTGATTTTTTTTTTTTTCCCTGGTATTTAGCAGCATTTCAATCAACATCCATCTGATCACCGCCACTAAGAGCTCACAGCATCTCTAGTGATAACAATTTCATTGATGCTGCAGCAGAACTTTCATAATGGTTTACTATGGTTTTAAAGAAACATCAAAGCAACATGACACCAGCTACCCCTGACAGCTCATGCAGAACAAAAATTATAGTTCAGTTGTGCATATCCAAATATAATCTGCCTAAGGGTGAACAGTTTGTAAATCAAATAATTTGATTGAGTGTACATGCTTTTATTGTGCAGAATACAGACTTCCTATTCAATTTACCAGGTTTTGTTATACATACAAGTAGGCATGCTCACTGTTCCTTCATCTGAGATGCCACTGAGCAGTGGAACTCATTAACAGCAGCTAGTAACTAACTAATCAAAAAACAGAGAATCTGCCAGCCCAGGTAGAATAGGAAACCAAATTTACACCTGACAAAAGGAGTAATTAGCAAGCGTAAAGACAACAGGAAATATCAGATGGGGCACAGAACACATTAATAATTGATACACTAGAACTCTTTGTTATTCCCTTAGAGGGTTTCATTGTTATAACTGTTAAAGTGCATTTTTTATTAGATTACCCACTAAAAAAAGAAATTAAAAGCATCTTACCTATAACTATTCCAAAACGCTCACCTTTTTCTCCTCCCCTGCCTCAAGACACAGTCTGAAAAGTTTTATCCATCATCTGCCAACTGAGGCGCATCTTTCAAACAGCTGTTTACAAACAAGGAATTGAACTAATAGGGTGTCTCAATTTTCACTTACCATCATCGTTGTTCTGCTTTAAATGGTTTATCATATACTGAATGGGATCATCTGGCTTATGAATTAATAGTTCTTCAAGCATATTCTGAAAATTAATAGGACAAAGTCAGAGGAAAATTTAACATAGCTATGCAGTCATGATATATTGCATTTTTACAGCAATGTTACAATGAGGATCTTAAGAAAATAAATAAGCATTTAGAAACTCTTTAAGGCCCCTTTCACTAACCAAATTGAGATTATGAAACCTATTTTAGATGGTGAAAAACTGAAGTAAAGCACGATTAGAAAATTGCCACTAAAAACAACAACCTATTTGCTTTGGCTTATTTATGATACATACGGACACCAGAATGGTTTGGCTTGAGCAGTCTGGTGTCAATAATGGTTGAGTCAGCATTGATGTAAAAACCATACAAGGAGTTTCAAAACCAGAGTCAACTTAAACTAGTATCTCTGCAGGGCAAGCTAAACCTCTTAAGCACATTCCCACAAGTTTCTGACTAGCCTGACCAGACAAGACCTGCAGAAAACACAAAACCAACAACCAAGCAAAGCCACAAAAGCAGCACATCTCACTTTTGTAACTGTACTAGTCTTCCTCCTACATGAAAAGTATGGGGGGGGGAAGCTTAAAGCATTTCCTTGAATGTCTATTTTGGAGCCCATTTTCATATTAAATGTTTGATGTTATACATGGCCTTGCTTCAGCTCCCACCGATAGCAGTGGGGATCTTCCGCTGATTTCAGTGAGGATTGTAGCTTCACAGGCAGAGAGAGGAATAACACCAAGAAACACTAACTCCATAGATTTTCTTACAAGACATTTCAGCACAGCCAAGAATTCTGTAATTAAAACTAAACATCAAACAGCAAGTAATATTCTGACTTAGATTATCTACTGAAATGCTCGCACTGGAATAGGACATCTTCTTCTAAAAATCAGTCATAACACTTTAATATTTGCAAGTAAATTCCATAAAGTCTATACATTCCATAGAATTTTATATTCTAACCAATTGATTGTCTTTTATCTGAGTGGCCTATTTTCCTTTTCTTCTTCATCCACTTCATTAGAATAATTAAAACATTCAATTCTGTTTATAATTAAAACATTCAATTCTGTTTCACATGCAAGTTCTGATGCTTCAAGGTCTGGGTGGTACATAGCATAAAGTATAAAATTTGTATTTTTATCGGAAGTTTGTTAAAAATTACTTCCCAGCAACATTTATTTAAACTAAAAAAATCTGAATTTGGCACAACAATTATCAGCAGCTTTAAAAATAAGAAACCTAAGAAAATCTGGTCTTACTATGATTCAGAATTGCTCAGGCTGACAGCGATTGATACTTTCACTATTTCATGCCCTAGTCCTACCAGCACTTACATGCATGCTTCATTTTATTCAGTTCTGCTAATCTAAGTTTAATTTTACAGAAATAGTTTGGTCAATCTCTGGGGGAGGTTAACGTTTTGGATGTCAGGTTTTAGGTTTCACATTTGGGGTTTTGTAAATGTTTAAGTTTAGGACAATAATTTCAAGCTGTGTTTGTTTGTACAGCTGCTACAACATAATTGAAGGATGAAAAGAAAACAAGATGCTGAGTAAATCCCACTAGCGTTTTATGTAATATGAGGTCCTGCAGCTGGATTCAATGCCTCATGGCATCCAAAGCACAGTATTTCCACAAAAAACCCAGAAATATTATGCCACAGCAGTCGTACTAAATGGCCTCGAGTTACATGAAAAAAAGAAAAGAGGGGGAAAAAGAATAGGAAAGAAGAATAAGCCTTTGTGTGTTTTCTAGTGAGATTTGAAAAAGTAAAAAGGCCTTATAACATAGACAGGGTTATGAGTTCGCAGCTGTGCAGGGGGCGAGTCTCTCTGACAAGTTCTCGTACCAGAACAGCACCAGAATATGTAGGCTCTTGTGCAAGCCTCCCCGTGCTCGACCAAAGGGCTTTTTCTAAACTTATGGAACAAAACATACCTTTCTCTAAGGCAGGGAAACCAATCTTGCTATTTACTGAAATCACAACGATGTTAGAAGTGTACTTCTTTATTTTTGACACACAGCTCCACAGAAAAGCCACAACAGCAGTAGGAAAGCAGGGAGAAACAGTTTTAAACGGACATCGCCGATAAGCGGCTGCCACGCCTCACCTCAGCGGCCCCTCTCTCAGGAAGGGCAAACCCTTCATCTCGGGTTTTCCCGCGCTTGATTTCTTACTGCCTCCTCCTCCTCCCTGTCCTGCCAAGCCTGCATTGATTTCACGCACTCAACCCTTTTCTTCCACAGGCTGCCGCTTTTTTCCGCAAAAAAAAAGTGACACGCGCGAACCCTAGCAACCGCCAGGCTATTCTTAAAATAAGTTAATTAATAAGACAGCCCTCAGCCGGTGCACCTTCCCTCACACGGGGACACCCGCCCGCGCCTTTCCACAGGAGCCGGCTGCCGACCGCTGGGGGAAATGGCCGCGGCGCTGCGCCGCCGCCGCCGAGCCTCCCCGGGGCCGCCCCAGGCCGGGCTCGGGCCTCCCCCACGGCCGGCACCGCGGGACTCCCGGCCGCCGGCGGAGGCCGTGAGGAAACCGGGGGACCCCCCGCCTCACGCCACCCCGGGGCCGGGCCAGGCCGGTGTTCGCCGGGTCCCCCTCACCGCCCCCCCCCCCACCCCGGGTTCGCCGAGGCCGCGCTCCGGAGGAGACGGCGGGGAGTCCCCGCGGTGCCCCCCGGGGGGACGGGCGCGGCCCGTTCACCTGCAGGAGCCGGAAGAGCTCCCGCTCCTCCGCGTAAGCGCCCACCGGCGGCGGCCACGGCCGGGCGGGGGCGGCCATGGCGGCCCCTAGCAACCAGCGCCGCCGCGTTGCTAAGGAGCGCGTCATCACCCCGCGACGCCAGAAGGCGCCCCGCTCAGCGCGGCGGAGAGTGTGGGGTGGGGGGTTAACGTCATCGAACGGCGACGCGGCCCACCCCCGGTTGCCAGGGAGACGTCGGGAGATGCCGGAGCGCCCCGGGGGAGACCGGTCAGCCCCTGCCCGTACCGGCCCCTCTCGGCGGGGCTGCCGCGCCGCCCCTGCCCGTCCGCCGGGCTGAACCGGCCGGTAGGGAGCCGCAGGGCTCGCTGAACTGTCGGGGGCGGGCGGGAGGGTGGGGGGGGAGCGGAGGGCGGGGGGGGCTGCAGGGCAAGGTTTCCCTCAGAGCCCAAGGTCACCAGTGGGAAAAACTCAGGCCCCCGTCTGGGGCGGGAGGGGCCGGGGGGGTCAAGCAGGGCCCCGGGTCTCCCCAGGTCTGCCAGGATATACTGCCTGCCGAGCTGGCTTCGTGTCGTGTTCGAGGTTTTAAGCCACTTGGGCAATGGTTTTACACCGGGCAAGAGAAGGCATCTCTCCCTTCGGCCCTTTCACAGCGGTGTGTTTGATGCATTGCCACATTATGTTTACAATAGACCCACTAGGGTTTATGGCATCTGATTGTCAGTGGTCCCCTCTGGGTTCTCTACCTCTTTTTGCAGCATCATTACTATCTCATTGACTTACTGTTTGGGGCTCTGGGACTGCAGAGCTTTGACACAATATATCTTCTCTTTTTTCCTCTTTTTTTTTTTTTTTTAAAGTTTTCCACTAACCTACACAAATCCAACTCAGGTAGAAGACAGTTACATATGTAGAATTGCATCATTTCTAAAAAGTAGCTTCCTTTCTCTCCTTCTCTCCCAAAATCCAGGAGGGGGAAAACATGAATGAGGTAAAGGAGGCTCTAAGAAACATAGAGCAGAACTACAAGCTTTTCCTGCAGCAGCAGTTTACATTTATTGGAGCACTGCAACACACCCGAGAGAATGCACATGACATGATCAGACCTGTGGCAAGCATCAGCCAGGTACAAGTATTCAGCACAAAGTTCTCTGCCGATGAGAACAGGGACCAACGCAGTGCTGTCACGCACTTGGGTCTAGTTCCGGGATGAATAAATGTTTTTACTAAGGGAAGATGCACAAAAACTCTCTAGTAACATTTGTGTATAACTCTGCAAACCAGTGGCAAAAGATTAAGTAGGGGAGAGAAATACCTATGTTAGGTCTTCCCATTTACAGAGAAGAAATTTTATTGCTGAGCATCACTTTATGATTTAGTTTAAGGCCGTCATTTCGCTGCTGAGGCATAGCTAGAAATACAGGGTACAAGAAAACAATCAAACCAACCCTCCTTCCCCAGCCACACATGGAATCTGTAATCCTTAACTTGTAGTAACCAGCATGCTTGCCTCTTCCCCCTGGTATTGGTGCTGCTGTATCTTTCTATAGTGCTTATTAAAAATAATGGCAGTGTTACAGAGGTAGGATGATGGATTGAGGGCTGAAAGTCCCAAGTGGGCTAGGGGTTTTCTGGGCTGGTAAGTGAATTGTCTTGGAATTTTTATAACATGGGATGTTTTAAGTAGTGCAAAGAACTTAGACCACCTGCAGACAGAGGGGGAAGAAAAACCTAAATAAAATTAGAATTGTGGATTTGAGACAGCAGAAACCAGGCACAAAACCCAGATGGATGCCAAAGCCAGAGTGAAAGCCAAGCTGTTATTAGGATTAGGACACAGAAGTGAGCTGGTTGTCTTTTCTAGGGGCTGACTCTCTATAATATAAGGGCTTTGCTTGTAACATTGAAGAGGATCACAACAGACATTACGCTAAACCATTTTTTTCCAAAAATAGGCATTGAGATTTTGTATAACATTATGCTGCTTTTCAAAGTGCCAATATTTCAGTGGTACTGAGCAAGCTTAGACACAGCTTCTTGGCAGAGGTAGAAGGCCTGCTTGTTGTGGGGGTGAAACCTTGTAGGTAACGACTTCAGCAATTACATTGATCCATGGCATCATGTGTGATACAGTAACATAGAATCATTTAGGTTGGAAAAGACCTTTAAGATCGAGTCCAACACCGCCATGCCACTAAACCATGTCCTGAAGTGTCTTGTCTACGTGTTTTTTTAACACCTCCAGGGATGATGACACCACCACTTCCCTGGGCAGCCTGTTCCGATGCCTGACAACCCTTTCAGTAAAGAAATTTTTTCTAATATCCAATCTAAACCTCTCCTGAATGTGAACTTAGAGGCAGCAAACTGTACTGCACACATAGCACTGAGGGTATAACCGTGTTACCCCAGGGGGAGGATGGGAAAGGGAAAAGAGTTAGTTACTGGGGAGAACAGGGAGCAATTGGTGCAGTACATAGTAGTGATGCTTTGTGCAGGAACTGAACCACTACACACCAAAGAAAGTTCACCGGGGACAAAACCAGACATCCATTTTGTTTCACTGCCATTCTCCTGATTCAGCCCAACCCTATTTTTAATTTTGCATGGGAGGGCACAAGAATAAAAGCAACAAATGCAGAAATATGCGTGGTCTCAGTCCACAGCTGACTTGACTGCCAGCTTTCTTTGCATGTAAACACAGACACCACAGAAAAAAATGATACTGCACTTGAACGTGGCTGCATTTCTAACCCCTAAAAGCTGTACATGGTAGCATTTTTAGTGTTGAGTGATGACATTTCTCAGAGAAAAGAGGAGATCACAGTAAGGTGGAAAGGTGGAAGAGCGCACCACAGTCAGGCAATGGTAACAGCTCCTTAAAGACTTCTACATGGAGTAGAGTATAAAGTCAAATCCCAAGTGATTTTGTGAGACAAGCTCCTCAGTCATTGCTTCAGCCAGAGATTCAAATCACCCAGTGAGTCCTGGCACTGCAGAGCCTGGCTGTGGTCACGACATCAGCCCAGCGTAGGGGCTGTCCATGTGAACTCCCCTGGCTGCAGCTCAACTGCTCATCAGCAGTTGGCTAATGCAGAGCTGGGCAGCCCTTGCAAGCCATCATTCTGTAGTCCTGGTCCCCATCCTGGTTACGCAGGTGCATTAACTCTGTCGTTGATGTGGACAAAAAGAAGTCCTGTTAGCCCACTGGTGAACATCCAGGCTAAAATGCTATTCTCTTTAGGACTATTCTGCTCCCAGCAGCAATGAAAACTCCTGCCATTCACAAGGACACAACGCTCAGCAAACAGTGTGGAAGGAAGAAGCTCTAGTGGAAATGGACCCTTAGGGGCCACTTTTTATTTTTCCTACAAACCTGCTGAGAATTTGCCCAAGCACATAGCATGGCTTTTCTGTATGCAGAAACCGTACCAATGTTGGAACAGCTACTTCGTTCTTGTCTTGAAATCTTAGAGAAAGCACTGAAGGTGTTAGAGTCCAGCTTAGACTGCCAACCAGCTGCTCAGTATTTTATATTCTGACCACTCATGTCTGAAGTGCCTGGAATTTCTTTGGAGAAGATACTTAATCTCCTGGCATAACGCTTCCTCATGCAATGCCATTCACTCTGAGTAACAAAAATGCTCAAGGCAAGTAGGGAATATCATTGCTGTAACAGGTTAGTAAGGACAATTAAGTTAAATGGGTTTAGTTTGCAGTCACATCTAGTGGTGCCAAATAAAGAACCATGAAGAATGCATGTACGTGCAAACACGTCCACACTGCTACTCCAAACCAGGCCCACTTTGGTCATTGTCCTCACCTCCCACCCCACTCTGCCTAAGTGGCCGTGGCAGTGGCAGAGGGTGCGCTGCTCAGAGCAGACAGAAAACTCCGCTCACGCTCAACCTGTTTCTGCAGTGCTTGCAGCAGAGCTGTGGTTTTGGCTGCAGTACTCCTACACTTTCTTCAAAGAGGGAGGAATGCTCACTGGTGTGCTGACAACTGGATCCATCACCCCAGCCTTCTTCAGTCATGATGAATGACAAGCAAAGATCTCAGGCATGCGCTAGAAATCTTACTACCTGCCACTGTATTGCCGTTTCCATAGTGGCTCACACCTGCAGAGTCACAAGAGAAAGCAGCTTCTCGTCACTAATTTATGCTGCAAAGAAGTTAAATGTAATTTAACATGCATGACACTGTCTTTCCCCATGTTGCACTCTACAGGTACAGTCCTACATGGAGCATCACTGTAACAATTCCACCGACAGGCGTATCCTCAACATGTTCCTAAACATCTGCAATGATCTAAGCAAGCTCTGCCACAAGCTGGAAACCGTGCATTCTGGTAACAACATAACCAATGGCATTTTGGAGAGATGCAAGCTGCTCCTTAGCCACAGCAATGACCTGAGCACCATCCGAGCTAAGTAAGTCCATCAGCTTAGTTTCTTTGAGGCAACTGTCAATGCCGGAGGACTGTCACAAGAATGCATATTCCCACTTGACTTCTCCATCAATTCCGTTACAACATCTTTGTGGCTTTAGTGAGGGTACAAGGTGCTACCCAGTTTACTATTCCAGTTGTTGGGAAAACAC
Source organism: Haliaeetus albicilla (assembly GCF_947461875.1). NCBI lineage: Eukaryota > Metazoa > Chordata > Aves > Accipitriformes > Accipitridae > Haliaeetus > Haliaeetus albicilla. The sequence goes on from NC_091508.1 coordinate 18,180,974, forward strand.
TGCCAGCCTCAATTCACAAAAAGGGGTTTTGTTTGTTTATTCATTCTTTTTACTAGTGCATGGAAAGGCATATACAGGCAGGTTAGTATGCTGAAATCCCATGCAATGCCCAGGCAGTTCACCTCCTCCTTCCTCCTATTCCTGCCCTGCACGTAGCTGATTTCTGTGGGGCAAGTGCCTGTACATGCTCTTGAACTCTTCCAGATCTAGCCCAACAGCCAGGATAGTGTGTTTGGCAGGACTCGCTTCTCAAGATCCAATTCTATCTGTGCCTTTCTGTTTTGGGGAAATGGCTGGCTGTGCATTTCTGCTCTTCCCAGGGGATCTCAGGGTGGCACTGTGGGCTCACCAGGGTTGCATGTCTGGGACTACTCTGCCCATTGTCTTCTTCTGTCCCACAGATACCCCCACGATGTTGTGAATCACCTGAGCTGTGATGAAGCAAAGAATCACTATGGAGGTGTGGTGAGCCTCATCCCCATCGTTCTAGACTGCATGAAGGAGTGGGTAGCCCACATTGAGAAGCTGCCCATGCTGTATGATGTGAGTGGTGGAAGTGCTATCTCTGAGAAGAGGGCACCCCAGGATGCACCAGCTAGGGCAGCCACTTCCCAAACACCACTTTCTGTGCGCCTTGAAGCTCAGACCTCAGCTAGTAACAAAGATAATGTACAAGTGCAGGGGAGTAAGCATATCCAAAAGAAAAACCTAAATGACACAAAAAATCACAGTGGGAAGCTTAAAGGTCCCTGGAAGCCACCAGGTAGACACGCCTTTTAAAGGATCAAAGTTCATGCATCTTCTGCTTACCACCTTTAATCAGGTGGCTGATTAAGGATAGTGAAATGAATACTAGAGATCCTTCCTATCCGAGTCCACTTTCTGAAGAGTTAGCCCTGTAAGCCAGCCTTGGACAGGTACATACTCTCTCCCTTGCTGACATTTCCACTCTCCTCGAAGTTGTTTCCCAACAGAAGTACCTGTAGCACTTGTGCTCATCCCTTTGACCAGCACTGTGGTGAGAGCAGGGAACAGTCAGGAATAATCAGGTTTTAATCGCTCAGATACGAATCTTGGGGAAGCTACTTGAAATGGGATTTTACACTTTCTCAGACTTCTGAGGAACACCCATTCACTCACCAAAGCCAGAGGTGTAAAGAACCTGCATGTCTGAAGGACATGATGCAGAGCAGCAAAGGTCTCTCGTTATGGATTCAGACTTGTCCCTAAGGTTTCCTCACCCCCACTGAAATTGCCTGGTTATTTGGACCAAAGAATCAAAGTTGACGACACTAATTATGTCTCCCTTACAGACCACTGGCTACAGAAAAGGTCAGAGTGCTTTAGCTGCACCGACTGTCCTCTCCTGCATCCTTCTTACAGGTTCTCACACCATTGCCAGTACCCCCTACTCAGAACATCTTCCCTTACACCTGTTTCACTCCTTTGCTGTCAGAGCTAGAGATGAAGTTTGTTCTCCTTTACCTTTTGCACTTAGTTTGGTGTGCTGACAATACCCAAACTTGAATAAACCACCCCTGTCCTCCCCAGAGCTCTTTGTTAGCAAAACTAACGAAGTCATTTCCAGTTGATGTGATTCATGGGAATCTGGTGAGAGCAGAGAGGCTGAGAAAACTGTGGCCATTTTCAGATCATTCCTTTTCAAACTGCAAGTTAAAATGTCTGTGCTTTCCCTTTTTCGCGACGAGAATTCAGCTTGCCTAGCTTTCAAGGATGAGTTCATTAAAACTGCAAGGCATTTGAGACAGTCTCATGCTGCTTTTATACCAGCACTTCACAATTCCAGCACAGTGACTTTATACCAGTGCTGAAAACAGCTTTCTTTCCAGCCTGCTTAGGGAGGGTCAGCAGAGCCATGGGCTCTCCCCATTCTATGGAGCTGATATGCATTTTTGGTGGTGCTTTTATTCAAGCACTGTTAACTGTGTACTTAAGATCTCAATAACACTGTCTTCCCCGTATCTGACTGCTTTTTTCCCCTCCCACAGGCAAATTAGCTCCTGTTCTTTGCTTCCTGCTGGAAGACACTCCTGAATAAACAATTTCCCCTTGCATACCTGGCTCAGTTTGCTAAAATTGTGAGAAAGCTTTTGCCTTAAGATGACCAGATTTTGGCAACAAGCAGCCGAAAAAGGAGAATTAATACAGATAAGAGAGCGTAGGAAGGAACAATAGCTCAGATGAAATGGAAAGTTTTTTCAGGAGCCTTTGTATTCCTCACATAACCCCACCTTCTTTTGCGCTTTTTCTCCTTCCGCTATCCACTTGCACTGCAATGCAATACACGTATCCACTCTGGAGTAGAAGCCTGTTTTTAGGAGACGACATGATCCAACTGAATTGAGTCTTGGTGAACTCAAAATGGTAGCGAAGCTTGCCAGGGTCACCCACAGACTCCTAGGCACTACTGGGGCCACAGCCAGCAGAACGTGACCGTTACCCTCTCAGGCTTTACTTGAGAGCCCTGTTGCAGAGGCAGCTTCAGGCAGAAAAATCAAAGTTGCTCACAGCTGCCCTATGGTGTTTCATGCTGCAAAGACAAGTGCCCGATGACAGTTGCTGCCTCGAAAGTTTTTCAGAACAAGTACACGCTATGTGGACTAAAAGATGACAAGTGCTGGGGACACAAGGGATGCTATTCCCAGATCTTGCTTCCAACCTTCCTCACCCTGTCATATAGTTTTAAATTTGAACATGCAGGCTCTGATAAGACCAAAATTATCCTCCAGTTTGTACTTCAGTTTCAGCTTTCACAATACAGCACAGCACAAACTGCTTGTCAGAACAGTCCCATCAAACCCCGTCTACCATCTCCCCAACCCTGCTGTTCAAAATGCCAATGCAGTTGTCCATTTGTACATGACAAAGGTTACGATACATGCAAGAAACAGTTCCCAAACCTTAATAATAATTTCTACCCTAACCCTATCCTTTCAATCAGTCTTATTAAAACACAAGCAGAAAAAATGAGTGCATAAAACTTGCAGTCTGAGGTTTGGTAATGACATGACCAGAATCTGTTGGAAGACTGCAAAGTTAAGTCTCACAAAAACATCTAGACAAATTACTTAATTTCCATACAAGTTCTCCTCTTCCAGAGTGGATGGACACTTCAAAAGACAAAAAAATACAGCAAGAATTATTTTTCTCCACTACAAATAAAGCTGTTTGAAGAATTTACATAAACAGGATGTAAATGCCAAACACAGAAGTGCAATAAAGTTTTACTTTAGCCTCTGTGAGCATAAAATTGCAAGATTCACACTGAGAAACCAGGCAGGGCACCAAACTGACTTACCTAGAGATCTGTCAGTTAGTCCAGGAAATAAATGCTGCTTTTTTTTTTTGTTCAAAAACTGAACTAGAGATACGGGCTGGTACTAGATGATCTCAACAGAATCCTGGCATCTGTAGGCTATTAATTACTTTTGTGCTCCCCTCGATTAAGGGTCAAACCAGGCTTTTGTCAACCTGTAATTGGGTCAAAACCTTCCGTACCTTAAACATCTGGTTCCAGCGTCTCACACGCCGAGAGGATGGGGCATAGCTCAGACCTCAGGAAGTTAATTAACATCGTGTCAGGGGTGGTGGTGGTGGGGGTCTTAAGGGAGGGAAAGGGGGGCGGTTCGAGGGAGAGGAGAAACACAGCATCCCCAAAATGTCATCCAAGCCGACGCAGAGCGAAGTGGCAGGCTTCGCGGGGCCTCTAGTGGCCGCGACTGGGAGCGCGACGGGACCGGGTGGGGGGAGCGGGGCCCCGACGAGACCCCCACCGCCTGGGCTCTGCCCCGGCCGGGGCAGCCTCACGTCAGCGTCCGGCGGGCGAAGGCTCTGAAAAGCAGTTTTTAAAGTTTCCGACAATCCTGCTGTGTCTCCTCCCCCCCCCCCCATCCCAAAACTAAAGGGGCTTTTGAACGCTTGTCACAGGTAAGCAAACCCAGGGGCTACAGCCCCGCACTCCCCCCGGTTGCTGTGCCAAGACACGAAGGGCAGCTGCGGGGCCGTCCCCTCAGAAGCAGCTGCCATTTCAGAAGCGTGATCGGCTGTTTCCCCCCCCCCCCCGCCCCATTTATAAACGCACCGTAGCCAGGAGGATAGCTCTGTTTTCCTAAGAGTTCCGAATTCACTTGGTGGGGGTGTAGCACCAGTTTAAACCGAGCTTGCAGTCAGCTGAAAACCGAGCGCTGCACCGCTGAGACAGAGAGCAGAGACCACTTCGAAGAAACCATAAATAGCGTTTGGCAGACGTTAAAGATCACCAAGGGAGTCCAAAACTAGAGGGTGCGCCTGGAGAGGACTTCAAGAAAAAAGGTTTAGCCAAGTAAAGCCCACAGACACCAAGATCATGAAGACCATCAGCCAAAATTATTTGGAACAAATTTTTGTCTGAAAAGTAAAGCCTATGTGAACACTAACTAAGCTTTATTTGCAAAGCTTCTGCGTGTATGAATGTATGAAGAAAGTAACTCAGCTCTGCTGATTTTCTAAACTATTTCATAACCACTTACTTTTAAAATCCACCATTTGCACCAGCAGCTAAGTAATTCCAATAAATCAAGATCAATCAGCAAAGATACTTTCAATTCAGGAAATGAAATTACTTCCTTCCTAATATGTACTGCATGTTTATTAGCTGGGTTATAAACTACCAAACATACTACTTAGCATTAGTGAGTAAGGAACGTACTTTATTTTTCTCTTTTTATACCCTAGTGGATGTACTTCTGTGGGTAATATATATCTAATTTTTTTTTTTTTTTACACTATCAAGTGCAGCTTTTCCATGCTAAGCTTGTTAAGGGATATGCAAAATGGATTCAAAATAAGAGCAAGTCAAATTCACTTTCTGCTGTTTTCATTTCACTTACACCATGCTGTAGAACTCGCCCCAGTGCAGAAGGCCCAAAACAACTTTATCACCTAACCCCAAGATAATATTTATGCTAACTTTTATATAAAATTCTCCATAACAACTGTTACTCAGCCAAAGTGTGTTCACAAACAGACTATGTCAGTAGCACCATCCCCTTTGCAGGTGTTGTTCAAATTTAAGAATTATACTTAGTCCTTACCTGGAATGCTGAGATTCCTGTATGAATTTCTAAATTGCTTTGAGTAACTTTTCAAATATTCATTTATTTTGGGGGGGGGGGAACCCAAAAGCAAAACAGTAAGAAAGTGCCAGTCTGGAAAAAAAAGACAAAACAAGAGAACAACCTTAACCTACTAGGTTAAGCTTACAGTAAAATGGCCCCAAAGTTCCCATTGGTTTGAGAAACTGTCCTCCTCCGTGCACAGTGACTCTTGAGCAGGATACAGAAGAGAAAAGAATGTCAACAAGGACAGAGCAAGCCGGCCAGCTTCTGACAGCGTCCCCAGCTTTACAAACAACAGTCTTTGACATTTTCAGCTATTAATTTGTCTAATCACTGTGTAGTCTCTAGACTACATAAACAATGTTACACAGAAAGCTAATACGCAGATTGCAGTACTGAATTGTTTGCAGTTAATTTATGGATTATGCTGGCATGTCACTGAGTTTGTTTTTCACAGAAGAAAAAAGGCTTTGGCTCCATGCAGAAAAATGAGCTTCTAATGACAAACCCCATGCAAAAAGGGGCAGTACCACTTACCTGCTCTGTACTATGCAGATCTTGGAAGATGTTTCAACACTGAACTTGTTTCTGCACATTTCGTCTCAGCAGAGCTCAGTCCCAAAGAGGTCAGCTGGCAGGGAATTTAACACAGAGTAGTGCAAAACAATACATTTTATTTGTTCACAGTTAAACACAAGCAACTGCCTTGACATTTTAGAACATTCTAATAAGGACAGCAAAACCTCCTTTTGGTTTAAGTTCTCTTTAGCTTACGATTGTACCATTTCCTCGTATTTCATATTTATGGCATTTAATGTGGATTGTTTAACATGCTTACAAAGAGCGAGGCAGGGAACAGATTAACTTGACAAAGACAGCAATTTTAGATTTAACTAAAAGCAGTCAGTTAAAAAAATCTGTTTCCACTTCACTGATGGGACCCCTTCAAACGAACTGCAAGTTAACTACATACAGCAGATCCATGATTTTTAGACTTACAAAAAAATTGCTAAATTTGTTCCTCCATAATCTTTGTGGTCCATAAACAAACCTAAAGTGGTTTCCATTACTATCCCAGTGTTAAAAACCTTTTTAAAAGAAGAAAAAAGCCACCTTATCAATGAGCTTGCATTACCGCCAGGGCATTTTTGTAACCGACAACAAAAACCTCCTCTCAGAACAAGTGAAATCATCATATAAGCAAGATACTCTTCTGGGCTCGGCAAAGCAGAAGGATGGGCGAATGAACTCCTCCAACACAATGGCATCCAACGGCTGAGCCAGCCCTTCAAGGGCAATGTGCAAACCGTTCACTCCTGGGGCTGGGACCCGGTGGGGCAAGGGGCAGGAAACCTCCAAATCTTACCGAAACATACGCTACCACGTTTGCTACCGCTAAGTCTTAGAAAGCCTATAGACATGTCGACAAAACCAGTCTGTCACTTACAACCAACTCTCTATTTTCTATTCCATGCAGATTCAAGCTTTGACAAAACCACTGAAGTTCACCTTTACTTTCAGAGTTAGGACTGACCAACCGAAAGGACACTGAGAATAATTTAGACAGGCAGAAATGTATTTAGACCCTAGGTGTTATGGAAGAAGCGGAAGTGGGAGGAAAAGTACTGTCAGGCACAACTTAGCATATTGCCAGCCACTTTGACAGAGTCCTGTTCCTATTCAGGTTAAGAAGGGATTTGAACTACAAGTGCAAGTGTACTTGGACTTGATTTATTTGTGAGACAAGTCTTAAACAGCAGCTGCCACCCACAGAATGTTTAAGAAAAGAGGCCACGTGTGATGCAGGGTAACTGTGAAGCCTGATATGTCTACGTATGCCTGGACCCAGACATATCAAACATTTAAAACAAGCACACTGCCTTCCCAACAGCGGGCTCTGTTCTGTCACGAAGGAGATTGAGTCTGACCACTGACAAGCCCTGATCCCACAATCCTCCTTCACAGAAGGCTCATCATTGACTTAAAACATGATTAACACAGAAAGGCTTCAAGACAGAATTCTGATTCTCAGTTTGAGCAGACTTCCTCCCCAGCCTTATCTTCTAAGGAAACGGGATGAGGGCAAAGGGGAGATACCTAGAGCCAAATTGACATTGCTGAGCTGAAAAATGTGCTGCGGTCTGAGCAGAACAGCACTCAAAGGAAACCATATTCTGTAAGTCAAGCCTGAAAACATATTCCCAGGGAAGAATGAAGCCAATTTCTTGGACTCAAAACACAGTGGTCTTGCTCAGACAAGGAACAAAGACCAGAACTATGAAGGAGGGTCAGACAGCACAAGTATTTCCCTGACTAGAGAAACAAATGCACTTCTGCAAATCTTCATAAGCTTGCAATTCTACATACATGTTCTGCATGCTCTCCCTACTTGAGTAAAGCTTCCTCTTCCCTCTTCTCCCACCCCAATTGCCTTCCCATATGAACCAGTCTGAGGTCAGTACCAGCCTGTCAGGCAAACACTTAAAATACCAAAAAGATCAGAAGCTAGTGTTTTAACAAGTCTTCAGCATATACGGTCTCTTCCGCATTACAAGCTCCAGTTCCTTATTGTCTGTTCAAATGTAACTTTCCAGGAAATGTTAAGGACAATATAAACAATGATCATGAATTAGGGTGAATGAATTGTTTTGCAGAGGTACACTGTTCTTTAAACATTTAGGTATTCAATCAGAGTCCAACTTAATGAAGACTGGGCTCTGAGGGATGTGGGACAGTGGACAGGCAAAATAGAGACCTTTAGATGAACGGACTAGAAATTCTAGTGCTGATTCTTTCCGGGATGAAAGCAACTGAAGTCACCCGGACAGGCAGCACAATTAACTGCTCTAAATTGGAAGCTTGCAAGGAAATACAAAGCATTCATAGGAGACTCACAAATGTTAATTTGGTCTCATATTGCACTCAAGTTCATAAACGCAGCCACTCAACTGGGGACAGGGAGAAAGGGAAAAAAATACTTGCAAATGCTAACAGTTGTCCCTTCAAATTAGTACACGCTGCTAAGGACTGAATTTGAGAAAGAAGCAAGAGTTAGGCTGGGCATTTCAATTCCAGACCCAAAAATCCACTTTGCATTTGTTCAGCAGCCTTCTTCCGTTTCTGGACATCAATCCTATTCCGCTGCATGAGCTAGCTGCTCAGACCAAAGAAACATAAAAGCTTTTAGTTAAACTTGCATTCACGCCTCCTGTTCTATGCCAAGAATATGAAAATAACACTGATTGACTATCTTCCTTTTTAACTGTGGTCATGATGAGTTTCATTGTAGTCCATGATATGAAGCTGTCCAACACTGCTTTCCTGGATCTTAGGCGAGACGCTAAGGTTATCGGGGCTTGGAGGGGCCTTTGTCTCCATGCTTGGATCTTTACATAGTTCAGTCTTTAGAGCATCGGAAAGCCTGTTGATGGTTACACCCTCCTCATCACACTGGCTCTCACTCTTGTTGCGAAATAATTCTCGTGCCTTCATTCCAAGGAAGCTCTTGGAGCTGGGAAGCGAACCTACAGTCAGTGGGACAGTAGTCGAGGGCTCCAGCAACACAGATGTCTCCCAGCGACTGCTGAATCTCTGGTTCTGGGGTTTTTCAGGGGTGGAGAGCTCACTGCTGCTGCCACCCTTACTGCTACTACTACCTCGAGTGCTGGGAGGTTTGGTCTCTCCATTTCTACCAATGGTTTCTTCACTGTATCCCACCACAGTATCTTCATTACCACAATCCAGCCTGTTTTGGAAAGGGAGAGGATATAGTGTGAAGGAAATGGTAGCAACCGTTTACAATGGAAGGGGAAATGCTGGGGAAGGCAGGTTACTTTGAGTACTTTGCGTTTCTGCTATGGCAGAACTACTTCAACAACTTTTCCTTTCACAGTTTTGTAGCAAAGCAGAAGTGACAAAGGGTAACCAGAAAAGCATCACACACTAAGCTTTGCAACATCGAGTGTTTTAAGTCCAAAGCTGACAATAATCCCAAAGCAGAATGGAACTAGGTCCTGATCTGTTAAGGTAAAGGAAGAGATCTGTACATCTTCCTTGGATTGTAGACCTTTCTTTTACCTAACCCAAGCACAGGTGATCGCCACAAATCTGCTGGCAGTGCAAGAAATTATCCTGATGCTGTAGCAGAATCTGGTGTAGAAAAAAAAAAAAGGTATGATCTGAAGTAAAGTCCAGCACTACCTAGACAGTTTAGGTAGACATATGTAAAACAACTACGTAAGAACAGTGTAGCAATTTGTAAAGAGACTAGTTTGAGACAAACCAGAGGTTTCTCTCAAAACTTTGAGTAACAGTTCAGCTATCTGAAAAGTACTTCATGAGCACTTCCAGTTTTGTCAGCGACTCTCAGTAACCTGGGCAGAGTCCTAAACCAGATTCAGTCTGTAAAAGGGGGAGTAACAGAAATATTTTGAGATGATGCATCCAAGTGCTAGGAATTCCACAAGGATATCAACTTCCAAGGAGCTGGCCATGAGTCCAGCATATTTTACATCATCACCCTTACCTTTCTTCTGCTGCTTCAGCTGCTTCTGTTTTATCATCTTCAAGTTTTTTCAGTAGGCTGCTCTTCTCCAGCCGGCCAAACAGATCCAAAATCTCCAGCTCAAATGCCTGTGTGATTCTTTTCTGGGCCTTGTACCTACTTTCTACTGCTTGCAGCTGACCTCTGAACAGAAAAAGAACCAAAGTCCATCAGGTCCAGTGTCTCCAGATTCTGCCTCAACTATGATAGTGCACCTGTCAATGCATAGCTAAAATTTTACACAGGAAACCCCTACCTTGCTTGGATTTTTACATCTTCCAGGTATTTCTTTTGCTCCAGGAAGAGGTGGTCCTTTTTTGCAAGCTGAGATTCCAGTTCAGCTATCCGTTTCTGGGAAGCATCAAGCCTTTGGCTTTGCTGCTGAACACACAATTTTGCTTTCTCCAGTTCTTTCCGAAAAGCAGCGTGCAACATTTCAACCTCCTCGAAGGAGAGAACACAATGTTAAAGTATAATTTGTGTGTTATTTTTATTAATACTTAGACATGTTTCTGATGCTATAAATAGTCACATTTTTAAGCAAGATGGAATAAAAGAAACATTTCTAAAAACAGATATAGAAAACTGGATACTCTGAGGATGTACACTATTAAGTTACTGTGAAAATAACTACACATCACTGGAATTTATTAGCACATTAATGTTCCTTACAAAAAGCCCTTTTCAGCAAACTTGCCAGTTCTGCACCAGATTAGGATAGACAAAGTCAATTTTAAAACCCTTTTTGCAACATGACCTTCATTAAATACCAGTAAGAGGCTTTTCTTTTTTTTTTTGGCTTATTATCCACCTTCTTTAATTACTTGCTCTCACGCAGAAACAGTTATATTGTTGTGTAATTTACTTGCTTCTAATTAAAAAAAGGTTTCTTTGAAGTCAGGAAGTAAAACCATATGAACCACAGAAATTTTAGTAAAGTTAATACTAACTCTTAATAGGAAAATGACTGAGATGAGTAAGACTGCTTGTTTTAAAAGAGCACATCACAAAACCCAGTAAAACCCTGGTTAAGATCTTTCTACAAATTCTAGCAAATACTACCCTATGTTATACACACTCACAAATGTAAGAGCCGAATGTTACTTTACCAGCAATAGTCTGCTGCCAATTACATTAAAAGCACAGTAAACTCTTGGCCTTTGGCAAGAAAAAATTGGTAAGAATTTACATCACGTGACTAAAACTGACTTCAGGTGTACCCTAATGTCCCCTTCTTGGCTTTCAAGCACAGGGCACCGAATAGACTCTGTAACAACACAGTGCACAAAATATCTGAACAGAAGATTAAATATGAAATCCAATCCCTGAAAATCAATTTCAAAACCAAGTATCTTAAGTTATGAAGCATTTCCTTCATTCTGAACACAAGGCTGAGAACAGCTTGATGATGACCCTCAAGTGATCTCCTCCCAAAAGGCCTCCTCTGCAACTATGCAATCATACCTTTGTAGTGTCTGTGTGCTTGTGCTGCAGCTGCTCCAGGTACAACTCATTGACCTCTCCAAGAACCAGAAGTTGCCTGTTCAAGAACTCCATCTGCTGTTGCACTGATTCACTGTTGGAAAGCTTTAAAGAGAAATTGAACAGAATCAAACACTGGAATGAACAGTTCAGCAGGAGAGTCATAGTTGACATGCACTGTGTTCACAGGGTATTTTTATAAAGGGAGACAAAGACAAGAATCCAATGCATCATAGGGAATAAGTGTTAAATAAATTAGCTTTCATAAAGCTGGTGACAGTCCATACAGAACTTCACCATATAGGCATTGCTTCCCTTAACATAACCATGTTTCCACTTACACAAGAAGTCCATTCAATTTCTGATATAAACAAGATCTCTAAGATGCCAAGATTTAGCAAGCTTTAATACAAGTTCATATTGCTCAATCTGCAAATTCCTAGTGTGGAAAGAGCAGCCAAAATTAGAAGTCTCAGAAGCCTTTGAACTGAGTTTAAAGTTTCTTCACCAAAATATATTTCTCTGTGTTGTTTTTGTGCAATTAATATCAGATTCTATGGAACAAAGCACAGGCTTCTTTCAACAAGAAAGAAAGCACCTGATAAAAATTACCAGAAATAAACAGAAAGACACAAAGGGACCCTAGGAACAGTGACTTTTCTTACCTTTTGAGAAACTTGGCTAAGAAGCAATTCAGTGTGACACACCTTGTTGTTAGCCTTCTTTAATTCTAACCTCAGATCTGCAATCATATTCCGGCAGTCCTCCAGCTTGGTCTGTTCAAATGGAAAAAAAAAAAACCAAAAACCAAAAAAAACCAACAAACCAACCTTACTCAGGGTTCTGAAACTTTCACAAGGACTAGCAATGGCATATGGCTAGAGGGCTTAAGCAACCAGCACTGTAAATCAAGTTATACTGAGCACATGTGAAAGCCCCAAAACCAGCTAAGAAACTGCATTTTCTTATTTCCAAACTGAAGACAGGACAAAACAGAACCATAAAAGGATGATGACTAAGTTAGGCATTTCCAATTATGCAATATCTTACTCTGAATTAGGACAGTATCTCTAATAGAGGTATGTAACTTACTTTCAGATATTTCATGCCATGTTATTAGGAAGGTTATTTTTAAAACTAGTAAGTAGATAACATAATTTTGTTCAGTGTCATGCTTCATACCTGCAATTCCTGGCTCTGGTTGTAGAATTCCTCTCGGTCATGTTGCAGCTGTCTGATCTGGCTGTGAAGCTGAGCCACTATATTTTCATGTTCCTCCTGAAACTGGTGGTACCTTGCCTGTTCTTTCTGCAGACTCAGTTTCAAGGCCTGGATTTCTTTTTCCTGTAGCTTCAGTTGATCCTTCTGTTAAGAACCCCATAGAAAGCATCAGACAAGACATCTGCTTTATCAGTTAGAACATCTGTCTTAAGTCGCTAGTTAAGTAAAGCTATCAAATTAATAGCATGCAGGCATAACAATTTTCCATAGATAGAACATTCTATATCAAGCATGTTCTTAAGGTTTCTGGGGCTTGATTTGCTTTTTGGCCAAAAAAGAGATTAAATGGTGATAGAGTGGACAGGCAGAAAACTCAGTCACATCCAAAGGCACAATGAGCAATAGCAGATTCTTCTACTGCACCTCACGCTTTCAACAGGGACTTGGGCTTCACAGCTGAAGCAACAGTTCCTCTTCCAAAAGCTATCTGGAAGTCTATTTTTGGCTCTTCTACTGAATTATCAAAAGGTGAAACTGTTGATGGAATTAGCTATAATATGGTGATACAGAATTAAAACATGCCTAAATCTGTAATGAGACATCCTTCAATGCACTTACAACTTCAAATTTTACCATAGTAAATATGCCTGGAAAAGAACATTGGAGTTTTCAAAGTTTTTGCTATTACTCCTCAATTGAGGAGTGAAAGGACAGTACTTCTTCAAATAATGCAATAAGTTGTCTAGCTAGGCGTTAGGTAATCGCTGCACTAACTATGAAGCCTTTAACACTATCCAAAGATAAGTACTGGCAGGGGTCAAGCATGCCAGCATCCACTGATTCAGTTGCCTACAGACAAATATAAACTACTGGTTTTAATAATCACAGCGCATGTAACTCGTCCACAAGTCATTCCACAAACACTGACTTTAATAAGGTGAGAAATGAGGCTTCTATTTTAATTGAGTGGTACTGAAAGATACTGGCCAAACCAATTAATACTTGTTCTAGCACCAGTGCATTTAAATCACTGCTAGAGTTGTATCCCTACTTACCATGGCAGCATTATGTTCCTCCAGAGCTGTTGCTTTAATCACTTTTCGCAAGAGTCGACGGTTCCGAAGGGCATGTTGCTGTCTTTTGAAGCGTTCATACAATAACTGGTTGTGCAGCAAAAGCAATTGGTTACGCAGGGTGTGAATCTCATCAGAAGGGGGAGAACCTGGATTGGAGTTAAAAGACAGAAGAGGTTACTGAACAGTACTGCCCCTGTTCCACATATGGGAAATATTTTCTAAAATAAGCAAATTAGATTTCTTTTAAATTACAACTTAAAAACCTGTCTGCTCCATTTGATCTCCAATACAAACTTAAAATTTTAAACATTTTTCCCAGAGCAACATGTATATGCTTCAAATGGATTGCTCCTTCTATTAAGAAGAAAAAAGCCAAGCTCACCATCACCACAGAAGCCTAGGAGCACAAAGCTATGACACACATGTGAAGCAGCAAGAAAAACAGTCATCAGTTTTAGATTCAAATAGTATTGAAAAGGTGGAAGGATCTGTTAGATGATCAGCATCACTCTGAAGCTAGCAGATCTTAAATGGTCAAAAGCAGAAACATCTAGAATTGTGGGGAAGGCAGTTTTCACTTTTCAAAGATGAAAAAAAGCAGCTCATCTCACTGGAACACAGATATCTATCTGCTAAGCAGATAAACCATGACTTAATGGAGGGCACCATCTTTCTGCAGCATTAGTTAAAAAAAAAAAAAGTATGCAGGTCATTGTTTAAGCAAGTCTAATAATAGAGGAACAGATTGCCAAAACACATGAGAAACTTCTCACCTCCAAAGTGAGTCCAGTCAGCAGATTTGCTCGGCAGAGACAATCTGAAAATGAAAATACAGCATTAACCAGTAAGTTTAAATATAAAAACACTCTGCAAGTCACTTTAAAATGGAATGCCCACCTCAAAAGAGGTTTCAGCCTAAGAACAATTATGGTCAGTCGGTATGAAAGTAATAAGGAGGAATCGTGCAAGCAGCAGGTTGCAAAGGGCAGAGGATGGAGGGCATAATTTCTTCGAAGTTGGAGAAAAACTCTCTCGGACATAGAAAAGGACAAAATGGAATACAGGGTAATAAGATGAAAAGAAAGAATACAACATATACACCTAAACCTTAAATCTGGTTCTCCAGTTCTTAGCTTCCTGTATATTAGAAAGAAGAAAGTGTCAACCTCCCTTTGGCCTCTACATTTTCTTTTGAGTATCTAGCATGGGACTTAAACCTGATAAAGTAAACAAATCTCACTAACAGTGGTACCAAAACCACACCTGCAGCACAGCCAGTAGCCCTGCTTCTTCATCGTAAGTTGTCAGTGAAGGCAGTAAGAGTATAATGGTCACAGTCCCTTTTTTTTTTTTGTATCAAACATATTACGATTGCAAATATAAAAATCCTCCAGCTGGAACACCTAGCTCAGTTAACAGTAATATTTCACAGAACATGGTTTCTTTGTAGACTTCCAGACACAGCTGCTTTTCAGGCACATCTATTAAAACAAAGCCAGCACAAAAGGAATAACAAGAAAGTTTGCAAAGTAAGATTTTCAGTCACCTACTTGTTCAACTCCTTAGTGTGTGCATCCGCTCCTTGCTGTATCAGTCTGTCCAGTACTTCCACGGGAGAAGTAGAGGACATGCAGTCATCATCCTGGGTTCCCTTGGCTTTCTTTAGCAGCTCCTCAGTCTTCTTGCCAACAAAGAGGTAGGCAGTCTTTGGTAATGCAACCTCAAAAAGGTGCTCATATAGGGGAGGCTGCCCGCTCCCAAACACCACTCTTCTTTGTGCTGGTACTTTGCAAGGGCTGGGAGTGAGAATACTCGTCTCCCCAGAGGTTCCTTCCCTGTTACCAGCAGGGCTTTCACCAGAGCCTCCACAGGGCTTGTCTATGGGAGTAAATGTTTGTTTGGGTGTTTCCCGCGCACTCTCAGGCCCAGACTTGTCCAGAGAAGATGTTAAAGGCTCAGAGGTCTGACTGTGTCCCTGAACACTAGAGACTACTGAATGGGTCTTCTTTTGAGAGCCTGACAGACTGTCATTTGTGCGGTAAAATGGAGAGTCAAATCCTCCTCTAGGCACCATGTGTTCAGCATCAGTTGTGATCTCGGAGATCTCTTTAGATATTGCATCTGAGAAGGATGGGAGGGGGGAAGCATAATTATGTATCTTGTATTTCGACATTACAAACATTTCCTTAGCCAAGATGTACATAAGGAAGACAGAAATTACCTTCCTCTCTGTCCTTTTCAGCACTATCTTCAAAAGACAAACCACCTAAAAACTCTGGAAGATCATTTAAGGTTACTGAACTTTTACTACCAGGTGTGTCTGAAGGAAAAAAAAAAAAGAAAAGAAAAAAGAAAAGTTAGTTGTACAGATGCTGTTTTCTTCAGCCTTACGATAGCACAAAACAGAAGTCTTCTACTGCTGTGAGGTCCTTAGAATAAGCTTGCCCCTCCTTCAGATGCTTCCTCAAAGGAGGAAGCTATCAGACTCCTGTTCCATTCCATGTGGAAACCAGTTCAGAGATCAGTCACTGGTTAGTCCTGATCCCAAAATGTAATTTTGTGAACTTCACGTTTGCTATTGCACAACAAGTGTAGGCAACCGCCTCTATGAATAAAGATGGGCTGTTTGAAATTTAACCTATTAAATAAAGTGGCTTAAGTGTAGTATGACTACTATACTTCCACATTAGCATTAAACTCCCCCTAGCTTCTGATCTGGCTACACAAGGACACAGTACTTACCTGAAAAAAGGAAGTTTAGCAAACTGATATAATACAAACTTGACAATATGTGGCTACTGATAAAAAACTCTTGAGACAGCTGCCAGGGAGATATAAACTAAAGCATGCAGGATAGAAACCTCATGCTCGCAGCTCAGTCACAGATTAGGAACCCAGTGAAAAACCTAGCCTGTTCTCAACTTGTAATTCAGAAAGTTCAGATTCCAGTGTTGCTATAAAACTTCACCAAGGAAAACCAGCTTTAAATTTCAGTATCATCTCCACTTCAAGGACAGTAAAGAATCACACTACAGAAGTCTCAAATACAGTGCCAAAAGCCCTTTCTACAGCTGTCACAGATGTAGATGACGGAATGGAAAATGGAATCTAGATTTACCTATTAGAAGCTGAGTTCCTCAACCATCCACTGTTGATTTCAATATTCCACAGGACTTTAAAAAAAGGTTCAAGTACAGCAATATAATTGTAGATAGAAAACAGAGTTTTTCCAAGAGCCTTTAGAAGGGAGCATCATATCTATCCTTATGTGCAGCCTTACAGTTTGATCCAGACATGTGACATAAAACTTGTTCAAGTAAGACTTCATATACAACTTGCTGCTTCTAATAAAAAAATTCACCCTCAAAGAATCAGCTTTAAAAAAAAAATATTCCTTTTTCAGCCTCCAGTGTAGAACTGTGTATTTAAACATGCATAAGAATGCATGAGGGCCAGTTAAAAAAAAATCTGCAAGCTATTTTTGAATATGAATAGTTAAAATGAAATCAAAAGCATCACAAGAAGGTTTTAAGTTGAATCACAGGTTAAGGCAGGATCCTGGAACTACAAAGAACTCAGGGGGCAGGAGGGGGGAAGAAAGAGAAAAACCTGTGGAAAAGTGTTTGGCAATTGGAACACGTGTCAATAAAATCAGGATTTGTTTACAATAGGTTATTGTAATGGGGAGAGGAAAACAGAGTTTACCCAATGATTTATCGCTGTTTATGACATTTTGCTGTCGGTACAGTAAAGGCCTCCCAGGATCTGGTTTGTCCTCCTGAAAAAAAAACAAACAAAAAAAACCCAAAATAGATTCTCTGCATCAGACATTTGTTGGAAACAAACCTCTCGGGCGGTTTCATAGAAAGGAAATTCCTGCAAATAGATGGCTTAAATAGCAAACCAATATAAGAAGTCTTAAAACTGTGCAACTGAAGTGGCAATAGTTGTCTAAACTTAGAAGAAAATGAGTTTTGCAATGAAATGCAACATTTTTTGTAAATCAGTTACTCTGATTTTTTTTTTCTCAATTATGGTCACTACATGTATGGCAAGTCAATGAAAAAAAATCAGATTTGTTTGGCAGAATTTTGTTATACCTTTTTAGGAGGTGTGGCAGCAGCTGAAGGGAGTGAAACATGCACAAAGTCATCTGAAGTGCAGGGTGGAGGAGGAGATGTGGCTGGCGTTCCCAAAGGTGTTCCTTTCCCCCCTGCTGAAAAGGAGCAAAGTTTTCTCAGCAGGCTCCCACTTCCTCCTTTCAGCTGAATATTGTATGTGAAAAATTGTTTAAAACATTATCTCAACCATTTACTTCTTAAATCTCTTTCAGCTATTTAACAAGATAAAAGCACACAGTTTCCAAAAGGCCTGCTTCAGACTTCAGCACTGAATTCACCGTAACTTATTTCCTATCTCGATGTTTGCATTCGCACTGCTCTAGATGACCAGGTACTCGGTTCACAGAAGTAATGACTTAAGCCTATCAAATGGCATGGCGTGGCATTTCCATTTAAGAAGCTGGCAGCAAAATTTACAGCCAGAATTTCTATTATAGTAAACCTTGAAGGTCTAATTCCAAAATTCAGCACATACCAGATGTGCCAGCTTTGCTGTAAGGTTGTGATGCAGACTGGGATGACTCTGATGGGACAATTCCAGGGGAGGTTGGTGGAGTGGTCATACCACAAACTGCAGAAGGACTCCAGATGGTAACCTGTGTAAAAGCAATACACAATAAACACAAATAAGTGAAGCTCAGAAAAGGAACATGTGAAGTACCTGTATCCAGGTTCTGACATGGGAAATCAGATGGGGACTGAATCTGAAACATACACTAAGTTCTGAAGAATTCACAGTACTTCTCAGAAACATGAATTTTTAAGACCATCACGAGAAACTAGGAACAAAGTGCAAAGCATTAAAAGCATGCTGTGCTTTATCTTCTGCTTTACCTGCTGTGGCTCAGTTGACAGCCGTATTGACTGGGGGCTCAGAATCTGAGGTAGCTGCCCTGGCATTTGTGATAGTGTTAGCCGAGGAGTGGAGTACGGGGTAGAAGTCCCTGAAAGTTTTTAAAAAAAAAAATAAAAATTAAAAGTATCCAACACATCAAATACAAGTCAATGATTCTTCTGGTTAGTATTTAAAGGCTTTTAACCAAAACATTTCAAATGCATTCAACATACACATTCGCAGCTAGCAAACAAGAGACTTTTCTTCCAGCCCAAGAAAATTTCTATTGAATATATTACATACTACAGATTTTTTTTTGGTTGGTTCATTGTTTAGGGGGAGGGGGAACAGGGAAGGAAGAAGCAGTGGAAGGGCAACTTTGCAAACATGCTCTATGTCTGCATAACCAGAGCATATATCTATGCTTTTTTTTTTTTTTTTTTTTAAAGACAGTTTATTTTCTGGTGCCTAAGAATCGGACTTGAAGTGGGATAAATTAGTAAGAAGTCTTTTTGCTATAGGGCCAGTTTTCTTCCAGGAATTGGGTATTCATTAACTGTCAGGCAGGCCTTACCATAGCTGCTCTGTGTATCAATGTAATAGCTGGCACTGCGGTCAGTTTGATGATGTTTTAAGCTTGTGCAGAGTTTCCGAGACACAGAGTAATAGCCATCTTCATACGAGGCTTCTGCAGGGTCCAGGGAGATTTTGGCACATTCTATCACAACATCATGAGTTTCTAGTCTTTTCCACCTGCAGACAGTTTTTGGATCCAAAAGAGTAAGTTAGTCAATTATTGTTACAAACAAGGGTTCCTGGAGATATGAGGAATTGGCTTGTAGGATGGCTCATTTGTTCCAGACAGCTTTGCATGCTCCCAGCCAAAACTGGAACAAGGCACCATACAGAAATTGCAACCAGATGACTTGTAAGAGGGGGTCTCAAAGAAGAGACAAACAGCTTTGACACAGAGATCCATAAAGGTCTGCCATGGAGCACTCTGGAAAGGAGGAACAGCATACGAAGACTTGGTTGATCCTGAGCTTCAGCAGCTGTAGAAATCAGCTCAACTAGACTCAGATGTTGGTAGACAAAATTTAGACATGCCAGCAGTGAGGGAATCTTATATTATTTAAGCAAGCACCATCTGCAATGCCAGTTTGAGGTCTGTGTTTTTCCTCCCAAGTTTTGGGAATATTTTATTATACTACCTCCTTGATTCTGAAAACTTTTTCTCACTAAATTAAGCAGCCATATTAGATCTGCCCAGTATTTCAGGGGATGGAAGTTCACTGTAAAGAAAAGAAAGCACATAAGGCTGTCTATTAGAGGCTGAGTTGTTTTTGAATGTAAGATATTATGTGCAAGATACCAAATCAGAAGGCTTCAACTAGTAGTTTTGTGCCAATTGTACTCCTTAGTGGTGCCACCCTCCCCCCTGTCTGGGAGAAGCCTGCAAAATTGAGCATTGTGATATTCAATAGGTTCCCATTTAGTAGTGTTTTCCTAGTGGCTCTGAAAAGCAGGGCAAGAGCACTACTGTGCAGCAACAAGAGTCAATTTCTCCTCTTCAGTGGCTGGGCCTGTGGAGACAAGAGAAAAGCAGCAAGTGGTGCTGCTGCAGGCAAATGAGCCTATTTCTAAAGAAAACTAATACAGCTGATAATGTTAAGACATACCTGTTAAAAGAATTGATCTGTTAACTGAACCAATATCTAGGTACCAAAACAAGACACACTGAAGCCATTTTAAACACTTAAATCCCACCAAGTACTTCAACAAACCAAAAAAATATGACCCAAACCTTAAGCCAATGAAGCAGGTCAGTGGTAGTTTCTCTTTATTCATTATAAGCAAATTCTTTTAGAACTTTGAGGATTTTTGATTGTTAAATCATAAAATTAAGACAAAGTCGTGTTAAGTAGAACACAGATTCTATCCCAGACACAAAATTAATTTAGAACCCCAACATTGTTGTTAATGGCCTCTCACAACAATTTTTGCTTATTCACCCAGCTGTAAGCTTGGATGAAGAAAGTCTACATGTTTACGTGGTGTACCTATGAATATGGGTGGCAAAACACCACTGGCACACGCTGCCGCTGACAGAAAAGGTTTTGCTGTAAGCCTTCTGAAATAACTCAGCTAAAAGCTGCTCATTTATAGCCTTTCCTAATAGCAGAGTGAACATATATTTATACCTTCGTGGGTCCAGTTCATGGTCCTTAGATCCAGTCACTAATTCTGGATGAATTCGCACATGTTCCATCATTGGCTGGATGAACAAGAGCAAGAAGAAGTACGTATTATCAGTACAGCATCTTTTGATTGCACTAAACTACACAAAGGTGATGAGCAACATACTGATCCCAATAGTTCAGAATGTTACATTTAACAGATAAAGCTAACATACATCATCACAGCTTCAAGAGATGATCTTGCTCCCAACTGAGATTTCAGTCCTCCAACAGCCAGTTTTTATTGTTTTGTTGAGCAGCCCTCAGTTAAATCAATGTAGTGTATTAAATTGGCAAATACCTGCCTTTATACAGCTATGAATTCCTTGTCTCAGATAATATAGAGATGAGCAGCATTTTACCTTGACCACCTCTTCAAAGGTCTCCAAGTTTTCCTTCATACTGTAGTGAGAACGCAGAAAGGAGACAAAATTGCAAGGATACATTCCATAAAGACGATGAAAGAGAGCATAAACGCTGGCATGAAGATGGACAAGATAAATCTCTGCCACATGACCTGGAAAAAGTATTTAGAATCTTTTTCATTACACTGAAGAAAAGAACTTCTAAGCATGCAAGCAAAGTACTTTTAAATTTGAAAGGTTAACTGGAACAAGTCTTCTGAGATACAAATAGTCCCTAGCAAAACCGTGAAGTCTTCTGAGAGAATAGGCAACACTTACTCATCAGCTCACAGCAAAACCAAAAATTAAGATATGGACCATTAATTCCAACCAGTATCCTGTCATTCTCTAAGCACAGCATTTTCTTTATTCAAGTTAAAACCCGAAACCCCTCTAGATAGCGAGCCAGAGTTTGCAAGACTGTCTGAATGATTAAAAAAGAAAACTAAGGTTTGCTTCACTTCAAAAGTAAAAACTAAAAGCTTGTATCCACAAAAAGCAATCACAAGACTTGAATCTTACTAGCCATCTTAAAAGTTCCAATCCTACTTGCAATGGAAAATGGCCCTGTAAATAGCATCTCTATGTGCTTAACACAGCATTTGTTCATCCAGCCATGAGACACATACGTAGATAACGCTAGTGTTAGATATCAGACACCTTACAACAAATTCAGCAAAACCAATTCATCAGAACCAATGCTATAACTGAGAAAACTAGTTTTACCAACACTTTCATGACTATTGACAGTTGCACATTAAAAGAAACATGTTGCTTCTTGCTCCTCCCCATCCATACCTGGAAATCTCAAATTCCCAAATATCTGCCTCAAATGTTAGCATTTTCCCTTCTCTATCCATTAAGATCAATCTCTGCTTTTCACTGTCATCAGGGTAGCATTTTGGTCCAGTGAAAAACTTCATCAGTAGCAGCACCACATGGAAGAATCTGAGAGACTTCTAAATTTTGAGCAAAGCAGCACTCCCCGATGCTAACTATCAAAGAGCAGAATAGCTTGCTGGCTTAATACATAATTTTTCTGCATTTAAATAATCTCAAGCCATTAAGGGTCTCACAAAAGAATGTGCTCACCAACTGCGTAAGAGTCACAAGGATACTACTAAACCATAACTGCATGCAACAAAGTTGAAATCTCACCTGGATTCTGCAAGCACCAGGCTGAGAGACGCCCAAAGATACCAAAGAAATCATGAAGGTACTGTTTGCCAGACTGAGGAATCATTGGCAACATGGTTATTAGCACTAGGACACCTGTGGTGAGTACTACTACATCTGTGTCAGTCTGCAAGAAGGGAAAAAACCTGCATTAGTCAGTTAAAAGTGTTGAACTTAATTTTTTCCAAGGATGAAGTGAACACTGAATCATCATCATGGAAAAAGTTCTCTACTTTGAAACAGTCCCTGTGAAACTTACTGTAACTTAATGAACCAAGATTATTGTCTCTTTCATCCAGAACAACTCTAAGAAAAAAGATTTCTGATTCTTGCTCCTATTCTGCTGCTGCTTTTCTCTTTAAGGACTTGACTTAGTTAAAAAGGAAACACCACCACAGTTCCACAACTGAGTAGAAAGAAAAATTACTAGTATGTGAAGCATCTTATGTACCACCTTCCTTCTTTCCCAGAGCTAAAAACCACAGCATTCAGAGCCTAAGAAACTGCAAATCTGATCAGGGTATTCAAGGATGTTGGCCAATTACCAACACAAGGGTCAAAAGCTTTTCTGTCAAACCTGGTTGATGACTCCGGCTGCTAAATATTTCATAAAGCAGCAATTCAAACAATAACTAGAACTCCATGGCTTACACCAAGAGAAAGGGATGTGCCAGTAAAAATCTTTAGCTAGATGAAACAGTAATAGAGAATCAGATTTTAGGACAGGATACAGAAAACATTCAAACTCTTTCCCAGTGGAGTCCCTACTTGCTTCCCCAGCTTAATGCATTTTCCTTGGTAGTAGCTCTGCTTTGTCAGGATAGGGGTGTAAACAGCACAGGTAAGCCTGTGGCCAGATGCCACTGAGGTGGTCTTGGTATCTCCCAAGAGCCACTTGGGCTGATTGGACATATTCAATGTTACAGATTTTTCTTCCTCTGTGTAATCTACGGCCTCTACTCTCCCTCAGTCAGACATAACCTTTCACAGTCCATCCCTATCCCTCTGTACACATTCCTAGCAGTTCCACATCTCTGTTCTACTCCCACCAGCTTTGACACATTTCACTCCTCTCACAATCAGGTAAGACTCACACTGAAAAGGACAACAGAACTCATCAGGCACATCAGGAGTTCCAGTAACAGCACTTGTAGCTTCTTCTTTGGCAGTTACAAATTCATTGTGTTTTTGTTTTAAAGAGCACTGGCACTTGACTACATCATGCATTTTAATGTGACTTAAATGACTAATACAAATTCTTCACTATCATATTAAATGGTATTACTGACAATGTATTCTAGGTCTCAAAACACTTTCCATTCTTTGTTCATTGTTACAATACTGTACAATATTATAACTGATAAATCTGCGGATGGGAAAAAAAAAAACCCAAAGCATGGGGAAACAGCTACCTTCTTGTAACCCAGCATGTCTGTAGCTGAGAAGGGAAAGTCTGCTAACTGCAAGGTAATTTCACCACAGAATAGTCTATTGCATGGCCCATCTACACTGCAAGGAGAGTATATTACCTTACATGCACAAATTTCAGAATGCACTAATGGCAAGTTATCGACTTCTCATTACGTTCACATCCAAGATATCCATCAACTTCACCAATGGCCCTCTGTCTTTAACTTACTTTTAGAAAAGTTTTAGTAAACTTTCCTAACTCAAAGTTATATAGCAGCAGTGGCTTTTAGAAACAAGATTGTCAGTAATAACAGGATCAGCACACAGTATTTAGTTGATATAATTCCACTGTGGCTCAGCATTTTAAACAACATTTTATCTCTTCTCGCAGCTTAACTAAATGACATCAGAACAGTAGACAAATGCCACGCATTACAAGTATGTATGTTTACATCAGGTGTAGAAGTGTTTTATGGACAACACTGACAGTTCTTACCTTGAGACATTTAAGTAATGAAAGTAGGAGAGGTGCTTGAGAAAGTTTATGTTTCCAAGATGGTTGTCGTCTTATCACGTGTCCCAGCAGAGAGAGAGTGGGTAAACGAGTAGCAGCTTTGCCCATATATTCATTAATTTTGTCCAGTAGATGCTGACAGAGGATTTTACAGAGTGGTAGAAAAAGGAAAGGTATTTATATTAAATGGTATATATTCTTTTTCACCAATCTCTATTCAGCAGTTTGCCATTGCCAACTAAGGAAACTAAGGGCATTTTACAAATATACAGGATCCAAGAGCAAATAAAACCCAGCAATAAATTTAAGTCTGCTGGTAACAAAATGCAAACTATTCAGTCCAGAAGCAGTCACTGCACTTCAAAACATTTATCATAAATAAATAATAAAAAAATTCTGGTCAGCAGAAGTAAAACAACTTGTAGTGCCATTCTCTCAATCTATTTAAAAATCCTTACTTGCTCTCAAAATACCCAATTTGTTTTAGGTTAACACATCCAGCACTGAACAAGCAGCAGTAGCATTGCAGAGGCACAACATAGTCCTCAGAAGACTTCCATTTATAGAAGTTCTTTGCTTAATTGGGTCAGTTTAAGCAACCCAAGAAACAGAGAACTTTGAAGTTTTATTTTAAAACTTAACTACTCTTACTACAGAGATACTACATCTCTACAACAAGGTAATTCTGTAACAGAATGGAAAATAGAGTCCTAACAGATGCTATTTAAAGGCTGCTTCAATATCTGGCTAAAATCTGCCATACTCAATAATGGGATTTTTTTACCTTGTCATGAGGCTCTTGCAGTGTGGACAGTATATGCAGTGCCTGCTGAGAATTGGTTTCCAAGTAATAGTCCACCAGGTTGTTCACAAGCATAGGTCCACGGTCTATCAGTTTGTTTATGGCAAGAAAAAAAACATACATTCTCAATAGACTAAAAATGAAGCATTTGCTACAGGGACATTGCACAACTTTTTAACACTTATTACACCATTTATAACATCAACCAGTACTTAGGGTTTGCCAGACCTTTAGGAAAATGAGACCTCTCAACTACATTTTCTAGTTCCCGAGCATTTAAGCAATAGCATTCGGCTCAGGGAAAGTAACTAGTTTTTTTAATAACTAACAATTACTGTCTAACCTTAAAAACCTAGAGGCAGCTGAACTGCAACAGTATTTTACCCAGCACAGGTAAAGAGTTCAGGAATAACTTTACATTCTCCACCTTCAGCAGATAAAGGAGAGCAAGTTCAGGGACAAGGACACTGACAGTGCTCTCATGCTCTGAAAAGGGTCTATCAACAAAACAGATGCCTTAATAGCAGCAATATTTTTTTCAAGAAAGTCTGGGTCTGTTGTTTTGTTTGGGATTGGGTTTTTTGTTGTTTATTGTTCAAATTAACAAAATCCCACTGGTTCCCACAATGTGGATGACACCTAATTCTCTCTAGATACACTTGACAAAGAAAGTTTCATCAGCTCACAACTTGAGGTTATGCCCCAGGAAAAGCTAGTAATTTTATAATAGCATTTTAACAATTATATAACAGACCTTCCAAGAGGCATGCCATTAAGCAAAATGGACTGAAGAGAAGCCTCAATCCTTAAGGCAATTTCAAACCCAAGTATCAAGAGTTTCTTTCAAGTTGCATTTGCAAAGACTGTTTGATAAAAAAAGAACCCCATTATTCTACCTTTACTGGTATAAAAGTAAAACTGTTCCTCGAATTACATAAGAGGATACATACCACAAATGAGATTATCTTTGAATGCAGCTGTTATATCTTCCAGGACACCCAGAATTGGAGAATCCAGCATTGAGAGGAGCTCACCAACATTTCCTTGCTGTGCCATGATGCACGTACTAACATGAATGTGGAGGTTAAAACTTCAGGAAGTTCCTCATTGGTGCCTCTCTACCAGACTAGGAGAGAAGAGAGCAAAGATGAATGAACTGTCCTTTTTCCCTTTCCATCTTAAATCTCTCATCACCTCCCTATTTCTTTTCTGCAGTATTGCCCATTTAACACTAAAAGGACTCCTAGAGTTTACACACCTGCAATAAAAGCTGTAAGAGAAAAGTTTCCAAAGAAGCCAATGAGTCACAAGCAGGGTTTTCTTCATCTTTTTAAAAAAAGACATTAATCTGTTTTGCGTAAGACCTCAGCTAGCATATATAGACTGTCAGAGCATTCTATTACCATATTTTTTTAGTTTGCTCTCCAGGTCAGTCAGCTAAGACTAAAGTTTCGAATATAATGCAAATAGCTCCCTGAAATCACTCCATTCTTGCTTTCTTACAGCAATTCCTCCTCAACCAACCTTTCAAGTCCTTTGCATAGTGGTCTACGGACTGGAGAAAATATGCATCGCAAGATCCTTCTCCACTCCCGTGGCTAGATTAAATTCACTGCCCTTGGCTTCGCATTATTGCATACTAATAGATTTGTGCTTTAATACTTGCAATGTGGCCAAGTTGCAGCTGTTAGGAAACTCAGTTAGGGTTACTACAGCTGCTGTTCCTTGGCCACCCTGTGCATACCAAATCACAATCTTAGCAGCACAACACACCTTCTTTTCACGTGTATAATTTGTGAACAATATATTAAAAACCCTGCAGTGCAAAAACTGTATAGATTATTAAATGCAACAGTGTGCAGATAACATGACTGGTCAGCTTCACAGTACTAAGCAGGAGTAAACCTAAGCCATTTCAGGCTTTTAAGATGGCTTCCTCCCATGTACCAGCAATGGAGGGATTCAGGTATCACATCTATCTATCTGTCACAAAATGAATCAAGTTTTTCTTCATCCATAAGAATCCTATGCTGAACCTTTCCCAGTGGCAGAAAGAATCTGGCTTCACATCACATCTAATTTTATTAGCGAGGGCTTCTTCTTTCCTCCTACTTCCAGCTAGCATACATTTTTCACTTCCTCCATGGAAGACAAGACTGACACATAACAAGTTTACACACAAGAATTTTTTTTTACTGCAATTGTGTATACAGCACCTGTTCTGTGGACGAGCTGAGCTTCTGTCTGCAATGCTGTCAGCCACACACCTTTCATGATCACTAATAAAGAAAAAGCATGAAGAGATTAACAAAAGCACAATTTATTTCTTCCTTATCAAACCTTTTATAGTCAGAACAGCATTAAGTTCTTTATTAAGAATAGCAGAGCTATGTACCTCCTGCATGAAGAAAGTCAGCCCTTAGTCTGAAAAACACCAAAAGGTGTTGCATAGTTGCCCTTTCCAGAATTTTCCAAGGGTTAAGCTGTGCAATTGCCTCAAACTAGATGGCTTTCACATGACTGTAGTTTTGTACTGTGAACCTTCAAAAAGCTGCTGAAGAGTTTTATTTATGATAAGTAAAGTCTTACACACAAAGAAGTCTTCTCTCCTCCTACTAAATTTTGAACCTAGAATAATTACCGTAACTGTTTAAGCCTTTAGATTCTAGTCAAAACGTTGTTAGACATTAGCCAAGGACCATATATCAGTGCTCTATTTTAAATGATAATGCTGTAATTACTTATATACATATTACTTTCTTGAAAACTTATGTTTAACAATGTTACTGGACAGCAGGAGTTAACCTGTCTACCAGTAAACTTTGTCATTTGCAACATATCACTGTAGTTGCAGAACTGCCCAAGGTCACTTTTATTAGGGCCACAAGACATCAGCTTACTTCATCTGGCACTGATTGCAAATTCAAAGGTGATAATATGGCACCACACTCACAACAGGCATTTCATTAGGAACAAACTTTAAGTGTTCCAGTAATCACCATTCCAGAACACACAAAAAACCCCCACCCTCAGTTTTCAATGATCATAGCTGCATAGCTGAAGAGTCCAAATAAAATTTCAGTTCATCTACAAGCAGCTAGCAGAGTCCGCTCACTGAAGTGTTTCAGATTTAAATATTATTTCTTTTCAAGTCCCATGCTGGCAAGACCTTAAAAACTGCAAACTTAAAACTGGCTGGTAGTGTAAGCAAGATTTGCAACTAAAGATAATAAAATAGAAACTTGGGTAGGAGAGAAGAGTCACTTTTTACTCAAAAACAGAATGGATCACTGTTTTCCAAAAAGATTAGAGGAGGGATTTGTTGTGGTTTGGGGTTCTGGTTTTGTCTACATTGTGCAGACTTCCAAGCTTCAACTTCTTCCTCAAAGAGCTTGCTGTTTAGAAGGCAAGCAATGTTCAAAGAGTGACACCATCCTTTCAAAAAGTTTAAAGCCATTCATCCATGCAACCTAAGGAGTCAACCTTCCACTTTGTTACTCATTTTCAGGAGTCAACTGCTTTTTTCAGTTTCTCATAACCACTGTGATATTTAATTTACTAAATTACAGTTATACTGAGATATCCAGAATGCACGCAGAACTATATATGGTGAAATAGTTTACTACAAGTAATCTATTCCTTTATTTCTGAGAACACTGTCTTTGAGACCATAAAGGGCTTGCTAACATAGGTGCCTCAATTTCTATCAGGATACAGTCTCAGCTATGGTTAAGCAATATATATTCACCAGCTTCGTAAGCAACAAGAATTAGTTGTTTAAAGTCTTGTTAACAAAAGAGATGCATGACCACACCCCCAAACCAGCTGCAAGCAAAACCTGTTTGGAGAATTAAGGCAGCATAAACACTAGTCTCTGTTTTTTTACCCCATAAAGACCTTGTCAACTCTCTTTTCTTTGATTCCCACCCCCCCACCAGAGTGAAAAGAATGCTTTTATTTCTTATTTTCCTCTAGTATTACTATTATACTTGGACCAGATCTTCATCACACCAGTGAAAACCTCAACAGCAGTTTCAATAATTCTGGTATTGCCAAAAGAAAAACTATAGCATGGTGAAATCAAGAAACATGCCTTTGCAGACACTCTAGATGGGTTCTGGAAGTCAGGTTCAACAATACACTTGCAGACAGATGGGAAAAACACCAGTTTCAATGTTCAGGAGGTAAGAGGATTTCAAACTTTATGCTATTGGCCTGATGGCATGCACAAACACTACGATCAGATAAAAGCAAGGTTGATAATGCAAGCTTAGTTGCTGATAACTATACACATAGGTAACTAATAATTTCCCCAGCTCCCTAAACTAAAACAGATGGCTCAAGTGACCTTGTGCCAATAAATCCAGCATAGTTTAAATAAACTTGTCAGTCAGTCGATTGTGCACTGAAGTACTTACATAAAGTGGAGCAATCTCCACTCCAAAAGCCTGTATTCAAAATATTAATAAAAGTATTTCAAACCACATCTAAAAATGGGACAATGTTACACATAGGTACTTCACTAGGTGGAAAGTTCATCTGCTGAAGATACATAAACACCAGTATAATATTGTCACCCTACTATACACAAACAGCCACATTTTTAAAAAAAGCAAATCACAGCTTTCTCAATGCAGGATCTCTTGTGAAGTCATTTGTGAGGAACAGATTTGAAATCCTAAGTTAAGACTGAGATCCTCTAATCATATTGGGTCCGTGATGCCCAACACAAATAACAAACCAGGAAATTCCAGCAATAGTCTTAAATCGCGTCACACTTTAAGCAAACACAGCTGAATAACTAGTTTACAGGCAACAGGCTCTTAGCTTCAATCAGAAAACACTGCATGCTGGTAGATGGAGTACAGTTCCCAGGGCCCATGGTGTCAGCGTGATTTACGACCAGTCCCACAGTAATTTGTGATGCGATTTTCAAATCTTGCAGATAAGGAACTCGGGACAGGCCAGGTCCAGGAACTTCCATTACCTTGCAAAACAGCAAGATCATCCATTGAATGCCAAAGCATTTTGTATCTGGGATTGATACATCATCTGTGGTGAACAGGATTTCCCTTAAACCTTTACAGTATCACATCATGACCACGTCTTTCTTCTCAAATACACAGTATAGAAGATGAGACTGTTTAATGCTTCCATTCCTAGCTACTGCAATCATTCCCCTACTAGAAGAACTTCCACATCCCTGCAGCCATACTTGGAACTGACAGGATTAAAATAAAGTCAGTACTTTTCCATATGGTTTGAGCCACTGATTCTTCACTAACTTTTAAAATCAGTTTTATATAAAAGATCCAAGGCACTAGATAGTAAAGAGTAAAAAAAAAATCTGTTTAAATACCTTTTAAAATGCAACATTTTAATCTCACTGGAAGATATAACACCAATAGCAAACTTCTTATATTCAAGAGCTTTCATAAAGACAAATTTTAGTAAAAAGTATTCATTTTAAGTACCAATACAACTTTGGAGCCAGCTTACAGGAGAAAAAGGAGAAGCCAACAAGCCAAGAACCAGTTTGTTTTAAAAATTTTTTTCAGTAGCTAATTTAACCACAACACAATACAGTTAAGCTACAAACTCAGGACAAAGGAAAAGACTGTAAAAATATTCATTGGAAAAGGCTAAATAAAAAAAAGATATAGCAGATTATTTCAAAAGATTATGACTTCTGTAAGTATTTCTGTCAAGGGAAGATGTTCTTCTGTTCAGTGTATTTTTATCTCAAGCCAAATGAAAAAGCAGCTGGTAGTGCCAGTTATGCTTCTCTGAGGGGTGGGGAGAAGGGGGACACACTCAACATAAATGCACACTCCTCCCAGAATGTCCTTAGCATTTGCTGTAACAACGCAGAAATTCAGACACCAGAAGCACTTATTAGGGGGGGATCAACATCAGCATTTCATCCCTCTTCATTAATCATAAGTTAAATTTGGGGCACACCAGTAAATAGTTATTCTCTGCCCACCCCCCCTCAAGAGAAAAGGGGGATCAACATGATAAGACCACTGCTGACAGCAATGAAGTGAAGCCAGACCTCAGTACTTACACTTTTCCATCTGATTTCTACTGCAGATAAAGTAAGGTCCTCAGATACTGCTTTGGCAGAGGCCATGAATGAGGACAGAAGTATTTTACAGCAATCATTGTTTTCAAAGAAAAATTCAGGCTGGCAACAAAGCAGCTCTTCTCACTCAAATCTTTGAAGTGTTTGCCATGAAAGAATAAGCCCCACTCACTCCTATCCAATATACAAAAATCCAAGCCTGTTTTATACTTCCTAACAATTCTCAATTTTGTATTTTCTTCACAGGTAAACTAAACACTGTCATTATACAAGTGACATAAGCAATGAATGAAAAGTGACAGTAGGGAGAAAAACCACTAGTGGCAATAGTAAGCAGCTGATCATTTATTCCCTTTTTCACCACCCAGAAATAATAACCCTAAACACTTTAAACCTCAGTTCAAACTGAATTGGCAGTACAATTAATTTATTTATTCATTTTTAAAGAGTGAAGGTGTCTGGCTACTTCTAGTAGTCCATATTTTTCTGGTTATTTTAAGGTCTGATATGAGACCCCATTCCTAAACTCAATAATTATTTATAGTTATAACTCGATATTATATACATTCTCCTGTACTTTGTTACAGGTGCTTAACTGATGCAGGAACAGGAAGATCACAAAACCCCAAGAACCTCAAACAAAGAGAGAGAATAATATTCAGCAATTTTTAAGATTCTTTTGAAACTATGCTGTGCTAATACACTGTGCTAATTGCTACGCATCAAATTTCTGTCAGACGGAAAATTGTTTAAAAGCAATAGATGTCGAAAAAAAGCCCAAACATGGTAGAGCTGACACTTAACCCTTTCGCAGAAGCCATGCTAACAAGCCAGTTACTATCCTGAAAGGGAATAATTTCAATTCCTTATACACAACTGCATATATTAATAGAAAATAAATAAGACCAAGCACTGTTTTTCTATGTCAATTCAATTAACAGTACACAAGGAAAATAAGCTCAACTAAGGAACCTTTTTAGAACCATGAACACGTAAACAGAGAGCTCTAGACTTTGCAGTATCACAAGGAGCAAAACTCCTAAATCTCTGCAGCAGGTTTTTTTTTTGCCACCAAAAGAAACCTTTAAGCATATTCAAAGAGTTAGGCTGCAATTCAGTAAATCTTGAAACCACTGCAAACTACCTAGTGTACTCAGCTGAGGCATTTTAACTACTCTAGGAATTAAAGTAGGTATTACACAGAACAATACCAAATGATGTGTAACTTTTTTAATTAAACCAAAAAATAATAATACCCAGGAAAGTGATAGCAGTTCACCACTGCAAGAAGTTTGCTCTGTATCTTAACGTGCTACCCAAAGAAATGCTTATGCTAAAAAGGAAGTATTATTACTTGTCCTCATTATGTTTATTAAACTACATGAAAATATAGCAGCTACATAGCAGACCAAGATCCCAAGCTGTAATATTCTTTCAAAAAATATACACTAGTCTGCAACATGCCAGAAAATCTAGTACCCTTCCCCTGCCTCCACCATTAAAAAGTGCTCTGATTATTTGATTTGCTTATTACAGAAGGTATCTTCTCCAAAGATATATATGTATGTATGCTTGTGCATGCACATGCACAGGCATGTATGTAATAAGCTATTCAGTTCTTAGAGACTGACTTTGGTAATGACATCACCAGCTCATATAAGGTGTTTGGCAGCTTCAAGAATTTCAGAGATCGGTACAAGTCAACATCCCAGCAGTCTGAATAGGGCCAGCATTCATTTTAAGCTACAAATACTTACTAAACTCATATGTTTGTTTAAACATCAAAACATCTGCAGTTAGACAGTGTATCTCACTCGTGAACCCTTAATAATGCTACTTTTTATTAGTCACCATAAAAGTAAATTCTCAAGTAACAGAGTTAAGGAGCCAGGATTAAACACAGCCAAAGATAAAATCATTTTAATTAAAGCTTATCTCATGACACATTAGATAGTCTGACTATATTTTCACCTGAGTAAGTCTGTGCAACTCCCCATAAAGGCAATTTAGTCCTGGGTTGACTAGGCTGTTAAAAAACTAAAAAAAAACCTAAAACAAACGAACTAACAAAAACAAACCAAAAGAGGGTTTTACTGAATAAAAGATTTTAAGCTGATGACTTTAAGCTTAAACGTGGCATAGCTGTTTCTGATAAGCAGTGTACCTGATTGCTGCTTAGCAAAGTCAACTGCAGACAGAAGTATGTATTCCCAATGCTTGCACCAATTATTAAAACTTCCTGAATTTTCAAAGATTCAGTTTCTAGTTGTCCATACATGTAAACTGAAGAGGAATTTTTCCACCTAATGGCATCACTTCAGTAGCATGTCGATTATGACGGATTTCTAACAACTTGCCACCAAAGTTAATGTCAGGAAACTTCAGGATCAGACCAAAGAATGAAAACCTTCTGTATTAGCATCCACTGGAAGGTTCTCTGGAAACAGCAGTTCTGGAAACAGTTCTGCACACAAAACCTGATCCCGGTTTCTGTGTCATTCCTATGGGTTTTGAATCATATACTCCTTTAAGGCATGTTCTTTCTTTCACTCATTGCCTTGTAAAAGACTCATTACAAAAAACAACACAACAAACAATAAGAAGAGAAGCACTGACTAAACTGATAAAACAATGATAGACGGTGCATCCATAGCAAACAAAGGGTGAAAACTTCAGAACTGCAGTCTTCCAAGTTCTTTGTGATAACAGGAAGCAAAATGTTTTCTTGTAGAAGTAAACAACATCCTGACTCCACTTACCTACCCACGAGCAAGGAAATAAGAAATGTCTTCCTCACCAAGGGGACAGACTTTTAACAACTGCTTTAACGCCTAACCCCGGACGAGGGAACCTCCTCAGCAAGTAACTGAGGCAGGACAAGTCTGGAAATCGCTACTCAGCGTTTGAAATGGAGGTGCTGAACCTTTTTCGATAAACCACACAAAATTCAAGGGGCGCGCTGGCTGGTGGGGGGGGGAGGGAGAGGCGGGGGGGGGGTGTAGGGGGGACATCGCCCCCCAGGCCAACCCCCCCCCCCCCCCGGGCAGCCCCGCCACCGCAGGGGTGGGTAGCGACCAAGAGCAAGTTGGTGGGGGAAGGAAGGAAAGGGGACGGAGGGGGGGAACACCGCCCCCCCCCCGCCAGGCTTTACCCTCGCCTTCCCCATCCCCCCAGCCCCTTCTCTTTCTCCCGCCGCCTCCTCCCCGAGCCCTTTCTCCCTGCCTCCCCCCTCGACTCTTTTCTCTGCCTCCTTCTCTCCGTCCGCCCCGTCTGCCTCCGCTCTCGCCCCGCTGGGGGAGGAAGGAGGAGGCCCAGCGCACTCACCTCTCCTTCTCCTCCCCTCAGCTGTTTACCACTCAGGGCTCCTCTAACCCACAGGGCGCCGCCATCTTGGCCCTGCCTCCCCCTCCCCCTCCCATTCACAGGCCGCTTCTCCCCTCGAATCCCTCCGCCACACAAAACTAGTCCCACCTCCCCTCCTCACTTCCCCCCCTCGCCCGACGCCGCGCCGGTCCCTCACCGCCCCGCTCCTCTCTTCCCCCTCAAGGGCCTTTCTCCCCTTGAGAGGCGAAGTCGGGGTAAGGTGACGGCCGCCGCGCCCACCCGTTCTCCCGCGGCGGAGGTATCTTCGGCGCGGGAGCGATGCGGCTGTGAGAAGGTCGCGTGATTCTGGGGGCGGTGCCGCGAGGAGCCCCCGGCGGCGGGTACGTCACGCGGGGCGGGGCGGGGCGGGAGCGGGCGGCGGCCGGTAAACAAGGCCCGGCCTGAGGCGACGGTGGCGGCCGGCCCGGGGGGCGGCGGCCCGGCTTTGGGGCTTGGCCTGCCCGGCGGCTAAGGGTCCTCCGTGTTCCCTGTTTGCCACTCCGCCCGCGGCTCCTCGGGGGTGTGGGTCGGGACCCCGGGTGGCCGCGGGCCTCGGCTGAGCTCGGGACAGGCCGGTTGAGGCTGCCGTGCGGGGGCAGCCGGGAACCTGGTGCCGGATTCCGGCCTGAAAAGGTTTTTTAAGTGCCCGAATGTGCCGAAAGGGAATAAAAAGGTCTCAAAAGTGCTTCTCGTGTGTGTGGAGTGACATTAACGGGACAGCGGTCTGGTCCGTACTGCAGAAGTCCTGGAAGGAAACTCCAGGGCAGGCACCCAAAACTGGATTGCTTTCTGCTTGATGAATATGCAAAGCTCATTTTTTTCTTCCCATTTTGGACCCCATAACACTTCATGCAAACCGTGGACAAGGATTATTTTCTTTTTTTGCTGAAATGCAGCAACTATATGACATAAAACATTTCATCCTTCCTTCTAGATAAGGTTTATTTTTCCTTGTGGAGACTCTAGAGTTCAGGAAAGAAGAATGGAAATTACCTCAGGGCAGGTTCTCCAGCCTTCAGTTTTGTATGCCACACCAAGAGGTTTTCAACTCAACGTTTCAATCCCCAGACCGGTGGGGTCTCATTCTCTAAGAGGGGGCAGTTCAGTGGGGATGCACCGAGCGAGGGTCCTTGGCAAGTTGCTGATCTAACTCTTCAATCAACGTGAATTGTCCTCAGATGCTAGTAGGAATCAGAGACGCTAAGTTTGCAAGGTAGAAACTAGGTGTAAAAAAATAAAAACAGATTAGAACCCCATCTGAGAAGTATCGGTTGATTTTTAACTTCTGAGGCATTAGTTGTGGTGTTTGACAGCTCTCATCCCTGCAGGGCTGTGATAGTTACTTCACGCTGCACCTGCAATAGGTCATCCTGCTTCTGGAGGAGATAGAGTTGCTTGGAGCCAGCATGTTTTTAATCTAGTCCTGCCTTGTGCCTGGCAATTAATATTTATTACAGTCTGGACTGAGTGATGGTATTTTTTCCTGCTGTGCAGAAGACATGTTTATTTAATCTGCCACAGAAAAGAGTGGAAATTAGGATGAGCTTCAGAAAAGAGCTGGAAGCAATTAGTCGTGTTATTTTACTGTGTAATTGCCGTAACATTCAAGCTGGCAAAGAAAACATGGATGCTACAGGAGGGGTTTGCTGCTAGATTTGAAAGGGAAGACAACTGCATTAGAATGGACATTATGTGCTATAATTAACCTGTTTATTATTACTGAGTTATACATTTAATTATTTACTTAGGATGCACTGGAGCATACGCTGTAGTAAGAACTCATGGCAATGCACAAAACAAAACTGTCCTCGGGCGCAAGCAGAACTTGCTGTGCATCCACCATAGCCCGTGTGGGTCAGGGCCAGCAAAAGCCTATGTGAGCCCAGATAAGCCCGTTGCAGCTCTCTGTTCTCTGCTGGCCCTGAAACAAGAACAGAGAACAGGGAAAATTATATCAACAGGAAGAACATAAAATAAGAATGACCACACGGGGTCAGCTCAAAGGTCCTTCTAGCCCCAAATGCATCTCCGGCACTCTGTTTTTTTTAATTCAGCTTCTATAAATCGCCTTTTGATGGCGATTTCAATGGAGAGGAGAGGTCACAAGTTTAACAGGAGCCATAAACAGAAATCCAGGGAAGAGTAAGAACACAAGCCAAGGCGATAGCTGACTGCGCTCCCATCCTGCAAGTATTTGCTCCATAGGAACTCTTGAAGTAAAATAAAGGGTGAAGGGGCAGGCAAGAACTGAACCAGACACAGCAGTCTCCCCATCTCTCTTCAGGCATTCTAGTGTAGCGATAATAGTCATAAAAGAGAGTATCTGTGCCCATTATCTCAGGGATCGGTTTGTATGCAATTATATCTGGGCTTTGCGAGATGATGGCTACTTGGGGAAGCAGAACAGCTGATACAGATGTTTTATTTGCAGCTGCTTTACACATAGGTTACTGACTCTGGGAGATGTAGTCATCCTCCTTCTCCAAAGAACTGTACCCAGTACTCTTTGGAGCACCTCTGAAATCAGCTAGCCGTTGAGGTTTTACTGAAGATGCTATTAGATTTTTTTTGCACAACTAGTTTTCTGTAGGTTTTTTTGTGTGGCTGACTTGCTTTTACTGTCTCTAGTTTAAGAGCCACATTCTGCAGCCATTTGCACTTTATGTCAACGGGAAGTCTGTGCTCAGGGGTGCTGGCAGAAGCCCGCTCCAATGTTTCATAAAATAACATCTCAGTCCTTTCAGCAGCTTGTCATTTTCCTGTTTTGTTTAATTCCTGTAACTGTCTTCATATGAAACCCTGAAGCTGCAATGTACATTTTGGTTTTCTGTTACAATGCTTGTTTTTGTAGTGGGAAATGTAATCCTTCAAATGCCTGTGTTTAAGAGGATGCAAAGCAGCTTCCTAGCACAATGCCTTGGGAACGTTTCTTTCATGCAAAACCCAGCTAGATAAATAAGGAGGGGAGGAGGGAGAGGGAAAAGGGATTGTTTGCTTCTATAAACAACAAGAATTAATTATGTTCAGTAAATGACAGATGGGTTAAGATGAAAATCTGAATCTTTCTCAATGTGGGTGAAACCTACACTCCTATCTCCAAGTTGCATCAAAACCCATTGCACAGCCTGTCCGGTGCTATGGGGCAATGACAGGGTGCGATGACAAGAGCTGTGACTTGTGGCTGTCCCGGCAGAGAGCGCTAAGGTCAGCACGCCTGCCACCACCGCCTGCCACGGTGGGATGCAAAATACCTCTGCTATGAATCTGAAGTGTCTCTGGACCACATCTGCTCCATCAAGGAAACACCAGCCTACCGCTGACCCTGTTGGAGGGCAGAAAAAAGGTTATTGCTTCCCGGTGCTTTCACTGCCCTGAGCTGCCGTAGGAAAAGGGACCCAACTGAGTCCTGGTTTAATGCAACTGGCTGTAGAAGACAGTGAAATGCGTTTGAAAGTTCACGGGGAGCAGAAAAACTCCATGCTATAAAGGCATTTCTCTGATGGCAATGTCTCAGTACTCGGCACTCAATAGCTGCATGTATGCTTATATATGTCTTAAATTACAAACTTTTTGGAAAGTATCTTTGCTGTCCCAGTTCCAGCCATGCATGGAGCATGCTGTAAGTGCAGGAGGGGATAACCGAGGACACATACAGCTCATGCCACTATGCACTTGCACAGTCAGGAAGATTGTGATAATCAGAGAATAGATGAAATCAAGGAATTACTTCCCGCCACGCTCCAAGCATTTGGGGACATCAGTTCTCCTTGTTTGTTCCCAAATAAGAGTTGTGCCCAAGGATTCTGAAAAGAAAATCACTGCTCTCCAGCTCCTGTTCCCACCTCTGCTAGAGAACAACAAGGTGATCTGAGAAAAGTCACTTGGCCTCTGCTGCTTTCTCCCTCCTTCCACCCTGCCATTACAGGGGGGTTTAGCAGTCAATTATTTCACATTTGCAAATGCATTTTCAAACCTTTTTTGAAAGCAAGTGATAGAAGTGCAAATTCTTATTATTGCTCTTCAAGAGCTTTTTGCAAAGATGCTTGTTAATGAGCTTGCTTAATGAGCTTTCTTAAATCTATATTTATATCCTATATACAGCTGTATATAGATAGAGCAATGCCTAAAATATGTATGGATTGCACACACATATGCCTAGGAAAATGAAGGCTGATTAACACACATCTTTTTCAGTTATTACTGTGCAAGTATTTATTCCTTTTTCCTTGGAAATTGGAGAGATAAAAGATCCATTCTGGAATAAAATAATTTTGTGCATATGTGCTAGATGGTTTTGTTTATGAGACTGAAGTATGTGAGTGTGTGTATGTGAGACAGATGGTGTGTCTGTTTGTGAAAGATATGATGCGTGGATGAATGTGTGTAAAAATACAGGTTTCTTAAGAGCTTTTTTTTTTTAAAGAAAAGACAAAATAACAAATGTCTGCTGGGTACCTTATTTCACTGTGTCATGCTCTTTGTCAACATGACAGAGGAGTATTCCTGCAGAAGGCAAAGCTGCCCCAGAAAGTGAAGGGTGCTGCCCCTAGGGTTTCGAGCTGGGCATCACGAATTCTCTTCAAGTTTTCAAAGTCCTGGAAAGTTTTGATAAGCAAATACTTTCTGGGCTCTGCTTCTCTATTGGCTGTTTCTTCACCGCCAGATTTTGACACAAATAATCTGATTGAAAAATCAGGGAGGGAACAGGGGCAAAAAAAAACCAGAAAGAGAGAAAAGGAGAAGTATCTATTTCAGCAGACTGCGACTAAGTGAAAAAGTGGAAGAGGAGTCCAGAGAGAAGACGACGTCTTGCTTGTCCGGGGAGATTTCAAGGCGAAGCCAGTAAAGCAAAGTCCCCCAAACAGGTGATTGATTTATTCTTTTAAACACTTTTAACTTCATTGTTTTTTCTCATTTCTCTGATATGTTTTTCTAAGCTTTTTCTTCTTCTTTGCTTGTGTTTGCAAATATGTAACATATTCCACTGTGTAAGTCAGTTGTCCTGAGGATTCCTTTATGATAATGGTTCACTTAATTCAAATGAGTCAAACCTTTTAAAATTATATACCATATACTTACTTCACTCTCACATGTGAAAATGGTAATAGTAGAACAAAATATAAAAGATGTGACAATGGTCTCAGATACCTGCATCCCAGCAAGCTCCATGCAGAAGGAGTAGTTTCTAGATGTAGACTTTTGTACTTAAGCATTGAGGAGAGGGCATGCTATATTTTTCCTTTTAATTGCTCTTTTACAAGGCCAAACCTTTAAATTCAAACAGCAGCACACCTCTGCTGACATCAATTAATCTGTGCCAGTTTTGCTACATGAGAATTCAGTCTCTCCTGTTTAGGATTTTTGCTTCAAATGTATCTTTTATTTTATTATTTTTCCATCCTTTCTAAGTATAAGCTGATTAGTGTAACGATTTTTAGCATATGGAATTAGCTATTTATAGACACTCCTCATATACCAGCAGATTGATTCAATACATTAAGCAGGAAAGCAAATGATTTGCAAGTTCGCACAGTAAGTGCATCTATATATTAAGGGGATATAGAATTTGTTAGATTGCACTATATAAGTCTATTTATCCATGGAAGCCTAAGGTAAAGTTTGCTAAAGCCAGTGGCGTTCCCAACATCACTAGGAGCTAAAAGAAGTTTCTAAAGAAGAAATGCTGCAATTGTATTCTAAATGTTTTTTCTAGATATGACAGATGTACAAGCATTTCCGTTCCACTTCTCAGACAAAATTACCACCACAATTTGCTACCCCTGCCATAATGTCCATTTGCCCAGTCTAACCACAGCAATTAAAAATGTTCTGCTCATTTTTCCACTAAAAAAGCCACATTCAAATTACTTGCCCCAAGTACCTTCATTTTTGCAAGGGTGGATTAGTGAAGACATGATTAATTTTGTTATAAAGTGAAATTCTTTTTTAATATGACTTTATATTTAAAGAGTCAGGAGTCCATAAAACCTCTTATTTTATTTGAGCTCTTAAAAATTCCAGACACAGATTGTGGCCAGTTTTGTGCTTTTTTTCCTCAAAATGTAGCCTTCCGAAAGACAAACTATTCTTTATTTTTGGAAGCTTCACCTTTGCCAGAAAGAACAGAAAAAAGCAATATTAAGATTTAAATATAAATTAAGCAATGGGAAGGAAATAAGCCTCTTTTACCCTAAAACTTTGTACACTCATCAACTTATATGAAGACATATATCAATTGCAAGTTAAAATTAAGTATTTCTGCTGAGTGTAGTGGGAAAAAGGGTTTAATCTCTACAATTACCCTTGTAAATTCAAAAACAGGATTACTTGAATTTAGAGAAAAATGAAAGCTGTAGAATGGAACTTACGCTGCAAATTGGGTTCCTGATTCAGTGTGGCACAATCTTGCAAACACCTGTTCCCAAATACGGTGTTTCATGTTATGAATCATTTCACTGAAGGAACCAGAGGGGACAGCTCCGTAATCTAATTCAGTGAGAATATGAATTTCTTCTAAATTATATCGAAGGGCCCAATCCTGTATTTTTGGGTACTGCAAGCTGCCATGCAGTGAAGTGGGAGTTAGGGCTTCACAAGGAACACAGGATCAAGTAAAATTAGGATCCTGAAGTCAGAAACCACCCCCTAAAAAACCCCAACCCTTTTAATTTGGTTCTTGCACAATCTCCAGTGTTCCAATATTACTTTACAGTTTTACATATGATACTCTGCAAAGTCACTAGAGAGCGTCACTGAAGATGAAGGAACTTTGAGTTTGAACATAGGAGGGGAACATGCAAATGCTGGGTCCACTTTCAGATCTGACTGGGGAATTTATAACTGGTAAAAGAAGCCCTTCTAAGGTGCTTCAAGTTAGGTACCCAAAAATAGTGAAGCAGGTTTTTTTTCCATTGGGTCCGTTTGGCTGTCTTTTCCTCAGAGCAAATTACTACAACATTATTGTACAGCTACTTGAATGGCAAACAAAGACGAATGTCAATTCTAGCTGGCTACTGATTTTATATCCCTTATTGGATCCAAAAAATGCCACGACACTTCCATTTTGGGTAGGCACTCCTGCCCAAGCAATGAACTCCCTTGTGCACTTGCCAGTTAAGGTAGAAACTGCTGCCACAGGGGCTGGCAAGAACAGACTCCATAAAAATAAAGTTTAATTTTTAGCAAAAGGTTGAAGCTAAATTCTGTCAGAAGCTTCAAGGACTTTAAGATGTAGCGGGGTCTGTTGTCCATAGCACTACTTTCCCTGTGAAATATAGTTAGCCATTAGTAGCAGCTGATCACTTGCTACTGATAATCTTGAGTTTCGAGGAGAGATAGTATTTTTTCTCTCACAATCTGTGCTTCTAGCTTTCCTCTAACCCGGTTGTGTGAATCACAAAGATGGTCCAATGCAGTTGTTAATTAACTATGCTTTGGGCTCCCAGTTCCTGTTTTCTCTGTAAAATGGGGTGGGGGAAGGTAACTTCCTTTTGTAACGTTCAGTAGTACATTAAAGATTGTTGTGCTCAGTAGAGGCCCTTATCAGCAGTCAAGATACTAGACCAAATTTGACTTTTACATATGCTGGGGCAAACACATCCAGAAAAATCCTCTCAATTCACATGCACCTACTTTCGACCACCGTCAGAAAAGAGGGGCTGTACTTAGTGCCTTTGCGTACTTAGTGTACAGGTACTACCATAAAACACTGCAAGATTGCTTATGCCACACATCTCCAACCTCTAATTTACCTGGCTAAGCTGTCCAGCTAATGCCATGGAGTCCTCAAGCCAGTGGGCAGGGAGGGTGACCCTTCCAGCTGGCACTGCTGGGTGCAGGCTCTCATCCTACATTCAGAGTTACCCACTGCTGGAGCCTCTTCCTCCACTGTGTAGGAAGCCCAGGGAAATTAACCAGTTAATTCAGGCAGAGAAATCCGGTGTCTAAAGCTTGCTGGTATGAATACGTTCCATTGTGGACACAGTCCTGCCCCACCACATGGGAAAATCCCTTTGACATGAGTGGAAATTCCATGTATCGAGGGTTTGTGGCAGGACTTTTAACTTGGGGCACATCTGTATTGCAGAGTGCAGCTCCATGCACATACACCCCATCTGGGACTGACCAAGAGCAGTGAGACCCTCTGAACTAAGCATTTCTGCTAGGATGCAAGGTGCACAGGCTAAGCAGAACACACTACTAAAAGGGTTATAACCACTGCAGAACACTCCCGTGTTTGTACCAAGCTGGAGGTATTGCTGTGCCCACAGCCCTTCGCCAGGCAGAGATACACTTCACTATACTTAGAAGGAACCTCTTAGAGAGTTACAGGACAGCAAGTACAGCAACATACTTCAGTGCCCCTTCCCTCAAGTGTGTACTTATGGTTCATTCTCAGTGCTGTTTTGTCCTCTTTCTAAAATTAAATTAACAAATCTAGTCTTGGCCTCTGTTTTCTCTTATTCATCTCAAGTTATATGCAAATTTCCTGGAAACAGGCAAAGAAAAACAGGTGAGTCATTTCAGAAGAAAAAATGGCTAGAGACACCAAGAGTTATCCCTGAAGTCATAGAAGAAATAGTGGGAATCCTGGACCGGATTTAAATAGACAGCTACAACTGCATTTCCAAAGGCAGCTGGGCTGGTGAGCACCTGACTCTCACCGACAACAGTGGGCTTGGCAATCCACCTGTCCACAGCAGACCTCGCTGTGTGAATTCCACCGTACACATACCTGCAGCCGTAGGCACCACTGTAAATGTGGCCCTCGGACGTTTAAACAAAACACCACCGGGCTATGTAATTATATTTAGCATGTAGGGATAGTACGGGCACTTCTGCACCCTAGGGAGCAGACCTTTTCCATCCCTGGCTGTTTGGGATTCCAGGAGCCCACACTGCTCTGTCCTGACTTACACAGATGCTTCAGGTCATTCCTACTTAACAGGAGCAAACTTTGGTTTGGTTGGGGTTTTTTTAGTAAATAAGTAGGCTACACTTCAACTGCTGTCAGGAAAAAACAAAACTTAAATACTGCACTTTCCCGTCAACAGAAAGCCAGGACTTACTGCTGACTTTACATATGAAATATAGCAAGATTTGCTTTTACTGTTACTATCCTGAACAATTCCAAGGGAAAATGCAAATACGTATGCAAATAAGGCACCAGCTGATATTGCCATACAGAGCATTGAACGTGTTGTCATACTGCCTACATGAGAACAGTTAGTAGCCATGGGGAGAGGGCACAGGGCGGGCTGGGTTCTGGGTAGTAAAGATA
Organism: Haliaeetus albicilla; assembly: GCF_947461875.1. NCBI lineage: Eukaryota > Metazoa > Chordata > Aves > Accipitriformes > Accipitridae > Haliaeetus > Haliaeetus albicilla. Next base: position 18,224,640 of record NC_091508.1, read on the forward strand.
ACAGATGCATTGCAAGAGAATTTTGTATGATTAAATTTCAGCATTTTATGTTTGTTCCTAACCCGTCATTTCAACGGTCTATGATATTTGAGTCAGATCCAAAAGGTAACCTCTCTCACCCAGCACTTCTGCTCTGCATCTGCTTGACTGTTGTTTGTCAGCCAGAACACAAAATACTCAAGCTACAGCCAACAAGAAGGAAACCCACCACACATCATGGCTGCGGGGATTTTCCACTGTGTCTCTCCTATTGATGTTGTTTCTATAATTATTATTTGTAGAGCAATTTCACAGAGGAGCCCATATCATGGCTTGGGACTGCGCTCTTCTAGGTGCGATATAAACACTAAGACCCTTTCTCAAAGGGGTGATCTCCAACCCATGGTCCCCACTGTGTCCTCTCAGGGAGATTAAGGTCAGAGATGCACTGTGTCCTGTAGCCAGAGCAAAGAGCTACAAGAGAGAGCTCCTGGCTAATGTACCTTTGCCACAGGCCCAGTTTTGGTCTGTAACACAGCACCCAATTTAAGCATGCCTCTGTTTTTCCACCTACAATATAAAGATAGCAGTAGTTCTTTGCCTCAACCTAGGAGTAGGTTGTGAAGTGTGTGGAGTATACTGTAACCTGCAATCCCATCTTCAATCTGCCGTCCCATCTCTATGTTCAGTGGCAGAGACTATCTCGCAGTAAGTTTTTCTGCTTAGCCCCCTCCACAGCTATGTGTTTTCCCCAGAGTTGAGATCCATCAGGCGCCTAAACCCACACAACCACTCCCTGCTCTTCAGTTGGGTGGAGGGACCTTTGAGATGAAGTCTCTGTCTCCCTCGTAGAAGAGTTTTAATTCTCATCACTGCTGTGTACAGGGCTGATGTGCTGGGGAAACAAATGAGAAATTACCCCCCCAAACCACAGAGATTTACCTGCTGTTTTTCTGTGTTTCTGCCCAGGCAGTGAATGGAAAATGCCACGTTCTTTTTTGGTGAAGAGCAAAAAGGCTCATACCTATCATCAGCACCGCTTTGTGGAAGATGACCTGCCTATACTCATGTGGGATCCAATAACCTCTCCCTTCACTGGTGAGTTAATCCATCCACTGGGCTTCTAAGAATACACTAAGGCAAATTAATAATTGAGTGGGCAAGCTAAGGGAGTAGGATGAGTGAGCTAAAGAGCAACTAAGGGCTTCCACACAGGGATGTCAATCTAAGGACAAGCTGATCCCATACAGTGTGCCCTCTTTCTCTAGGCCAAATCCACACTGTCCCACTGAAATCAAATTTAGATCCTCCCTTTGTTTCCTGCTGGGTTGCTGGGGATGTTTGAGATATAAGATTGCTGTGTGGAGTTGGTCACATTTGGGAAAGATGGCTAACTTCAGGCAACTAACAATTGGGAAAAGAGCTTGCACTTGGTTGTCAGTCTTCTACAAACTCACAACTCTGCCACCTCGATCTCCAGCTTGCTATGTTCACTGCCCACATTCTCTCTGGACCTACATGTTCTCTACCTCAGTGTGTTACCACCTCCTCCTGATGATTTGCAAGGAAAGTTACAGCTAGAGTGAGAAAATACTAGTGATACCCTAACAGTGACTGTGAAAGGAGTCCTACACACTTACAGGTGAAGGGCCAGCTGCTATATACTATATTAACACCAACCAACACTGCTTCTGCCTCCGCCTGCTGTCCTCCCTCTGCTCCTGTTCATGCTCTCCCACAGCCATCCATGCAGTGGTAGGGCCAGGTCAATTATCTTCTTTCAGGCACCATTCAAATTTTCTTTATTCAAATCTAGGATCAACTTATCCTTTGTTCTAGCCCTGGCTATCAAATTAGAGTCCAGCCCTATGATAAGTTTGATAAAAAAGAAAGGAGGTGACATTTTAATTTCAATTCCTGCCACCATCCTTTGGCCATTTGTTGTGTTTCTCTGGCACACAAGAGGGTTTGGACGACAGGTGAATATTGTCCTTCAGCAGCCCAGTCCCATCTCCAGCAGAAAGGAGGCACATGTACTGGACCTCTGTCCATTTTAGATTCTTACTATAAAGTCCACTTCTAACAAGTGCTGGCTGGTCTCTTTAAGGGCTGGGACAAGCATGGAGAAACGGGAGTGTGGGCAGGAGGAGACAAGGGTCTGTGGTCACCTTTGCGACTGTGTAAACAGTTACCTCCCCTCTCTGCTTCCCTACGTGGCTGTCCATAAATTCAGGTTAACAATACTGAACTTTCTTAGGAGAGGGGTGGGGAGGTTAATAAGTTAGTGATTGTTAGTTACTCACACAAACAAAAATTATTTTAAATGGGGAAATGATTCTTACAGACATGTGGCTTCTAGGGTTAATTTTCTCTAACTATATAGGGTATCAAGTGTCCTATCATTTCTTCCCACCCCCCTTTACCTTGCCTACCTCATCCTGCTTGGAATTTCCCTTTGTCAGCAATGGGCAGACCTTGATTGCCGTGCTGATTGCACCACTCTGCACTTATTCAGGGAATTGAGCATGGGCTCATGTAGCCAAGCATGAGTTCATACATAAATACAAAACTCACCTTAATAGACTCTTAACAGCTAGAATAAACTAACTGTGACACTACTGTGTGATTACAGCCATAGGAAACAAGACACCGGAAGATACCAAGAAACAGGACCTAGAATGCGTGGTTCCAAAACAAGAAAAGGACCCACCTGAACTGAAGGAAGAAAGTGTCCCTGTCCAGTACCTGAGCAGGATGCTGCCAGGCCCTTCAGCTCAAGGTCTGCTACCCAAGACCACAATTGCAAAAGAGGTCAGGGCTGGGCTGGCTTATGGACAAGCAGGTCCAGATTTTCAGTAAACAGCAGCTCTTATTTTGACATCAACAGTCAAACTTGTCCCAGGCAGAGCTCATCAAGAGCATTTTGTATTTCCCTTTATGATTCTGGTCTAGATCAGCATCTCTCTGAAGGATGATGCTATGATTCCCAATGAGTGAGCCTCCAAATTTCAAGGACTAATGGAGCTCTGTGCTATATGGGTCAAGGCAGGTGTCCACATGATACTTGTTCAAACACTACATGAAGCAGGGCTAGTAGGGGGGGTAATATTCCCTTAGCATCCCCTCTCCCATAAAATTTCCTCAGTTTGAAATCAAAGTTGTAATAGGAACTTTGTATGGGGATCAGGATTTGAATCAAAGAAGGAGGAGTTACCAACTGCAACTCCCAAGGTCAGGCAAGACATTAAATGGGGGAGTGGTACCTGGGGAACTTTTTTACTGGTGCCCAGCTGCAGGCAATGGCATGACACTCATTTCTCCCTCTCCTTTGCAAACTCAGAGATGGCCATCCCAGGTCTGCAGATCAAAGACTGCAGTAACACGACAAGCACCCCTACCTTCTACAAAACCGGCTTTTCTTGGGATGCTTTCCATTTGCCATACAGCTACCGACAGATGTCTTCCACCATGCAGTCAGCCCTCTTAGAGCACCCAGTTAGCCTGTACGGAAGCCACCTCCTGCCAAGCACCGAGCCCCCTCTGGATTACAGCATGCATTACTCCTCGGACATGGAGACCTACCACTGTGTGAAGTGCAACAAGGTGTGCCACAGAGGAGAGCCTCAGGGATGGGGAGGGGCTGGAGTGATTTTCATTGCATACATCAGCATTTCACTGGGTTACACCAAAGTGCAATGCATGCAGCTCAAAACGGGTACCTACTTTTTCTCCTGACTAGGGGACAAGGGTGCTAGGAGTGATGCAGTTCACATGGCCCATGAGAGGGAAGAATCAAAGAAAGAGAAGGAATTGAAAACAGAGATGGAGACACAGCTGCCTCATGCCAAAAAAATCACTGGCATTTTGTTTTGCAGGTATTCTCCACTCCCCATGGACTGGAGGTCCATGTCCGAAGGTCTCACAGTGGGACCCGACCTTTTGCTTGTGAAGTATGCGGCAAAACCTTTGGACACGCTGTAAGCCTGGAGCAGCACACCAATATTCACTCCCAGGTGGGTAGCATGTTTCCAGAGAACCAGCTCTCCAGAGCTTATGAGTGTTGGACCTTAGCTGTTACTTACTCTGTTATAAAGGAAGCGACATTTCCTAGGTTACAAATGTGATGGCTTTCCTGTAGCACCCAATGACAATGATAGGAGCTCTGAAGACCATAGATCTTGGTCTCACAAATCTCAGACTGCCCTTGAGAATTCCTTGGATGGGAGGAGAGGATCATCGCTGCTGGTTCTTCTGTGCCTCGCCTCCTCCTAAAGGGTGCAGGAGTTTGGATCACAAGATGTAATCCATTTCCATAAGCAACCCTCCCCACATTCTCTTTGTGCTGCACCTAGCATGTCAGTCCACGAGCTGAGATTTGCTTATCAAATCTACTATTCTTAACAGTCTTAGCACTCTTCAAGCTCTGTCACATGTCTTGCAGCCACATACATCCCATGATTTTCTTTCCCTAACAGGAAAGAAGTTTTGAGTGCAAGATGTGTGGGAAGACATTCAAACGTTCCTCCACCCTCTCCACTCATCTCCTGATCCATTCAGACACACGGCCCTATCCCTGCCAATACTGTGGCAAGCGCTTCCACCAGAAGTCAGATATGAAGAAACACACTTATATCCACACAGGTGAGAAACAATGTATTCTCAATAAGAAAATGCAAATTAGAGTCCATCATGTTAATACACATATATAGTCCCCAGACAAAGAGATACTGGACCAGGGATAAGTGTCCAGACGCACTGGAAAGTCATTCTTCTCTGTGCAGTAAGACAGCAGAAGGTCTAAGCATCACTGAGATGCATGTCCTCAGTGTGACCAGGAGGTGGTTATTGACCAGCCTTCAGTGCATGTCATGGTTGTACCCAGCCCTGGATGCAGACAGGGCATGGGTCGCACAGCTGGACAGGACTGCCTCTGGTTCTTTTCACCCTCTGGTGCTGAACCAGAGTGCAGACACATTGGCAGGACAGCTGGGCTGGCAGCACCCTGATGCCTAAGCATAGCCAGTGAGGTCTGAGTCTACTAAAGGGCATTTCTACCTCCCTTCTCTCATCTGTTAAAGTGTTTCTTACCATTTTCTCTGCCCTGCAGGGGAGAAGCCCCACAAGTGCCAGGTATGTGGCAAAGCCTTCAGCCAGAGCTCCAACCTCATCACTCACAGCCGCAAGCACACAGGCTTCAAGCCCTTCAGCTGTGAGCTCTGTGCCAAGGGCTTCCAGCGCAAAGTGGATCTACGGAGGCACCGAGAGACCCAACACAGTCTCAAGTGAGGGACGGCTCCAGGTCTTTTCTGGAGCTCCCACTGCCAGTGCATGCTCCAGGGAAGAAGAGTCTCCCCGGCATCTCCATCCAGCGTGCGGCTGCCCACCTCATAAAGCTCATATAGCATCCTATGTTCCCCTGGGGACTGGCAAAGTCATGTTACTGGCTTTGGTGTTCCGGCACTTCAAAGCCTTGCACATCCCAGTAGGTGACAAAGAAATCTGTGGGAGCTCTCACTTTTCAATTACAGCAGGTACCAGCCCAGATCTGACATCACCTGCTCAAGTGCAAATCCAGAGAAATTCCTCCAAGATCACCATTACTCTGGATTTACACCGTGTGCAGAATCCAGTTCATCAGACTGACCAGCAGCAAGGTGGGAACTCCTGGGCTAACGGCAGCAACAATCTGTGCCAAGCTAGTGCCGTAACCATGTTCTGCTTTGATGGTTAGGAAGATAAGGCTAGGGCATGCAAATAGATTGCATTCAGTGAGCTGTGTTCAACCTGGACAGGGCTTCTGCAGAGGCTTGCCCAGGTCATAAATTCTGGCAACAGACACCTAAAGTCATTTTCTTTCAGCGGAGCATTTACTGTGATCAAATGACAAGTTAACTGTGTTGTATTTTTAGCTTGGAGTGGGAGGAAAATACTGAAAAAACAGCTCCTATCCCTAGCTGATAGCAGGGGTCTCTAAATGCATTCCTCATACGCACCATGCTGCAGAGATCCCTGGGTTAGTGGCAACCAAGCAAGCTCCAAGAAGAGCCAAGTCACAGCACTAGGCATAAGCTAACAAGCCCCATGTCTCAGTACCATGCGAGAGAGACTGGTTGCTCTTGGAATCCAGACTGGTATGTCCCACAATAGTTCACTGCATGCTGGACATTCCAACTTAGAGCTGTCCTGGGCAATCCTGTGTCACTGTATGGTCAGGAATGGCCCTTGGATATCAATGTCAAGGGCCAGAGTTCTGCTTTCCAGCCACTCTTAAAGGAGGAAGTGACCTAGCCTGTACACATTGGCATAGTATGCAAGTACCTTACAAATATTATACAGAGAAGTGGTATTTCCTCTTTCTTCCAGGTCTAGGGGTTGAAGCAAAGCACTGGAACAAGAGCCAGTTTCCCTCCAAGCTCTAAGTTCTCACTATATAACCTTTGGCAAGTCACTGCACTGGGCTTTTTTCTCCACCCCTCCTGGTGATGTGGAGTCATTCACTCAGGTTTGTAGAGTCCCTTGAGTTCTTAACAGGAAGGACAAAGTATTATTATAGCGTTAAAAAGACAAGCGCTTTCAGTTAAGCAGGGCATTGTAGCAGCACACAGCCCACTCTGTAACTACATCCCTGAACACACAGCCTTGGACAATGACACTGGTGGGAGGTAGCCTGGAGAACAGGCTGTGGCACTAGCCATTTCACTCCAAAGGCTTATGAAAGAAGGCTGCCATCACAGGCAAAGAAGAAACAGTCCAAGTGGAAAATTCATTTACTGCCAGGAGAGAAGAGGTCTGTCCTACCCTCAGTTACACTGCTGTAACCCAAAGCCATTTTTCTAAGACCTAAAATGTACTTGCCCCTGTTTTATGCTGTGCCTAAGCTGTTAGTTATTAATATGCATTCTGGAAGCTCAAAACAGAGTCTGTACTCCTGGCTTTACTTGTACACTGTAAATATGTATTTATACTTATTCTAATGTATATTTTTATTGCACTATACCAGACAGTGACAACATGTACAGGCCTGCTGGGATTTATCTGATAAATCTGTTCCCTCTTGGTAACTGGGCTAACACAGTGTATTTCATGTTAAAAACATCCATTTCAAGACCTCGCTCTGGAGATTCAGGCAGTGGGGATGGAGGGGCAAAGGAGAAGGGAAGGAGTACAACGTTGCCCATACAGTTCAACTGTGGAACTAAAGATGGAAATTCACATGCAGAACAGGGCTCCCATCAGGAGCAAAGCTCCCAAACTTAGACATGAAAGAAGTCAGATCCAGGGAGCAGGGGCCTGTTGGCTACAGAACAGCCACAAACAACGCTCAAAGCCTGGGATCAGGGGACATTGATCTTCAGAAACAGATTCGTGCAGAGCTCCAGACAGGCAGCAAGTCGGCTCTCCATTGCAAGAGGGCTGTGCTGCCACAACCACATCAGATGACACGGGATTGTGTACCCAGCAGATGGTGTTATCGAAGCCCCCATTAAAACTCTGTTGGCCTTTCCTGGGTCATGCCAGAACCTGGTCAGGACAGGGACTCCCAGGGAAGGTGTATAACCTGTGACGGAACTGGGCTTAGGGAACTGGTCCCCAGCTCCTGCCCGTGACACCAGGCATGCACACACACACGTGTGAACACTCTCACACATGCACAAGCCTTACTCAAGGTAAAGTAATTTCAGCTCATTAAAACCACTGCCAAAACTCTGTTGTTATTGCCCTTGTACTCCACAAATCTGCAAACAGAATTATTTAAAGAGCATGTCAGCGTCTGAACTGCTCGGGAGTGAATGCCCTCCAGCCCCAAAACACAGGGGCACACCAGTACAGACTTCCCTGTCTGTGTCCTGGGGACAGCAGGTGTGTCTGACTCATCTGAACCTCCCCAATTTTGGCCATTCGGGGCCGGGGGGGGGGGAGAAGTGCTGGCACACACTGATCAGCACTGTGGCAAGACTGCTTGTAAAACCGCTCATAAAAACAAATCAGACAGCTGGTTCTTCTGAGCCTGCTGAACAAGGGCTACTGTATCCATTAGATTTCCATTCCTATCTCTGATTTCCACGGTACAGAGGAGGTATAACCTTCAACGGGCAGCTGGGGTCTCCTGTCCTAAGGCTGTGCTTCTCCAGCCTGCTTCTCCCTCCTAACAAAGCACAGATCACCCCAGTCCTGTCTTTTATTTCCCCAGGACTCTAGGGCAGGCAGCTGCTTTCACCATTTTTTGCGATTTCTGAGCCCAGAGATTACTGAAGAGCAGTTACACTGGAGAAGACAGCGTCAGCCTTACACTTATATTTGTGAGGAGCCCGGAGAGCACATCCCCAGGAGACACAAGGACTGCTTTAGATGAATGGGCAGCAAACAGAGAAACACTCTGGGATGGCCTTAGGCAGCGTGCTGCTGCAGAGCCATGCTCAGGAAAACATGTCTGTGGCCAAAGCAGCTGGGGGGGGGGGGCCAGGCTGACCCACTCCCACAGGCGCTGGGAGCGTATCTCCAGAAACACAGGCTGTGGATGGAGGCCAGCTGGCAAAGGCACCTGTGAGACAGCACAGCCAGAGTCAGGAGGTGACCTGAGATGGGAGGAAGAGCAGAGGGAATTGACTTACAGAGTTCGCCACTAAGGCACTACAGTTTCTTCCCCCAGAGTAACAAGGTGCCACTTTCAGACCCCTGGGTGACACTGCCTGAGCCCCATCCTTCCTTAGGACCGTGGACGTCAGCAACCCAAAGGAAAAACTAGGCAGAGCCCCACAGCCCCTTGTTCCCTGCAATCGCTGATCAGGGAGAGCCGTTTCCCGAGGAAGAGGATGGAAGGACCCAGGTTGGCTCTGCTCCGGAGCAAACAGCAGCACCCTGCATGGTTCTCCGGGCTTTCTTCTGCACCCCCTGAAGCTCTGGAAATGCAGGTGAAGGAGCGAGGAAGGAAGCAGATCTGGCATTACCCAAACCTCACCACGCCGGGCTGGGGGAGAGCCTTCCACTCCCAACACGGCACCAGCCACGGGCAGGCCCGCTGCATGGAGCAGGCAAAGGGCTTCCCTAATCCTTGCAGCTACTGAATCCACACAAGGGTTACCCAAGGATGCTCAGCACCTGTCAGGATCAGGCCATGGCCGTCACCAACTCCAAACACACCTGGCCTCGCTCTCCAGCCATGCAAATCTTCCCCAGTTCTGACCACTCTGGAAACAACCCCTTTCCCACCATCTACCCTTGCATCAAAAAAATATTCTCGTCGGTCAATCAAGGAAACAGATAACAAAAAGCAAAATCTCAACTAATCTTTGTGGCCGAAGAAAGAGCTGATTGTTTTTGCCTCTCTCTGAGCCCGCCCTGTATCCTGCACTTCCCCAGTCCTCTTCACACCTTCTTCCCTTTATTGCCAGGGAAAGAAAATCCTGGTCTTTGGGCTGTTTTGTTTAGCAAATGAGGGACATGCAAAGCAATAACCCTGGGCATCTGTCAGAAGGAGAGAGGTGCCTCTGTGTCTTCCAGACAGCCTTCAGGCGCTGAGAGCAGCAGCCCAGAAATACCATGATCAAGGGTGGATTTAAGTTTGGACACAGGATGCATCTTTCTCTTCCTAATGAAGACAGAGGCACAGAACACCTGCAGGAAGCAGAGGTGTGTTCCCAGCTAGCATGGCATTATGCTGGAGCTTATCTTCAGGTTGTATTAACCTCCATGGAGTGGAATCATAAAGAAGGCAGAACCCTGAAGTTTTCACGTGGTGTTGGCAATGGTTAGGGAAGGCCTAAAAGGAACTGAGAGGAAGGACAGGGAAGAATTAGGCTCCAATTGGGTACATGTTGTATTGGAAAAAAAATTACTTGCTGAGTCCAGTTGCTTCCTGCCCTAGACTTCATGAGAAAGCATTTTCAGTGAAAAGAGATAAGAGCAGAGTCCCTTGTCCTCGCAGCAGGTCGTTCCCCCAGGGCCACACAGCCGTAGGTGATGGGGACACACCAGCAGGTTAGTCCTAACCCATCAGCACAGCACACAAGGGGAAACCTGAAGGCTTTAGACAATCTCCCAGAAATAGCTGCATACATACGTTTCCTTGTGAACATTTCTGCCTGCCATTAAGGGCCTAACTTGGGAACGGATAGGGAGCTTGACCTGCAAGGCTGCTACAGAATAAAAAAAGTACATCCCACACAATTTTTTTATCACTTATTCTGCTCACAAAGCAGAGATGTTTTTCTACTTTTGCCCTGGAATAGCACACGCACACGGAGAAGACAACCCAGAACAGCCACACCAAAATTATTCAATGACAGTTAAATCAGTCCTTTGCCTCTGTGCTGGATGAGACCTAAGAAAACGCAGAGTTCCTGACCCACCATCTTTCAACTAACAGTCACCATGGACACACTGATCTTAAGGCTGCAACCCTGAACTGAGACTTGAGATCTGTCACACGTTTCCTGCATGACCTTGGGCAAGCCATGAGCGCTGGATTTCCAAAGTTGTTCAACACACTGTGAAGCTCACAGAAAGCTTCACCCCATCTGTGAGAGGAGGATAATTCCCCCTCTCCTCTTCATTTCACTTGTTTGTTTCAACGGTAAGATAGTCAGGAACGGGACTGCCCCTCCTTATCTTCTACATACAGCACCTCGCACAATGGAGCCTTGATCTCGGCTGGAACGCCCAAGTGCTACTGCGATACTAATAACGAGCGATAGAAACTTAATTCGGCAAAGCAACCTAATTCTGTAACTGGCTTAGAAAGAAATCCTCTAAGTGTGCACAGTGAGACCCCTACATTAAAACCACTAAACTGCCAGATGAGCAGAGAAACAGGGCAAGCAGAAACACCGAGAGGATAAACCAGCCATGTGCAGCATTTCCACCTGTGAATAATATTCCAGAGAGAGAGACAGAGCTGGGTATGGATGCTATGAACATCCCACTTGACACCCTCATTTTAAAGGTGTTGCTTCAATACAAGCGTTTTTCAATCTGGTCCTTGGGCTGATTTTGACCTGTTGGCCCAAGGCTGATTTGTGTTCACCGTACCAGACGGCAAGGCAGGCAGAGAGCAAAGAGTCCCCAGGAATGGGGAAATCTGAGGCTGGGGAGGAGCTGAGCATGCACTGGGCTTAGCTTTGGTCTGATAAGTTTATCAAGCACTGCCGGCTGCTAACTGTCAGCCGGCAAAGCGGGCCTGTTAGGGAGGAGGAACAGCTCCCAGGGCAAGATAGGACAGCCCATGCCTTATCGGAGTGCCTGAACCAAAGAGAGAACTGGAGAGTGAGCACTTTCCAACCACTTCATTTGAACAACAGACAGATTGGCAGGAAAGGCCTGTCAGCCCTTTGCTTCTGCCACCCAGGCATCAACAGGGAGCCCCCATGCATGCAAATAACCCTGGTAAGTACAGCATGAGAGTTGCAAATGTGAACATAGGGGCCTGAGGGAATGCATGGGGTAGGTTTTCTTAGGAAAATTGCCCAGGGGGGAGAGTCAGATTTACAGCAAACAATTCAGATGCTTACTGAGCAAGCTGCTCCTGTTCAGTGCCCAGAGTAGCAGCTCTTCCCCACACTGCCTTCCCTAGGTTTTGGAAGGGAATCTAGCACTTCAGAATAACACTAGTCACTAAGTTCTGGTGTACAGATAATTGCTTTGTTTTCCTTTACTGTTTTTGAAAAATAGTAAAAAAACCCCCAACTGAACAGAAGAGGAAGAACCTCACCATTCCCATCTGAGCTGCAAGAGTATGGGCCAGCAAATACCCTTTCACACCTCTCTTAGGGCAGCAATAACTAAATCAATACCAATACAGCTGCAGCAGAGAGACTCTGCTATATTTGGATGAGCTCCCTTGGACCTGTGCAAGCTACCTGTCCGTATACCTCAGCTGTGACAGGGAGGGTGATAAGAGATTCCCACATGCCACATTCTCTGCTTGGTTTCCCTGCTGAGGGTGGGCTGTGCAGGATAGAACTGGCATCAGATCAGCAGCTTCAACACACTGCGTTCCTTCAGTCTTTCAGATCACACTGTTATCAGGCCATTGCTCATTTAGACCATACGGACAGCTGTCATCCTGCATCCCACCCACCTTTGGGTCTTTGGCTGGGTCCAAGCTGGTGACTTGGGTCCTGCCTGTATCAGGGGATTTGACAGAAAGCTGGCCCCAGTGCAAGCCCTGACCCTGTGCTGGGAGGAGATGTTCATACTTTGCTGCCTGGGTGCAAGTACTGTCTCAAGCCTTCCATGGGGTACGAGGCAGGAAACCTTCTGCAGCAGCAATGTGGGCCAGGATATCTCCAATGTGAGCTAGTCACTCAAAGGTTCCCTTTCTGGTAAGTAACATATCTAGGAAGCAATTTAGCTCCTCCTAAAGCACATACCTAAAATAGGACAGAAGTCATGTCTTCAGCGCACCTACTTCTCTCTCCTTGAAGAGAAAGGGAGCCTAATATCTGTAGATATCTAAAGTTACATGAGATGAGTCACACCCCTGTGGCTTCTGCAACACTCTGGGGCCAAATTTGTCACAGCTGTTTCTGCTCCAACCCATAATCTACTGTTCTACAGGCCATGAGCAGCCTCTAAGCCGTTTAATTCCTCTGTGCATCAAGGGCTCCTAAGCAAGTTCTAAGTATGACAGCCACATTCAGCACTGGCCAACAAAACTCTGAGGTTCAAGGCTTCCTCATGAAGAATGAGGAGTTAAAAAACCCTATCCTATTGATTCTGCCTTCCTCTTGAAGAATTTTAAAGCAATGGAACTTTATCTTACATCCCAGGCCCTTCTATATTAGGAGCTTTGGTGGGATTTTTGGCAGTGGTCAAGTCCGCTGGTTTTGTCTCTCTATAAAATAGAAATTATCTCTTGCCTCAGTTGGGGAAGGGGAAGTCAGAGATGATGGAGCATTCCTGTTCTTGAAAGGGCCCCATCCTGAGAGCGTGGACACGGTGAACCAGTGTGTCAGTCAGACATCCCTGCCCCAGCTCCTTATTTAGATCCAGCCTGTAGTAGCTTGACTGTAAATCAGTCAGGCTCAGTGGACACCCAGGTGTGACAGCACCTGGAAAAGAGAGTCCAGAAACTGCAGCTGCATTTTCTGGTATCATAGCATCACAGAGAATGCTAAATATAAGGCTCAAAACTCAAAGAAGGATTATTCCTGGCTTTGACGTTGTCAGCTGATCGGAGCCAGTCACTCTCCCTCCCTGTGTCTCAGGTTTCCCCATTTGCAAAGTGAGGATAATAACATGGACACGCTCCGAGATCTACAGATAAGAGCAAGGTAGAATTGCTGCACATGCACAGTAATCTTACACTGGAGTGGCATTGTGAAAAATCCCACAGAAAACACATAACGCATCAAAGCAAGGTCTCTGCATTGTAATCTGCCAACCTGCATTTTTTGCTTTAAAATATTTGCCCAAATTTCAGTAGGACAACTAGAAATGGAACTTGGGTCACCTGGACTTCCAGTCTTGTTTGTTAACCAACTTTCTAGCTTACCTCCTTGAAGTATAACTAAGTAGAACATCCCAAGTCAAAACTCTGTTCTTAGGAAAAGTATCATGTACTACTGGTAAGATTTTATTTCTGAGTTCTGGAAGATACTTATAAAAATATCCACAAAACTAATTTTCTAGCGCCTTACATTAAAGGCAGAGCTGACAGAGCAGAAGGCCTTTGGTTTCAGAGAGAATACGCAAGGGACAGCTCAAGTTTCCCATCTTAATTGGAACTTAAGGAAATAATAAGCTAGAAAGTCAGAGAGCCATGTCTCCATGCCTGCTGCATAGTGCCACAACAGCGGTCTTGGAGGACTCACAAATACTGATGATACTTTGCATTTGATAGCACATACTACCTAAAGATTTCAAAATGCTCCACAAAGATGGAAACACCTTATACCTGTTTTACTGCAAGGAAACCAAGAGCCAGGGAGAAAGTAACTCAAGGTCATACAGAGAGCAAGTGAAAGACCTAAGAAATGAACTAAGGCATTTTAGCTCCTAGCTTTTATTTCAATCATTAGGCAGTGTGCAAAATTCATATAAAGAGCTGCATAAGTTGTACCAGTGGAATTCTGTGCATCTTCTCCAAATAAACAGGCTCTTGACTGTCTCGGAGTCCTGGCACATCTTTGCTCACAGTACACCTTGCTACTGCAAGTCTGGAAGCAGCCACTACATACCATGACCTATTTCAGGCCAAATCCCTATTTTCTTAACTATGTGTTCCCACTGAAGTGGGCACAATATACAACAGTCAGCAGGATTTAGCCCCTAGCCTGCAAGTTTTCTCACAGCATCATTATAAATTTTGCGGGAGATGATACAACACAAACCTTGTGGTTGTCAGGATCAATAATTTATATTTATGGGGTACCACTTCCTTGGCCCCACTTCCTCAATCCCAAAGTCCCCAGCAATCTTAGCTCGGAAGGGAATGTGACTCAGGCCTTCAACTGAAGGGCTGTCATCTGCAAACCCTGAAGACTGGATGTGGCCGTGGTTTTATCACTGGCCACCAGCTGCCTCTAGAGCTCTTGCCTCCTCCCCAATGATTCAGCAAATCTTCTTGGAGGAGAAAAACAAGCACACAAGTGAACAAATCACAATGTCAGATTACAAAGATGAGCGGGGAAAAACTGCGGCTCAAAGGAGGGAGATAAAAGCTGAAGTCTCACGATCCAAGGACTGAAAGGCCTGGCAAAGACTTGTATTTTTGGAGGAGGGTGATAATAATGTGAAAAATAGGGTTGTAGTTTGGATTCTTTACACTGTGAAACATTCCTAACTATAAAAGAGAACACTGTGGAAGGAAATTAAGCATATTCTGCCCTCTGCTATCCGGGCATTGCACAGGGCTGATACGGATTTTTACTGGGATAGCTGAAACGTGAACAGTCCATTCTGGTTTGCACTGGAACAAAGTTCCACTAAGCAAACTATTTTCAGAAAGAGTTTCTGCTCTCTATAACCAAGACTTTCAATAGTTTGGAAGCCTATTATCAGGCACTTTGAACATCACTGCTCCTGAAAAAAAAGTTCTGTAAGTCATTTGGTATCTAAGGCATGGCAGAAGGCAATTAGAAATAACGTTTTGACTTCTGACAGTTTGGCCACTGTATCATATTTATATATTATAGCCCTTTTCCATAAACATTTTGTTTCCTGCTGTAACCACTTCTGAGGTGAAACACCTTATCAGCTTAACAGCTCATGGTACACAGTCTATAGAATAGAAAGTAAAGAAGAAACTTCAGCCAAACCTTAGGTGGGAGATGTAGTATTTCCCCCCATGGCATTCAGCCCTGACACTCCGGGCAGAGCCCAGACTTCCAAGAACGCCATGAAACCTTAATGGAAATAAAAGTGTTTGCAATTTATGGAGCGCTCATGTCATGTTTGTGGAATCTCTCAGCCCAGTGGGTCCTCTGTTATCGGTGAGACAGAGATGCAGCCTTCCACTAGATTAAACGCAACACAAAAAATAAGCACAAAAGGAAGAGGAGATTGGGAACTGTGTGTACACATATTGTGGATGGATAAACTGAAGCTGACTTTGGTCTCATATTGCTTTTACACTCTTGCTGATTTATCTTACTAACCAGCACAGAGATCAATGTTTTGACACTGAAGTACAACTAAGCAGGACCGATTTACGCTGCTATGGGTTTGTGTATTCTCTGAGTATGTATTCACCTCACCAACAACTTTCAGCTCACAAAACCTCCTTGATCCCTCTCCAAGGGCTCCCAGAGGGAACAGGGTTTTGGGGTACCTACTTACAGTCCCTGCTGCTCTTCCCTAGGAAACATGAAGGGAGCAACCACAGCACAAGCCAGAGGACCTCCTCTGAAGCTCACCCAGGGAGTTAATACTATGTAAGCCATGTGTAAATAATGCCAGGGCTGTCTCCTTTTAAAGCGTTTCCCTGTGCAGTACTGCCACCTGCTCTCACAGGTTTGGGGGTTTCCTCTCAAGTCTAACAATAATCAGGTGTGTTCTTAGAGCTCCAGTGTCAGAGCCAAGGGCATTACAGTTTTTAAGCTGAAAGGGGAAACCTTATCACCATGTTCCAGTGTTTAAAGGGTGGCTACAAAGAAGATGAAGATTCCCTTTTTACAAGGAATCACATGGAAAAGGCGAGGGGTAATGGGTATAAGTTACTCCTGGGGAGATTCCAATGGGATACAAGAGGAAAATTTTTCACAATGAGAACAGTCAGCCATTGGAATAATCGCCCCAGGGAAGTGGTGGATTCCCCAACATTGGATACTTTAAGATTCAGCTGGAGGAGGTGCTGGGGCATCTTGTTTAGACCATGCTTTTGCCAAGAAAGGTTGGAGAGATGATCCTTGAGGTCCCTTCCAACCTGGTATTCTACGGTTCAGGGATCCTATGAAAATGTGGTACTACTGCACCCTACAGGGTGAAAACAGCGAATATATAATTCTATTTTTTTTTAATCACAGTTTCTAAGCCAGGCTCATTGCTTTGGGGAGGGAGGCTGGCTCATGGCTCCTGGGTATTTGCAGCTGGTGGTTCTGCTTCTGCCCCATCCCGGAGCTCTCACAGAACAAACACACCCATTGCCCACCCTGCTAGAACAAGCAGGAGGAACAGCAGAGGCTGTAACACTAACACACAAACACACATACACAGAGAAATGCCACCAACCCTGACTCAGGGACTCCGTGGCGGTGGGGAAGCAGGGCTCCGCTGTGCTGGAGCTGTCCCGCATGTCCCGGCTGCCATGTGCAGGGTACCCACGGGAAAGGGGGAGCTCAGGGATGGGGGGAGGTTGCTTGCACGGTGTGGAGGTGGGATGGAGACATTCACCTGTTTAAACTGCTGCCTTGTTCTGTTTCATCCCTCTTGATTTGGTACAACAGAGGCAGGCATGCTTGAGAAACTGCCTGGCAGCAGAAACCTCAGCAAAAGTCTGCTTGAGGGTTTGATAGCTGAGGGGACCTGGTGATCTGGTGAAGACGACTGCCTCCCCCAGCACGCTACACGCAGCATGGGATGCAGTGAGCCCGGCTTTCTGCCTGCTTCCAGTGGGCTGGAGCCGAGGGGAGAGTGTGCAGGAATCGATGCCATATGTTCCTGTGACCGCACTCACTGGACCTGTTCCCTCCTGGCGCCCAGTTAGTTTTGCCAGAAGAACAATCTGTGAGATCTCCCACAAGAAACATCTTTCATTTTCTCACTGTAGTCCTTCATCGGCACTTTTTAAAAAAAAAAAAAAAATTATCTTAACTGCATTTCCATCTTGCCTTGTCCCTGCACCCTACTGAGCTGCTGTAACTGTAACTACAGCAGAGCAAATGCAGAGCATGAAGCCTTTTGTGCTACAAATGCATCTCATACAGATTAGTAGCCAACTGCCTGAGGGGTTTCTGTCAGATAGTGCAGGGGACCTCTGTCATCAGGCAGCTGTATGTAGCTTTACAGGGTTTTTTAATTTAAATTTTCTTTCCTCAGTCGTGCCACAAGAGTCTTTTATGGTACCAGTATATGATTCCAAAATCCACATGGAAGTGGGACCAAAGGTAAAGCAACCCATTGCTCACCCAGCTGAGTCCCTTCTTTTCCAAAATCTGGAGCACAAACTTCCATTTTTGCATGTTCCCATGAAGGCCCAAGTCCGTGTGTGCCACAGGCAGAAAGCAAACCCGATGCTTTCCCTTTTTCTTAGGGAGGGATACAACAATCCCCAGGTGTCTGGTGAGAACCTGATTGGCCTCAGCAGGGCCCGTCGCCCACACAACGCGATTTTTGTGAACTTCGATGATGAAGAAATCCCAACTAAACCCCTGGATGCTGCTGTACAGACCTGGAAGAAAGTGTGCACCGATCCTGTGGATAAAAAGGTAGAGGAAGAGCTGAGAAAGGTACGTGCCTTATTCCTGACCTGGGCTGAGCACTATACTGCAGCATGCAGACCTCATAAAAAATTGTTGTTATTGTAACTACTGCTGGCTTCTCTGAAGGTTTTGTGATTGTGTTTCCTGTTTAACCTTGTTAATGGGTGAGATATGGGCCTGTGTAATTAGGCCAGGGACCCAAATCCAGGCTTTTGGGTTCCACTCCAGTTTGATATCAGCTGTCCTTTGTGCCCTTAGCAAAACACACGTTTGTTTTTTCTGTTCTCTAATCTATCAAATAAGAAGGGCTGTACTGGCATATTCTGCCAGGGATACAGGAATATTTGGTGTCCTGAACAGCTGCAGTTCCCCTTGAAATGATGGATGGGGTAAAAATTTGTCAAGGCACGACAATGTCATGTCAGGAAAGTGAGTGAGTGGCACATATCTGAAATGTCAGCCAGGGCTCTGGAATTGTGTTCCTTAGAGTTGCCTGTGTTCTGAAAATGAATTTTGCAATTTGCCTTCTGCAGAGCTCTCCAGCCCTTTTGGAGAGTAGACTGGCTGCTGGGCAGACACTGTTCTTCTGAGGGTAATGATGGGCAAATCCAAAGTCTGACTGATATAACAAGTCTCAGTAGACACCACTGAGACCACTGTGTTCATTTCCATGGTTGTTTCTGTATTATTTTAGCTCTTTGAAGTCTGTCCTGTCTGGTCTCGGAATGCAGTAAAAGCCAATATCAGTGTCCACCCAGACAAGCTGAAACTTCTGTTGCCTTATTTGGCCTATTTCATGGTGAGTCTGTTATATCTGCCCTTGTGCCTGTCTGAGGCTGCTAGGAGGCAGAGCAAGGGAGCATCAGCCGAGTGTTCCTGGTTCTCTACATCTTGTGCAGGACACTAGGTCTCAGACCTTGGGACACAGGGTTCCCCTGCTCCAATTTTGCAGAGAGCAAGTTGAGGGAAAGGACTTTCTGAGGCCACCTAAGAAGTCCATGACAGAGCTGGCATCCAGTCATTACCATCAGATCACATCTCCCTCTTTCTCGGTTAAAGGCTTTTGTTGATCAGATACCTCTCTTCTCCCCACCTTGCTGAAGTCAGCATATCCCAAAGACCAGACTGCCTTTCGCACACCAGTCCAGCACTTCTGTTACTGAGCTAGGGATATTCTGCAGGGTGCTTGCCCTCAGTTCATTATTGGTTTTCTTTTTTCACCTCTAGGTTATGCCCCTAATGATATGTGATGGAAGCAAAACAGAGTCTGCCCATCACTGTCAAGAAGCAAGGTATGCTGTGCCAGCAGAAGGGCTTTCTTTGGTTAAACAAGTGGTGCAGATAGCAAAGAGCAGCTGGCATATGTGTCTGGAGAGGATGAGGATGACGAAGAGGGGGAGGATGAAGAGGACTTCAAGCCTTCTGATGGGAGTGAAAATGAAATGGAGACAGAAATTCTGGACTATGTGTGAACTCAGTGACCAGTATGACTGCTGTTGGACAGAATCTTCTCTGCTCTTGTTCCTTGAGAGCTGAGGGTTCAGCCACCATGCCCAGGATGTGGGAAAGCAGAACTTGTACTAAGATGATGACGATCTCTCTGCACCGACTGCGGTGCCTGCTGATGGCTGTCATTCTGGATGTTTGGGAGCCATTGCCTACATTTTCATAATTGCTGGCTAATAAGCCCTCAAGCAAGCTCAACAAACTCCCAAGAAAGAGCCCAGAATCCAAGCCATACACCAGAGAAGAGGAGAAGTTGCATTCCCAAATGTCTCCATGTGTGCGAAGTGCACTTTGGCCAGGTTGGTGGCCACGTGGACAATAGAAAAGGTGCCTGAGGAGGTGCTGGGGGAAGTACTCCGGTGCTACTGGAGTCCCTAAGGCAGGTGCTGCCCTTCTGCTTGTCTAAGGGCAATGAAAATACTGTGTCATGACTTCAGCATTGAGCCTTGCCGGTAATCTTGGAAATAAAGCCTGCAGGAAAACACACTTTCTGGCAGTGAATAATTCCCTTCTGTGGGAGGTAGCGTACGTTGTCCTCACTAGCTGATGCACTTCTCAATTCTGTCTTGACTTCCCCAGTAGTTAGCAAGGACTGAAGGAAGCAGGCAGTGGGGCAAAGCTTCAGGTCCACAGAGGTTGGCCGCTCTGGCCATCAGTCTGCCACTGCTGACTGGATTGCTACCACCCTGTCACAGAAATGAAGGCTCTGCTGGCACTTTCTGAGCCTTGTGCTTTCCCCAGTGTGTTACAAGTGCAAGGTTTCTCATTTGTGGCCGATAATATGCTCTAATGCATGGTTTAATACGATTTCAGCCTCCTGCACTTGTGTGAGGCTTCTCAAGGCTTCAGCATTTTTTTATGTTCTGTGGAGTTTTGTTAGACTGAGATATTTCCTTAGGTTTGGCCTCCAGCCCACAAAAGCAACATCTGCAGGGCTCTCACACAGTGACGCCAGTCTGCCTCAGCCATGGTTTGGCCTCAGCCTACTGAAGGACAAGTGTGTAGAGGCTGCCCTAGTTTACCTTAGAGCCAAGACTGGGTCATGGCATTGACACACAGCTGCACTCCTAGATATATATATGTAAGCCTCCATGTGGGAATTGGCTCCTCAGGTGTGCACTCACCATGGCTCGCTGGGAGATCCTGTGCTTTGCCTTGTGCTCCTACCTTGGGGTAGCATGGGCTGCAACCGTAAGTACCAAAACACTTCTTATGGCTTTGCAAGACATTTTGCCTGTTCCTGCCTGAATAAGCAAACTCCTGCTACGTGTGGTCTGGAGCCCATGAAAGAGGGCCTGTGGACCATGACAGCCAAGGCAGGGTGCTTTTAGGTGCCCTAAAAATGGCCAAGACTCTCATCAACATTCTTCCAAAAGTTCCTGCACAGTTCTTTGTCAGGTCTGGCCTGGTTTACATCTTAAGGCTGTAGGTCCTCACCTTCTGCTGTTTGTCTTTGGGAGTGCAGGGGAATTGCCACTGCCCATCTGCTCCAAAGGGCAGCCTGCAGGACATCTGTTCAGGCACATCTCCAGTGGCAACTACCTGTGGGCTTTCCACAAGGGTCCAAAGGGATGGCTGGGGAAGGCGGGCTGTGAGTGGGTCCATCTGGGGGACCGAGCAGGGCAAGGTGTGGGTGCTGGCAACATGGGAAGCCAGAGGCATGAAGGACTGTACAATGGATTTTTCTCTTCTCAATGGTGCCACATGTAGCTGGGTGTGGTGTACACCGAGGGCGGTTTTGTGGAAGGCGAGAGTAAAAAACTGGGACTCTTTGGGGACTATGTCGACATCTTCAGAGGGATCCCCTTTGCTGCCCCTCCAAAGACTCTGGAAGACCCCCAACCTCATCCTGGCTGGGAAGGTAAGATCCAGCTTTTGAATGCCTTTGGTTTGGGGTTTTGTTTTCACTTCTCTCTCTGTAGTCCATTATTGACAAGCCAAAGACTTTTTTGCCTGCTTTCATCTGCTAAGCAGAGCCAAGAAAAAGCTCTTTGTCTCATGGTGGGTATGACAGTCTGTGTCTAAGCGTGCCCAAGCAGCTCAAGTAACCACATGAAGTAACAAATCCAAAGCATGGCACCTGCATCTCCCCTACCCATGCCTCAGCTGTCCAGAACTAGTTCACATGGGAAAAGGTCCCACTTTGTCACTCCCTCAGGCCGGTCACAGTGGCTGGGGAGGCTTTGCTGCCTCTGTATTGGACTCACAGAGGAGAGGATGGATGGACAGACAGTTTGCAACCAAAGGATGGAGTTGATGCCTCTAACTAGGACCTGCTGTCTTCCCTCTCTCCTCTCAGGAACACTGCAGGCAAAAGAATTCAAAACCCGCTGCATTCAGATGACACTTACACAAACTGATGTCCGTGGAAGCGAGGACTGTCTCTATCTGAACATCTGGATCCCTCAACAGAGGAAACATAGTATGTGCTTGGCAGAGACCTGGGGAGGAGATTCTCAGTTGCCTTTTGTGGACAAACTGCTCTGGAGCATCTCTCAGCAGCTATGTTCCCATAGTGGGCAACTGCAGGAGCACTGATTTTCAAAGGGAAGGGTGGGAGCCATGTCAACCAATGTCCCTCAGCTGCAGCCTGTTGGGAGTTTCAGCCTCTTTACAGAGCGTAGACTTTCTTGGCCATAGGCTATTGCACAGCATCATGTCTATTCCTGCCCAGGTGGAGCGACGCTCAGCGAGGGGGTATGGGCGTGGATGGGCAGCACCTTCTAGCTATGTTGTAGCTCACACTGCTTTTCTTCCTCATCTCCCAGTCTCTACCAACTTGCCAGTGATGATCTGGATCTACGGTGGCGCCTTCCTTGTAGGAGGGAGCCAGGGAGCCAATTTCCTCAATAACTACCTCTATGATGGCGAGGAGATTGCTGTGCGGGGCAACGTGATCGTGGTGACCATCAACTATCGCCTGGGGCCCCTAGGCTTCCTGAGCACTGGAGACGCAAGCATGCCAGGTACCGTAGCTGCTCCCTCTTCAGGGGACCCTGTCACAGGTCCCCAACTTACCGGCTTTGCTGTGCCCTTGCTTAATGGTGGGTGCTCTCTGTTGCTCAGGGAACTACGGGCTGAAGGACCAGCACATGGCTATTGCCTGGGTGAAAAGGAATATCAAGGTCTTTGGGGGTGACCCAGAAAACATCACCATCTTTGGGGAATCAGCTGGTGCCGTCAGTGTCTCCTTGCAGGTGTGTTGTACTTGTTAGACCCCACCAGAGCCACTTCTCTTCTCCGTAAATGGGAGAGATGATCCCCTTGGCACTCCACTGCTTTCCTCCACACACACTGCCTGTTTAACATCTTCTCCTGCCCAGGGACAGCAATGCTCAGCCTCTTCACCTTGTAGCTGCTCCTCCTTCAGCTTAATCAGCTCCACCACTGCAGGCACGTGTCCTTGCTTTTGGGACCTCTGGTGAAATAGCATTTACTTGCCATGTCCCCCTAGTCTGCTCCTCTTCTCACCGTATCACCTTTTAACTTTAACTGCTGAGGCTGTTAAATAGCACGAGAACTGGCAGCTTCCTCGGGTCTGGTGCACAAGCTGTGAGGCGATCGGACAGGTCTGGGAGGTGATGGGCTTTTCAGGAGTTTGCACCTGAAACCCTCTTGTCTCTATTTTGTACCACAGATGTTGTCCCCAAAGAACAAGGGCCTGTTCAAGAGAGCCATCACCCAGAGTGGTGTCGGTCTCTGCAGCTGGGCCATCCAGAATGACCCGCTCTCCTGGGCTAAAAAGGTAACATGCAAGCCTTGCTTGAGGGAATAGAAAACAAAGGGATTCTCTAGAGAAGAGCATAACTAGCGAGGTATTCAGCAGGAGCCATGCTGCCAAACACAGAGCTTTGGAAACATGCTGCTTTGAGACTAAAACCAACCTCTGCCCTGTGAAGGTGGTAATGAAGCCTGGCTTCAGAGGGTAGTGCTGGGAGCTTTCTCTCTCTCCTCCTGCAGATTGCACAACATGTGGGCTGCCCCATAGACAACACCACCACCTTGGCCAACTGCCTGCGCGTCTCCGACCCCAAAGCTGTGACGCTGGCCTACCACCTGCAGCTGACCAACCTGCCCTGTAAGTCCCCCGGTCCACGCTGTGGTCCGCCACGCACCCAGGGCTCACCATGACTTTGATGAGATGCTGGGGTGATTGCCAGGAGTGTTGAAGCAGTGCTTGTGTCCTTCAGAAAGGGGACAATAATGACAGATCTCACAGTTGCCCTTCTGCAGGCAGGTGCACGTTGCGCTGAATGAACGCCGTTCATCGTGCAATGGCAGCGGTGGCAGAGGAATTACCCACGGGCCATGCCTTGGCTCCAAAACAGCTGTTTGGGCTTTCTGTTCTGTGAAAGCAGCAAGAGCATTCCAGAACACAGCTTACAAACAAAAAAATAATTGACCACAACCCTGCTATTTTCCTTTGAGTCGCTGGGTGGAGTGTAGGACTCTCACAGCAGGTAGGGAATGCTTCTGCTTTTACTGCCTGTGAGAATTTCTTGCCCAAGACGACTCTCCTCTGTTTGCTCTCCTCATGCTCCTAGTAAACAGCCCCAGTATTTAGCCTTGCCCAGGACAGACAGTGGCCAAGCCACTGCTGTGCAGCTGCACTGGCCTAAGCCAGCTGTCCTGGCAGTGAGTGAATGCAGCCAGATGGGGTGGGGAGAAGTTCTGCTCTTCCATACCTTGGACTGGGCTTTCTGGGAAGGGGCTGGGGGAAGGAGAGGAATTGTTGATGACACCTGCCGGTACTTGGTTGGCAGATGTCTTGTTCATCTCCCCCAGCTACAGGCATGAGGTTTACTGAACGTGATTCTGTGGTCACGCTGAAGTCACCACCCAAGCTCTCATTCACCTCAGCCTATTCCTTTGACAGTTCCTTGAGCCACGGGATATGCCGGGCCACACATGTCTTTTCTCAGCTCCTAACAGACTCCGGTTTTGTCTCCTGCTGCAGCTCCCCTGGTTCACACACTTGCCCTCACTCCTGTCATCGATGGAGACTTCCTCCCAGACATGCCAGAGAACCTCTTTGCCAACGCTGCTGACATTGACTACATTGGTGGGATCAATAACATGGATGGACACATCTTCGCTGGCATTGATTTGCCTGCTATCAATCGCCCATTGGTGAAAATCACTGCGTAAGTGAAGGATGCTCTTAAAACCCTTAACAGGAGGAACCCTATCTTTAACGTAGCCCCCAAACTCCAAGGCCTTAGACCTGAGTGGACAGGGCACTACCTTCAAAACAGTATGTCACTCCAAGCCAGGGTGCCTAGGGCATATGCTGCCAAGTCCAGAGCCTTCAAGAGAAAGGGCCAGCTAGTGGGGAAGCCTCCCCGTGTACCTTTACGGTGCTTCTGAACTCAGCACCAGGGACAGGCTTGGCAGCCCTGATGGTCTCTGTCCAGAGAAGGTACATGCCAGACATGCTGGGTGCCCACCCCTTAAGACTCCTCTTTGCGGACAAAAGGAGCTTGCGGCCAATTTGGCCCCAAGCTGTTCTGCTGAGAAAGCTGGGAAGCACATGCCCACCATCGAAGACCTGGAATGAAATCACTGGCTTTTACTCCACCAAACCATTGCTAACCACAGGCTTGGATATGAACATCAATGGGAGCTGGGATCCATTTCCATGATCCCTGCCCCACTTGAAGCTGCCGGTCTGTAATTAGTTGATACTACTTGTCTTTTCAGGCAAGAGGTCTATCATTTGGTCAAAGGACTTACTGTGGACAGGGGCGAGCGTGGAGCCAATGCGACATACAACCTCTACACACAAGTGTGGGGTGACAACCCGGACCAGGAGGTCATGAAGAGGACAGTGGTGGACCTGATTACTGACTACATTTTCCTGGTTCCCACACAGTGGGCACTGTATCTGCACCTGCAGAATGCCCGGTGAGCAGCTCAGCCCTGGCAGGAGCCCAAAGCCCGCCAGGGGCTGAAACGCTGTGTTGCCGGCACAAGGGGATGAGGAGTGGGTTAAGAGGGCTGAACTTGAAGGAGGCATGCTTTTTGGTACTGAGTACATGCTTATGTGTAACTTGTACAAACACTACTTCTCTAATGCTGCAAGGGCGTCATGCTAGGAATTTGTTTTAAATTTCCATTAAAACAAGTTTTTGCTTCCTAAAAACTTCAGATTTCATCCTAGCAATGTTTGATGCCACGAGACACGGCAGTTGGAAGATATGAGGGTTAGAGTGAGAATCAGAAATGGAAGTTAAAAATTACCAGATAGAAGGATGTTTTCTCCTGAGACCACCTCTTAGATGCACATGAGCATCTTCCAACGCTGAATCTCTGGCTCTGCTGGTATTTGGAGCGTGGTTATGAATCTGCACCCCTTCCTCTGCTTTCCACTCACATCCACTTAGCATGTCTATTTTATTTCTCCAGGAGTGCCAAGACATACAGCTACTTGTTCTCCCAGCCATCCCGAATGCCTGTCTACCCAAGCTGGGTAGGGGCAGACCATGCTGATGACCTGCAGTACGTGTTTGGAAAACCCTTTGCCACCCCTCTGGGCTACCTGCCCAAGCACAGGACTGTCTCAAGTGCCATGATTGCTTACTGGACCAACTTTGCCAGGACAGGGTGAGTGATTCCAGTTCCACATTTGGGGCTTGCTGCAGCACTTCAGCCTGCTGCTCTTGTCTATTAACTTCTCAAGAGCCATTCCCAAAAGCGGGGTGCCCTCTCTCTGTACTTCTGTTGTGAGCCTGGCTCTATGTCTCCCAGTGGTGGAGTTTCCCCTGGGGACAGCAAAAGCATTTTCAGAACTTGTGAACTCTGCTTAGACTTAATGATGAGGTTTGTTTCCGAATCCTGCCATTCAGACAGGAGTTAAGCCCCTGCATGCAGCCAGGGACGATGCTAGTGGGGACCAAGGGAAGAGACTGCAGGTCAGCAAGTCACTCCTAGCAGGCAGAACTGCTATTGCTTGTCCCAATGTCAAACTCTCTCTTTGCACTCACTTGAAGCCTCACTTGAGCAGACGGGGGTCCCTCCCAAACACCACAAACCTTGCTGCATCCACAAGCTGCCCTGATAAAACTGAACTTCCATGTCTCCTTTTTCCCCAGTGATCCCAACAAAGGGAATTCGAAGGTGCCCGTTGCCTGGCTGCCCTACAGCAATGAGAGCAGTTACTACCTGGAAATCAACAGCAAGATAAACCAGGACTCTCTGAAGCAGAATCTGAGATCCCGGTACGTGAACTTCTGGAACACAGTCTATCAGAGTCTGCCGCAGGTTGCCAACATCTCCCTGACCGAGGAACTGCTGTGAAGCTAAGAAAAAAAAACACCTTTTGGAAATAGGCCAAATTCATTAAAGGCTTGCTTGTAACTGAGTGATTATGGCTTCTCTTTGTCTTTGCCGTGACAGGGTTTTCTCCCTGACGTTAAAGCCAGGCAGCGAGCGACATCCAGTCTGCGGGCAAAGCGTGTTCCCCTGTCCCGTAACACAGCAATGTCCCGGTGAAGCCGCTGACACCGGGAGCCGCGGCTCGGCCTGCTCTGCCAGCCCTTGGGTCAGGGTTTGTTTTACCTCGTCGCAGGACAGGCCCTGTCCTCTGGATGTCCCCGCGTTACCATCAACACCCACGCTAATAACAAAAGCCCTTAGATAATTACAGTTGTCACCTACGAACGCAAACCGACAGGTGAACTGTTGCCCTACGTGCAGGGAAATCGGCTCCGAAACTCAAAGAGGGCGAAATAAACCCAACGGCGGGAGGTTATTCCGCACCGGTTTATGGGCACAAGCACCCCCCCATGCCTTGGCAGAGGCCAGGCCGAGCTGAGGAGTTCCAGCTCCGAGCCCGGGCGAGAAGAGGAGCACGGGTGCTCGCCCACCTTCACCTCCACCTTCACCCCCAACCCGCACCCCCCCACCCCGGGCCCGGCCAGGCCCCGCACCGCCGCCGTAGGAACCGATCTTCGGCGGAACCTTTGTGCCGCGGCCCGCGGCGCTGAGGGGGGAAGACTGGCGGGAGGGACCGGGGTGGGGAAGCGATGGCGGCGGGGCGGCAGTGGCGGGAGCGGGGTTCGGCCGTCTTGGAGCTGCCCCGTACGCCGCGGTTGGTGTGTGTGGAGTACCCGGGGCTGGTGCGGGACGTCGGGGCCATGCTGCGGACGCTGGGAGGAGAGCAGGGGGTGTCGCGGGTGAGAGGGGGGGGTCCCGGGGAGGGGAGGGGGGGGGGGGAGGTTATCCGGGCTGAGGGGTTGCCGGGCGGGGAGCCCAGCCCCGGCCCTGAGGAGGGGGCTGGAGGCGCGGGGGGGGCGGGGAGTCCCCCCGCTGTGGGACCCCTTTGTTCGGGCCCAGCACGTCCCCACGCAGGCTCCACGCGTGGTTTCGGGGTAAGGCCGCTCGCCTGGGCCGCGGCTGTCCACGAGAGAGGAGGCGGGAGGTGTCGGGCAGGGTGGGAGCGGCTGCGCGTCCCCCTGACCCGGTGTCGGGGGATTCATATCTCTGAGGCGGTGTGAGGGGAAACGGCTGGTGAGGGTGTGAGGCCGGGGCCTGGTGCCAGAGAGAGTCCAGGGGAGACGGGCTGTGCGGGCGCAGTGCTAACGGAGACTGTGTTTGCCCTCGCTGACAGATTTATGCGGACCCTGCCAAAAGGCTGGAGCTGTATTTTCGCCCCAAGGACCCTTACTGCCATCCCGTATGTGCCAATCGCTTCCCCACCTCCACCATGCTGCTCAAGGTGAAAAGGAGGACCAAGAAGAAAAAGCAGTTGGACACCGAAGAACAAATCCAGCCAGAAGTCCGGTTTGAAATGGAAATTCTTGGGACTGTCACCACCGTTTACAAATTTCAAGGTAATTCTGGGGTTTGTGTCCACGGGGCTTAAAGACGAGTTTGTCTGATGGGATGGGGAAGTGTTTCCCTTTAAACAACTCGGGACCGGAAGGAAAATCAAGTATCCTGTTGTTACAGCCTCCTTGCTGTATAAACATTTGCATAAACTTATCAGGCTCCTGCTCCTGAAAGTTGAATGTTGTGAGAAATATTGTTATATTCACAATGAACTTCACAATCTTTTGTTTCTCACAGGAATGTCTGATTTCCAGTACCTGGCAATGCACTCTGGTCCTGATGGCAAACAAACCTCCATGTATGATAAGGTTCTAATGCTCAAGCCAGAGAAGGAAGAATTTTTCAATAGGGAATTACCTCTCTACATCCCGCCACCGATTTTCTCACGTCTGGACACTCCCGTTGATTATTTTTATCGGCCAGATATACAACACCGGTTAGTGCCTTTTCTCATAATGTAGTAAATAGCTGTGTTGGTTCTGGAATGGACAGGTAGCGAAACATTTTGGTAGTTTGATATATACTTCTAACAGACAAGCTTTCAAGTTAAGATTTCCTTTCTGATCACTTGAAGATGCCTCCAATCTATTTTGACTTCAGTATGATAATACGATCTCTGCTCTTGAAGCATCAGAGCAGGACTAAATACAGCATTCATGTATTTCACCTGTTTAAGCTGCTGCCTTGTTCTGTTTCATCCCTCTTGATTTGGTACAACAGAGGCAGGCACGCTTGAGAAACTGCCTGGCAGCAGAAACCTCAGCAAAAGTCTGCTTGAGGGTTTGATAGCTGAGGGGACCTGGTGATCTGGTGAAGACGACTGCCTCCCCCAGCACGCTACACGCAGCATGGGATGCAGTGAGCCCAGCTTTCTGCCTGCTTCCAGTGGGCTGGAGCCGAGGGGAGAGTGTGCAGGAATCGATGCCATATGTTCCTGTGACCGCACTCACCGGACCTGTTCCCTCCTGGCGCCCAGTTAGTTTTGCCAGAAGAACAATCTGTGAGATCTCCCACAAGAAACATCTTTCATTTTCTCACTGTAGTCCTTCATCGGCACTTCTTTTAAAAAAAGAAAGGTCTTATTTCTAGATTGAGTTAATAACTGCATTTCCGTCTTGCTTTGTCCCTGCACCCTACTGAGCTGCTGTAACTACAGCAGAGCAAATGCAGAGCATGAAGCCTTTTGTGCTACAAATGCATCTCATAAAGATTAGTAGCCAACTGCCTGAGGGTTTCTGTCAGATAGTGCAGGGGACCTCTGTCATCAGGCAGCTGTATGTAGCTTTACAGGGTTTTTTAATTTAAATTTTCTTTCCTCAGTGGTGCCACAAGAGTCTTTTATGGTACCAGTATATGATTCCAAAATCCACATGGAAGTGGGACCAAAGGTAAAGCAACCCATTGCTCACCCAGCTGAGTCCCTTCTTTTCCAAAATCTGGAGCACAAACTTCCATTTTTGCATGTTCCCATGAAGGCCCAAGTCTGTGTGTGCCACAGGCAGAAAGCAAACCCGATGCTTTCCCTTTTTCTTAGGGAGGGATACAACAATCCCCAGGTGTCTGGTGAGAACCTGATTGGCCTCAGCAGGGCCCGTCGCCCACACAACGCGATTTTTGTGAACTTCGATGATGAAGAAATCCCAACTAAACCCCTGGATGCTGCTGTACAGACCTGGAAGAAAGTGTGTACCAATCCTGTGGATAAAAAGGTAGAGGAAGAGCTGAGAAAGGTACGTGCCTTATTCCTGACCTGAGCGCTATACTGCAGCATGCTTTGTAGGAAAAAACTGCATGCAGCCATTTTCTCTGACTTCCCCAAAAATTCTTGGTGATTGTAACTGACTGATACAGCAAGTGATAGTAGGCACCACTGACACTGCTGTGTTAAGTTCAATTATGCATGTCAAGATTTGAATCTGTCTTTGCAGCCAACTCACATTAAGTTCCTTTTTGTGCCACTAGCTCTTACTTTACCATTCTGATAGCTCACAATAAGGGCCAAAGGCCCCAATACAGAAGACAGTCCACTTGGAAAGCTGAACTGCCACCGGTAACCTCCCTCCCACTGTTTCATGGTTGTTTCTGTATTATTTTAGCTCTTTGAAGTCCGTCCTGTCTGGTCTCGGAATGCAGTAAAAGCCAATATCAGTGTCCACCCAGACAAGCTGAAACTTCTGTTGCCGTATTTGGCCTATTACATGGTGAGTCTGTTATATCTGCCCTTGTGCCTGTCTGAGGCTGCTAGGAGGCAGAGCAAGGGAGCATCAGCCAGGTGTTCCAGGTTCTTGACTGTTTCTGAGGTCCTACCACTAAGTACCTGAGTTTAATGTTATGTAAAGAGGGAAGGAAAGCCTTGCTTCTGAACAGAAGTTAAAGCCATGGAGGATTCAGTTACTGTTCACTCCATTGGTTCTAATCAGCTTTGCCGTTCAGACACTCAAATTGACTGTCCATCTGGCAATGGTAGTAGAATTTGTCCAAACAAACACTTTATTGTGACCTTGCAAGTTAGTCTGTAAAAGCACGCAAGTATTTGTACTTCAATGCATTGATTGCCCAAGTTTCAGTATAAAAATGCTGGCATGGCAAGTGAGGAAAGAGCTGGTTAAAGAAATAATCTTTGGGCAATGACAGGAAGTATTAGAATTTTCTAAGAACCTCTGCAACACTGTACTATTTTTTTGTAACCATCTTCCCCCATATGTGTTTATGCAGTTAACAGGTCCTTGGAGAAGCTTATGGGTTAGGTTTGGGTATGACCCCAGAAAACACCCTGAAGCAAAGATTTACCAAGTACTGGACTTCCGAATTCGCTGTGGAATGAAATATGGTAAAAGGGCCCAACCCACAGAGACGTTCTCTCTGCTTTCTGGTTAATCCTGGTAGTACTTTTCTTTTTACTTGTT
Organism: Haliaeetus albicilla; assembly: GCF_947461875.1. NCBI lineage: Eukaryota > Metazoa > Chordata > Aves > Accipitriformes > Accipitridae > Haliaeetus > Haliaeetus albicilla. The sequence continues at coordinate 18,255,718 of NC_091508.1, forward strand.
TTTCAAACTCTTTTGCCATATTTCTGCTCTGATGAAGATGACACCTTTTGAGCTCATTGTTTACCGTAGTTCTTCCGTAAACTCCTTTATTTCATAGTATGCGATATGTCTTTCCTCATTTGGCACATTCCAAACTCAGTGGGCAGCTGGCTGACTTTGCTCCTCCATGTGTTCAAAGCCCAAATGGATGTAGCAGACCATCTTCCCTCTCACTCAGGGGAGGCACTGAGCAGTAGATGCTGTTGTGTACATAGTAGCTTCTCCTCAAAGACCTCAACATCTTGTGCAGGACACTAGGTCTCAGACCGTAGGACATAGGGTTCCCCTGCTCTGATTTTGCAGAGGGCCCGTTGAGAGAAAGGACTTTCTGAAGTCATCTAAGAAGTCCATGACAGAGCTGGCATCCAGTCATTACCATCAGATCACATCTCCCTCTTTCTCGGTTAAAGGCTTTTGTTGATCAGATACCTCTCTTCTCCCCACCTTGCTGAAGTCAGCATATCCCAAAGACCAGACTGCCTTTCGCACACCAGTCCAGCACTTCTGTTACTGAGCTAGGGATATTCTGCAGGGTGCTTGCCCTCAGTTCATTATTGGTTTTCTTTTTTCACCTCTAGGTTATGCCCCTAATGATATGCCCGTGAAAGCAAAACGCAGCACGTATAACTACAGTCTGCCCATCACTGTCAAGAAGCAAGGTATGCTGTGCCAGCAGAAGGGCTGTCTGGTTCTTCTGTTTCTTTGTTTACCCCATCCTAGTCACAGGTGGTGAAGGGTCTTCCTGTGTTCTAGCTGAGCCAAAATTGGAGTTTTACTTCTGGTTATGATACGGTGCTGCTGTTAAGCCAGTAGAAGAGTCTCCTGCTGGGAAGTGTTGTGAGAGTCTTGGATGTGTGTCCGGCTGAGCTACAGTATCTGTTAGCAGACAGAAGGGTGTTCTGCAAGCAACAGTGTGGGAATTCAGCATTTGCTTCCATTCAGTGATGGTGCAGCGTAAGGGGAGAGTTGTTCTCTTTCCTTTGTCAAGGGAGGGTAGAAAAGGTTAAAATTATGAACAAATGCACTGCAGAAAAAGCCACCACACTCACCACCTTTCCAATGACTGTCCAGTAATGTCTCTGAAGAATAAGCAACACATGCTCAGTTGCTGGGTTGGTCTGGTTTTTGCTCACCAGCAAAGTTGAATCAACATAGAGAAGTGACAGTACAATGCCACAGAGTGAAAGATGTCCCTAATTAGGACTCTTTTTTTTGTCTTTCAGTAAGTCATACAGTCAGTGTACACGATCTGAAACAGGGGCTTGGTACATCTGGTGCATCTGGTGCAAAAAAGCCTGCTTCCAGCAGGTATAAACTGAAGGTAAGCATGACTTTTACAAGAATCTTGAAATAGCTTAGTGAAAAAATGTTGTCAGTTATTAAGGGGACATTTTTGAGTGAGTTGATGTACAACTAGCAGTTTCCCAGGTAAACCTGAGGACATGTTACTACAGAACTTCACCTGCTGTGCACTGAATGTGTTTCTTACATGTTGCAAGATGGCATTGGTACTCTCAGCCCTAGTCTCAGATGTGATGAGCATTTTGTTTCAATTGATAAAATTGGAACTTTATGGGTGGTGAAGTGCAAAAACTCGCCATGTGTTTATCAGGTTGTCCTGCAAAATCCAGCAGGGCAAAATAAATATTTAAACAGGAGTCTTTTATTCTTCCATTTTTGCTAGAATGAAACCTATGATCCACTGTTACACAGTAACAGGCTGCAGACAGCTGCAGTTTGAAGAGATGAAGTGTGTTCTCTGCACAACTGTGCTGCTGTGACTATGGCTGCAGTGAAATTTTGCTGCATTCCTCATTCAGCTTTATCTTTTGCCATATGCAGACCTATGCCTTGGAACTGATTTGTGTTGGAAGTGCCTTTTTCTTCAATCAGTCCATCAGAAGAACTCAGTTGTGCCAGAGTTGTCCTGTTACACCATAAAATGCACATTCATCCTTTCCTTCTTTCCTCTTAGGAATCCATCTACATTTTCCGAGAAGGAGCCTTACCCCCTTATCGACAGATGTTCTACCAGCTTTGTGACTTGAATGTGGAAAGGTATTGCACGCTGAGTCTTCTGTTAGAGCTAGATTTCAAAGCCTATTGTTTATATTCAGTCCATTCCCATCTCTCTCTCCTTGACCAGAAACTTAAGAGGTGTTTAGTTTCTGAATAAAAATAGAACAGACTTTTCACACATGAACTTCCTTTCCCATATGACAATTACCTTAATAACCAAATACACTATTCTAACTCAACGAAGTAAAGTGGAAGTAAGCCATAGTCTGTCTCATTTGAAGCCTACATCTGAATGTAGAGGGCTAATGTTTTCCTTCCCTTTTGCTGCTTTTTAGCCTACAGAAAATCATCCGTCGGAATGATGGCACAGAGTCAGAATGCACAGAGCGGGATGGGTGGTGCCTTCCAAAGACTAGTGATGAGCTGCGAGATACTATGTCTCTGATGATAAAGCAGATAATCAGATCCACAAGACCTGGTAAGGATGATTCTGAACATCACAGTGTGTTACTACCTTCCTGATGGTGTTGAGATGTGAGCTGAATGAGGATGTTGCAGTCAGCACTGGGGCAGCAGGATTCCTGTATTTGCCTCCTCCTTTGTGCTACATCTGGTGCTCTTTGTGTTCTAGCTCTTTACAGTGTGTGAGCTGAGGGTGTTGTCCTGCAGCCTGAACGTGGGTTGGGATTAGGAATGGCTGGGAATAAAGGTTTTCTGTTTCATCCTCCCAGTATCACAGCCTTCAGGTTTTAAATGTCTTTGCATAGTCATAATCAAGACCTTATCCTTACTGATGTATCTGTTGGTGGCATTTTACTTTTAACTGATGTTATTAATTGAACAAGAAGTGAGGAAATTATTTTCACACAATGCTGGGCCAAAGCAGTATCCCAGTGAATTAGGTCAGAATCAGCTAGGAGAGGAGGCACACCACTGCAGATCTGCTGCTGTTCTGCTAGCATTCCTGGAGTACGAAAATGGATTGCTTTGGGCTTGATCAGATTCTACTAAGATGTGCAACATTAGCTGTGCCCCTCCGGCTTCTGCCTTCCTCTCGCTTGTTTTATGAACTCTATTGCAAATGCCCCCAGGTTTCACTGAGAGGTATCACAGTGTTTTTCTTTCTTTCTTCCCAATTAAGCTCTTTTCTCAAATACAACAAGCAGTGCAGCTGGCAAAGAGCAGCTGGCATATGAGTCTGGAGAGGATGAGGATGATGAAGAGGAGGAGGAAGAGGACTTCAAGCCTTCTGATGGGAGTGAAAATGAAATGGAGACAGAAATTCTGGACTATGTGTGAACTCAGTGACCAGTATGACTGCTGTTGGACAGAATCTTCTCTGCTCTTGTTCCTTGAGAGCTGAGGGTTCAGCCACCATGCCCAGGATGTGGGAAAGCAGAACTTGTACTAAGATGATGACGATCTCTCTGCACCGACTGCGGTGCCTGCTGATGGCTGTCATTCTGGATGTTTGGGAGCCATTGCCTACATTTTCATAATTGCTGGCTAATAAGCCCTCAAGCAAGCTCAACAAACTCCCAAGAAAGAGCCCAGAATCCAAGCCATACACCAGAGAAGAGGAGAAGTTGCATTCCCAAATGTCTCCATGTGTGCGAAGTGCACTTTGGCCAGGTTGGTGGCCACGTGGACAATAGAAAAGGTGCCTGAGGAGGTGCTGGGGGAAGTACTCCGGTGCTACTGGAGTCCCTAAGGCAGGTGCTGCCCTTCTGCTTGTCTAAGGGCAATGAAAATACTGTGTCATGACTTCAGCATTGAGCCTTGCCGGTAATCTTGGAAATAAAGCCTGCAGGAAAACACACTTTCTGGCAGTGAATAATTCCCTTCTGTGGGAGGTAGCGTACGTTGTCCTCACTAGCTGATGCACTTCTCAATTCTGTCTTGACTTCCCCAGTAGTTAGCAAGGACTGAAGGAAGCAGGCAGTGGGGCAAAGCTTCAGGTCCACAGAGGTTGGCCGCTCTGGCCATCAGTCTGCCACTGCTGGCTGGATTGCTACCACCCTGTCACAGAAATGAAGGCTCTGCTGGCACTTTCTGAGCCTTGTGCATTCCCCAGTGTGTTACAAGTGCAAGGTTTCTCATTTGTGGCCGATAATATGCTCTAATGCATGGTTTAATACGATTTCAGCCTCCTGCACTTGTGTGAGGCTTCTCAAGGCTTCAGCATTTTTTTATGTTCTGTGGAGTTTTGTTAGACTGAGATATTTCCTTAGGTTTGGCCTCCAGCCCACAGAAGAAGCATCTGCAGGGCTCTCGCACAGTGACACATACCTGTGCTCCTGAATACATGCATATGTATGTAAGTGTATATATACACAGAAGCTGCATCTGCGACTGGCTCCTCGGGTGTGCACTCACCATGGCTGACTGGGAGATCCTGTGCTTTGCCTTGTGCTCCTACCTCAGGGTAGCATGGGTTGCAATGGTTAAGTACAAAGGCATTTTTTACAGCTTTAAGACTTTACAAGGGGAGCTGTGCATCAATCGGCCTCTCTGGGGGCACCGCCAGCCAGGGTAAGGTGTAGGTCCTGGCAAGGTGGGAATCCAGAGGCACGAGGGTCTGTGCAACAGCCTTACCCTTCTCAAGGCAACAGGGCACTAAAAAAAGGAGAGATGCAGTAGGCATACCACTGCCAGGTAAGAATATGTGCTCAGGTATTTGCAGGCACCAAGAATAAATATCTTAGAAGTGCTAGGAAAAACACCCGAACCCAAGCTTTCCATCATAGAAGCCCAAGGCCAAAGCAGCCAGAAATCACTTGGGCCAGAATTCATTTATTTCCCAGCCATTTTCAAAATTCCTCTGTTTGGGAAGACTGCAGTGATGTGGATGTTTAATTCTGCCTGAGTAGATAACGGCGTTACCAGCCCTGTCTGCACAATCTGATCCTTTCATTTCCAAAAGCTCAGACTAAACTAATCTACATAGCCAAAGGCACAGAGAAATTCTGGACAGTGCACCTGCATCTGTTAAGACCCACTCAGCATCACCACACCATCCAAGTAATCTCCACTGATGTCGGTGCAATTATAAAATAGAAAATAAACCTGCTGGCCACGCTAGGAAATGAGTCCTTTAGTGCCAAAGGCAAGATGCCTCAAAACAAGGCAGACCACTGTCTCCACACCATAAGGAATAACCATTGCATTTGCTCTTACAGCCATTGCTTATATCAAAAGGCGTAAAACCAGTAAATTGGACGTCACATTTATGCAACTGAAAAATGCAGCAGTCCCAACAACTCGCACGAAAATCAGGCACTGGTCCCTCAAACAAGCCTGTATCTTAGTTCAAACGCAAAACAAAGCTCAACTTAGCAGAGTTAACATAAGGTACGAAGGACAGGCACAAGTGCCGCCTCCTCCACAGTCACGTCCACTCCTCTTTCTCCAGTAACATGCCAGCATTTTGGGGAAGGAGGACAGGACAACCCCTGCCTTGGGGCAGAGCCATTTGAGCATCAGTATTTTATTGCAAAGACTAATTACATTGCTGTGTACAAGTCACACCAGGCGGTGTGCTCCTTCATTGAAGTGGTACAAAATACATATGGTACAGCCAGTCCCTCCAGTGATGCTGGACTGCTGGGGGACACCGGTGGGAGGGGAGGGGGACAGTGGGGGCCAGCATGGCCCCAGGGTGGGCAGGAGCTGGCAGGCACAGAGGAGAGGGAAGACCCTGGGGTGCTGGTGCCCAAGGGCAGGGGCTGGGCTTCAGGCAGGGTGGGAGGCAGAAGGCTGCCCCTGCGTCAGGGAGCCAGGGGCTCCCATCATGTGCAGCGATGGGCGATGCCACCCGAGGGGATGCGGGGCTGGGAGAGCTCAGTGCCAGCCACGCTCACACCCAAGCAGCCTCTTCCCAACCTGGTGCCAGGGGCCCGCAGCCCAGCTCCTGCCACCAGCCCCGGCCCCTCTCCTGGAGCTGGGGAAGGCGCTGCACCCACCCAGCAGCATGGACAGACGGGAAACAGGAGAGATGTGCTGGAAGGAAGCGCTAAAAAAAAAAAAAAAAAAAAAAAAAAGATGGAGCCAGGAGCAAAAAAAGGTCCCCCTTTGGTTAGTGTTTCTTACAATGATTAAAACAAGCATCTCTGCCTCTCTCGAGCGACTAGTGGTAGAGAAACAAGGGGGTGGCCGGCAGGGTCTGCGCCCCACGAGCACGGCAGAGCGACGCTGCTGCTGCCGCCAATATCCCTCCCAGCAGCCTTAAATACTAGAGTAGGGAGAGGAGAGGGACTGGGCCGCAGGGCAGGGGGAGGCTGGATTAGTAAAATGTACAAGTTCGTCTCTTCTATTTACAACCAATAAATATTGAAGAAAAAAAAAAATCAGTAAACTTTTTTGTTTTATACAAAAGAAGTCTCATTGCTGCTTCTCCCATGGTCAGTGTTTGAAAAAGTCCGGTTAAAGCCCAAGGTGAGTGGCACTTTCTGTGGGTCAGGTGGTGGCAGCCGGGGCACCCAGACCATCCTGAGCTCTCCGGCTCCTCACCCACCTGCGCAGACCCAAGGTCTCTATTTACACAAATTGGGACAGAAATTTGCTCTACTCCTCCTCGTTAGGCTGGCAGCGCTGGGGGCACGGCCCAAAGCTTCCCCCGACGGTAGAAGAGACACTGGCGTTTGATCTTTGGTGCAAGTTTGAACGCGGGCTGTCAAAAGTCCAGCTGGAGGACGAGCTGGATCAGGGAGAGGAGCGAGACCACGCAGGCTTCCAGTTGTCGAGAGCACGAGGCACCTGCTCATCACGGCATGGACACAGCCCTCCTCCTCCTCCTCCTCCTCCTCCTCCTCCTCCTCCTCCTCCTCCAACTGGTGCGGGGCTGCATCCTTTCCAGCTCGCCTCCCACCCTGGGGCATCCGCATCTTCTCCCGGGGGAAGGACAGGCAGAGATGCGCAGCGGTGGCGATGCCAGTTATCCCGGGGAGGAAGGACGTGGAGGTAAAAACAACGCCAGGAAAGCCGGGAAGGAGAGCACCCCACCACGTGGGAGGCTTTACAGCCCCAGGGTGATGGCTCGTGCTCTGCTCCTTGCAAACGGTGCCTCTGCGAGTCACCGCTCCCCGGCTTGCGCGGACACAAGGCACCTACGGCAGAGGCGAGCTCCAGCTCTGGGCTGGCCGGCGGCTGGACTAGTGTCGCACCGTGGAAGGTTTTAAAAAAAAAAAAAAAAAAAAAAAAAAAAAAAAAAAAAGAGAGAGATTCCCCCCCCCGCTGCCTTCCTGTGTAGAAAAAAAGACCTGATTGAAACGGGGGCTTGTGCAGAGAGAGACGGAGGCTGACGAAGCACCCCAGCTGTCGGTGCGGGAGGGAGATGCGCGGCCGTCCCCCGTGGGCGAGGGTCGCTCCTCTCGCCGTGCTGGGTGGCACAAGGACCGACCGCAGCCAAGCCCGGAGCAGCCTGCCCCCAAGGCCCCGTCGGTGATGGGTGGCAGTGGGGCTGAGGCTAGAAGATGCCTTTGGCAATCTTCAGGCCTTTCTGCTTCATCCTGGGCAGGGTGGAGCTGGAGCCATGCTTGATCTTCACTCCCTTGGAGAAGCCTCGCTTCTTGAGCACAAAGTCATAGTTGGCAGCGGAGTTCATGGCGTAGAAGACGTTGGCGTTGTCGGGGATCTTCAGCTCTGGAAGTGACCAAGGATGGGGGTCAGTCGGGCACCCTTTCCCTGAAAGGGGCCCAGAGTGGGGCTAAGAGTTGTCCCCAAGTGCTGGGACCCCTCTTGCTATCGCCTCCAAGCCCAGCTCGGACCTGGTGCTGCCCAAGCTGCAGGGCTGCATGGCCGGCCGGGGACGCAGCCCCCAGGAAAGCCCCCCACACCCCAGCACACACCTCTCTCCTCTGAGATGATCTGAACGAGCTCATAGTCTTCAGGCCGGTCCCCATCCAAGTTGTGTTTGGCCATGGCTTTGCGAATAACGACTGGGGTCTTATCCTGGCTCGTCACCTGTGAGAGCAGAGCGTTATTAACCCAGGGGCTGCAAAACGCCGCAAAGCCTCCCACCACCGTCTCCTCCCAAAACGGGCCGTGCCCACATCCAAGCGGGGCGCGTCACCGCGGGTGCCCCGTACTAACCAGGATGCTCTTGTACATGTTGCCGTTGTCCACAGCCAGGCTGACGCGGATGATGCAGCAGTCGTCGACCTGCTGGTTGTAGAGGGGCAACGAGAGGGAAGAGTAGCTGGAGATGCCGGAGACCGAGCGCTTGTGGGTGCGGGAGGCCGTCACCGGCGTGGAGGAGACGGAAGAGGACGAGGCACTGCTGGAGCCTGAGCCGATGCCCGACGTGTCCAGGGAGGAGAGGGAGGTGGATTCCCAGAACTGGAGGGCAGGGAGGAGAGGGGATGCGGAGGACACAGTGGGTTTAGCTTCTCCATCGGCCACAGACGGGGTGTACCAGCGCTGGGGGAGGGAGGCCAGAGGGATCTCACTGACCTGTGACAACGGGGGACCGACACGACTACAGCCGCCGGAGGCGCGAGAGCCCTGCCACGCTGCCGGAGCAGCAAAGGGCAGGGGCCTCCCTAGCCCCGGCGGGTCGCAAACAGCCCCCGGGACCCCCACCCGCTTCCCCCAGCCCCAGCACCGAGGCAGAGGTGAGGCAGTCCCTGCACGACGGCCGCACCTGCCTCCGGAGGTCCGGACCCCACGAGCTGCCCCGTACCTTCTTCTCCTGGCAGTCAGGGGACTCGGGGATGAAGCTGATGTTAATCTCCTCCACGTCGGAGCTGCTGGAGCCGGCGGAGGTGACGCTCACCGAGTCGGTGGCGTCCCCGCTGCACAGGTACTGCCCGCACTTGAGCTGGTCGAAGGATTTCGAGTGGGAGCTGCCGCTGGCGCAGGGCTCGGTGCTCGGTGGCTGCCGGCTGCCAGGAGAGACGCGGGGCAGGTGAGAAAGGAGCAGAGCGAGGGTAGATTTGGCTGGCCAGGACAGCGGCCACCCCAGCCCGATCCTCTGCGATGCTCAGCCGGAGCTGCCCTGCGCTGGTCCCCACCTCCACCCCGCATCCCACCAGGGATCAGCAGACTCACTCGCTCCATCGCTTGATGATGCCCGTGTTTTTCTTCGCCTTCAACGTGTTGCTGGCCGACTCTGACAGCGGCTCGATCTCACACGACAGCCCGTAGCTGGGAGGGGAGAGATGAAGGTTTGAGCTCTCTGTGCCGCCACGACTGCGGCGAGCACCGTGCTGGCATGGCGAGGGAGGCAGAGCAGGGAGCGGAGCACGGGGCAGCTGCTGCTCAGGAGCTGGAGGAGACGAGCGGTGGCACCTCTTGATGCACCGGCAGCAGCACGGACCTGGACCACGCTCACCTCTCAGCCTCGCTGAGCCGCTCCAGGCTGTGGAACCATTCCACGAACTGGTCCTCCTGCGTGAAGCTGTAGTTGTTGCAGGCCGACTGAAGCAGCTTGATCTGGGCAATGACTTCAAACTCCTGCAGCAAATGGAAGCCGTGAGACCAGACCTGTTTGCCAGCCCCAGCCTCCTCCACAAACAGCCCAGCCGCATGCACGGAGGCAGATATGAAGGACCAGAATCCCCTTCCCCCAAAACGAAGAACATGACAGCAAAAAAGGAGAGGGATCAACCCCAAAGTGACTGGCACAGCCCGGGCTTGCACCAAGTCAGCCTCCTTCCACCCTGCTGTGCTGCTGCCAAGGCAAAGCTCTCACCTTCCTTCTCTTCTCAAAGTTGATCAGCCCGCCCTGGAAAAGAAGGAGCCGAATGTCAGCGTGGAGCAGGCAGAAAAAAATTATTCCCGTCCCTCCTTGTCCCAGGCTCACTGCCACTGCCTTGTGGGCATCCCTGCCAAGGGGCAGCGTGAGAGCAGCCCATTTCCATGGGCTGACAGAGGTGGATGCACAGGGTGCAGTGTCAGATATAGGATGCGCAGGGTACAGTGTCCAATATAGGATGCAGAAGGTGCAGTGTCAGATATAGGATGCACAGGGTGCAGTGTCCGGCATAGGACGCATGGGGGACCCACCCTCCATTTATCAGCCCAGGCTCTGGGGTGGTTGTGCTGAGGAAAGAGAAGAAGCAGAGGATCGAGATGGAGGTACATACGTCCAGGAAATCCTTCATGGCGGTGTCGAGCATCACCAGGTCCGTGAGGAAGGTGCCAAGGTAGGGAATGGTGCCCTGCATCACACCCTGTGGGGACAGCGAGGGACAACCAGGGTCAGCAAAGAACGGGGACCAACCCGGGCAGCCGCCGGGGAGGGGGCACGGGGGTGGCTGTGCCAGACTCACCATCTCTCGCTGCTGCTGCTGCCGCTTCTGAGCCCTCTTTGGGTTGATCTCCAAGGTGGCAAATTTGGATGTGCCCTCCTGGATGGGGGGAGAGAGGTGAGGATCAGCCTGGCTGGGAAACTGCACTAATAGACGAGCTAAAATTCAGCCCTGCTTTTATTGGTACAACTTTCCTTGTAGAGGGAAAGAGGGATGAGGGGAAGAGGAGGAAATCAAAGCTGAGCTTTTTTGTGGCTCACAGGGAGGAAAGGCTTAGTGAATAGGAACTGCTGCTCCCATTTCCAGCTCTGTATAAATAGCTCCTCAATGGGATGTTTTGTTCCCTTTTGCATTTTGTGTCCTCTCAGCCCCCGAAACTGGAAGAGCTAGGCTGGGAAGCTGCGGAGAGGCCCCACAGGGAAGGACATTTTTGCTGCAGCCTTTCACAAACCCTACCACCTGAAATCAAGAGCACTTTGCACCGGGCTGCTAAAATGCAGCTTCCTCTGGGGAGAAGCCGTCACCTGGTGCACTGGATCCTATCCCACTGCTTATCTCTGCTTGCTGAATTGCTTTGCAAGCTTCAGGCAATGATGACTTCTGGGTGGAGAAGCAGAAAGCCCAGCCTGGTCCAAAACCCCTGCCCGCTCCCCAGACTCAGCACACCCTGCCTGCACCCACGCCTGCAACCCTGGCACCACTGCCAGGGCTTTAGCCTGGTGGCTGGAACACTGTGGAAACTTCTGCCAGCATCAGCCCGAGCTCCCTGCCAGAAACAGGGTGCCACTTCCCCATACCTTAATGAGAAGTTCCCGGCTCAGCGAGTGGTTGTTCTCATCGGAGAAGATCTCTGAGAGCTCGTGGAAAGTGCGGAAGCTCTCCCTGCTCAGGGAGAAACACAGGGGGGAAAGTCAGCAATGGTGCCGCCCTGGGGTCTCCTCCTTGGGCTCTTTTCTGCTGACCCAAATGACCCCTGCAATGCTCACAGCTCTAGCAGGGCTTTGCTGTTTGGGGGCTATTCCAGGGTGTTTTGCGTGGAAAGGAGGAGGAGGTGATGGTGCTTTTATGTCCTCACCCTCCTTAGGTCCCTGATACCTTATGCTAGTCCCTGGGTTTTGGGCACATTCCAAGAGGCAATGCTGGAGCTGAGAAAATCCCACCTACACATTCAAGGGCCACGGCAACAGCACAAGCTCCCCCCTGAAACCTCCCTGCAGCTGCAGGAGCCCAGAAGACACTGCTTACCGTAGAACCTCGTCCCAGGTCTTCTTCAGCCGGTGAACAGCATTGCACTGCAGAGCCGAGAGGATGGCTCGGAGGGAGGAGAAGTTCTTCAGGATGCGGCACTCCTGGGGGCAGACAAGGAGATGACAAGGGGATTCAGCGTTAAAGAAAGCCCAGGAATCTGCTAGGATTCACCCACCGCAGAACCTCAGCCCCGGGCCGAGGCAGGAGGTGAGCAGGATGGCAGGCTGTCCTACCCGAGCCACTTCGATCCACCGCTCCACCACTTTAGCCCTCTGCTGCGGCTTCAGGGACCGGTCTCCGAGACACGTGGCGATGACACAGTTGGCCACGCTATTGAACTGCAGGACCGTGGCACGGATGGTGGGCGCCAGGTGCTCTTTGCCCTTCTTGTCTCGCTGGGACCAGATGCAGCCCAGGCAGTGGTAAGGCACCACTTTCTTAAAGAGCTCCTGGAAGATAAAAGGGATGGACACGGGTCTCTTTGGGGTCCCGGAGAAGGGAACAGGCCAGGAGGAAAAGATGGATGGGAAGAGACAGGCCTGTGCCCAGAGCAGCAGGTAGCAGGCAGGCAAAGCACCATTGACCTGGCTGTTGAATGAATACTCACAGCATCCATCAGCGTGAACTGTTCTGCCACCATCTCGGGGGAGAAGGAGAGGAAATCTGGCTTCCCGTCCCCAACCCCATTCTCCTCCACCAGCTGGAAGGTGCAGCCGCCATGGTCCACAGCTGTAAGAGACAGCATGAAGCTGAGCACTGCTGTGAGCCAGGGCCCATGCCGACCCACACCAGCCCTCCGCAGGCACCCACATCCCACCTCCTGGGCTCTTAAGTCCCATCTGGCTTCACACCTCGAAAAACGAGGCTCAGATAAAAGGACAGTCATTTTCAACCTGGACACAAGTGTCTGCAGAGGATTAAAGGCAGATTAGCTGCCCACTTAGAAATCCCACTTCTGGTTCAGTTGGATTAGCTTCCCAGTGTACCTCCATGTAAATGCAGACAGGGCTTATGGGGGTTCAGCCACATGGCAAGACCCAAGGTTCTGGAGACCCTCAATGCCAACCAGTAGCACTCTCGCCACCTGGAGCCCCAAACAACCCCCTGCCAGCGGGGAAAGGACCCCACCTTCTGCTTTGGACTCGCTCTGCTCTTGCTGCTGGAACTGGGCCAGCAGGATGCGGGCTCGGCGCTCCAGGTCTGAGCCGGGGATGTTGTGGTGCACGTAGGAGATGAGCTGCTTGAGGCAGGTGAAGTCTGGGGGCTTGCGGAAATCCTCTGAGTACTGGTCCAGCCAGGCGCCCAGGATGGAGGAGATGGTGCTGCAGGGAGAGGAGGAACACAGGCAACCCTGTGTGAGAATCGGGTGCCATGAGAAACCCGTCTGCACCCCAACACACCCCAGGTACCAGGAACAGCGTGGGATGAGAACTGAAAATCTACCAACCAGAGACACCCTTCTCTTGTTCACCCACAGCGCGGTCAGACTTACTTCTTCAGCTCCATCCTCTCGTCCACAGCGTGCCTGGCGTGGTCCCCATTCGCCTGCACGTGGAGTTTGCCATACCTGGTGGGGCACAGCAAGGAGGCAGTGAGCATCCTGGACTCAGCCACCTCTCAGTGCTGCCTCTTGTCCCTCCACATCACCCCCAGCTCTGCCAGGAGGTTGGGATGAACCTCCCACACACTGTCCTGCTCCCTCGACTCTGCCACAGAGGTGCAGAGGGAACTCTGCATTACGGGAAGAGGGAAGCAGCCAGCACTGGCCACTTCGCAGCAGGGTACCAGCTAGAAGGGCTCCAGCTCTCTGGGAAGTTGCGTCCTCCTCGCCCTTCCCCAAAACCTTCATGCTGATGGATCTGGGAGAAGCCCATCAGCCCTCCAAGGCACGGCAGCAGAAGACGCTGGGGCTCTCCCGGCCGAGTGGGCTCAGACACCGGCCACCCCCAGCTGAAATTCGGGGCTCAGGGCTGCCTCACCTGTTAAGCAGCAGGTCCAGCACTTGCTTGGTGGTGGCGAAGGCCCGGTAAGTGCACAGGAAGATGGTGACGTAGGTGGAGTCATTGCCCTTGAAGGCTGAGACCAGGTATTCCACCAGCTTCTCCAAGGTCCCAGCTTTTATCGTCCGCACCTTACACGTCTCATAGAGGTTTAAGGCCGACTCATTCTCAAACTGCCAGGACAGGAGGAAAAGTCAGTGGGTCGAGTGAAGACAGAGATGTTCAAGTGCAATGTGGTCCCAACCAGCTTCACAAGCCACTGTTCGGGTCTAGGCTGGGACCATGGACCCCCTGCAGTGCCTGGGGCTCTCGTGACAGGCCTGGGGAAAGGGAAGCCGGGTGTCCTCAGACACCAAATACCAGCAACCCAGCTGAGGAGCCTTGAGCATTTGGGAAATCCCAGGAAAGGCCTCAAGGTTGCCAAAATCTAGATGCAAATCAGAGTTGCCCTATTTTGCAAAACAGGGCTTCAGATTGTTTTCCCCATGCCCCTTCCCACGGGGCAGCAGCCAGCAGGTTCTCCCATGCCCCAGCTTCCCAGTAAATACATGATTCCCAGACAAAGCTTGGGAGGACCCCCCAGGACAGGAGTGTATGGGGGAGCAAGAAGAGGGCAAGACATGGGCTGGTATCGACCCAGCCAAGCCCTGACATCGGGTCACCGTGTCTCTGGCAAAGGAAACATGTGAAAATACGTTGTGGCAGGAAGCTGGTGGAGCCCCCAGCTTACCCCCAGCCATCGCTGCCCTTTGTTGGCCGTGTGATGGAGCTGCACTTTCCGGAGCGATATGCTGTAGATCACACCATCCTCCAGCTCTTCTCCAATCTCCTGTGTGGAGCTCTGCATGGGAAGACAAGATACACCGTGAGATAAGGAGAGTAAAGCGTGGCAGAGATGCTCTTGTGGGCTTGTACGAGGCATCCTGGCAAGCCAAAGGCAACAGCCGGCAGGCAGCGAGAGTCTCCCTTGCCTGCTCAGAAATGCAAACCAGGCGACGCCAGTCTTTCTGGCCAGCTTAACCCTAGGCCCACCTGAGCCTGCACACAGGCAGAGCCAGGACTTTGGGAAGCTGCTCTCGGTCTGCTCCGTGTCCCCTGGCTCTGCCTCTCAGCCCTTCTGCACACCCAGGCTGTGCCAGCGCCAGGTGCTGGGCAGAGCGGGGACCCCTCGCCGGGCAGCGAGGGGGACGGATGGCAGCACACCCTTGTACCCAACCCCGGCTGCTTCTCCCTCCCCAAGCCTTTGCCGTAAACTGACATTGCCGCCTGGTCTGACTGTAATCTTGGTAATCTGCCCCTGCAGGAACTGAGCACCTTGGCGTACCTTTGGCATTAAATAATAACTGTGAAACCAAGATGCCTGCAAGCTTCAGCAGCACTGACCACGCACACAAGGCAGAAATCCAAGGGGGGAGCTCAAAGCTGGGGGGGAACCCCAGGAAGCAGCACTGCGGTGGGCTCGGGCATAGCTAGGAGAGGTCCCTGCACCCCTGGGGGACAGGCACCTCTGGGCCACAGCCCGACCCAGCTACAAGGCTCACATTTCTGCTCTGGGGGGATGGAGACCACCTAAAATTTGGTGAGGAAAGAGGGGATGCTTCTTGGGGCAGGTCCCCAGGTACATGCCTCCCCCAGCCCCACATGCCAGCGTGGGACGTGGTGGAAGCTCCAGTCCCACAAGGACAATTTGGCTCCCTTCTCCTCCTCCTCCTCCTCCTCTCTCACCACGCTCTGCTGAGTCAGTGCCTCTCCTAAGAGGATTTATCCAGATCCTTTTAAACACCGCAGGGATCTCCCCCTCCCTCCATCCTCCACGCCAAATGGCGGGACATGGTGTAACATGCGGCAAAACCCACTGCTCAGCAGATGGGGAAAATGCCCAGAAGCAATAAGCTGGTTAGCAGGGGGAGGTGACCTCGTGCTGGGGCGCAGGGGCTCGGGGATAAGTCCCCCCTGAATATCACACTGACCAGCCAGGGGCCAGAGCCAGCCCGTGGCTTTCCCTGCAATCTGCCTCTCAGGAGCACAAAAAACCCCGAGCGACAGCAACAACGCAGGGCTCACCGCAGAAGAAGCTGCCGTGGGGCAACCCAGGATGGGGCCCCAGGACGGAGCCCCAGGAGCGATGCTGCTCCCTGCAAAAAAAATCCTCCTCCCAAACAGCTCCTCGTGAATGTGGGAACAGCCATACCCCAGGGCCCCAGCTTCAGACAACGCTGCACATCTCAAGAGACACTGAGCAGAAAGTGCCAAACATGACCGTGAGCTATCAAATGTGCACCTAACGTGCTCTTTAACCACCATCCTTTATCATCACCATCACAGCAGCGGTCACCGCGCTGTTATCACACCCAGCTCAAGTCAAGTGCTTGTTATTAGCAAGGAATCGAGGCAGGGAACCACAGCAAGCTCAAAGAGTAAGGGGAAAGCTTTAAAAAGCCTCTTGTTCATGGCTGTAATGAATGAGGACAGCGAATCCCCCTGGGCAGGTTTACTCGACTTCTTCCTCACTTTCTGCTGAACCTGCTCTTCTCAATTCATGCCAGAGTATGCAGAGGTTTGGTTTGCTGAAGCTCGAGGGGTTGTGAGGCTCCTAACTTTGGCTGTGCTGTGAACATCAGAAGGCTTTCCGGGGATTCACTGGCTTCCAGACCAACCCTGACAGCACTTGCACAAGGCAGGAGACAGACAGACGTCCTTCTGGACATCTGCATCAGTCCCCCTCTTGTTCTATGCTCTGGGATAAATTATGGCATAAATTTATGTTCAAGTATAAAAAGGTCTGAATTTCAAGAATGGAAAAGGCACCCACAAGCACAGCGTGCCCCGCGCCTTCCTAGACAGCGTGACATGAAAATACATCTCCCTCCTTGCCTCAATAAATCTCCTGGGCTGACGATGCTGGCTGCTGGGGGTAGTGCAGATCTGAGCCCAGCTTCTCCCCAGCTTAGCTGGCCCAGGCACAGGCGGGCTGGCAGCCCTGAGCCCCGACGGTTGGCACCACACAGCCCAAACACCGATGGGGGCACAAACAAGCCCCTGAGCCCACCCTGACCCCCCGCTCCTCTGCAGCCCCACGTCACGTCCGCGCTGGGAGCCCCAGCAGCCACCGTGACATTGGCCCCGGTTTGGGGAAGACGAAACCATTTAAACACGTGAGTGAGGGGAAGCTGAGCTGGTACGTAGCTAAAGGCACTGGCAGCCAAGAATGCTGGGCTTCTCCCCCATCACCTCTCCCTCTATCCACCAAAAGCTCACAGGAATGATGTGCTCCTACACCAGGTGAGCCACCCCGACCTCAGGAGAGAGCTGCCGGCACCGCTGAAGCCTTGCATCCGCTCTAGATCAGCCTCTAGATGGTACCTAACTTGAGCCCAAGTCAGCCAAGTTGTTTTTCTTCCTCCTATAGATGCTGTTTCCAACAAAAAGAAAGAAATCTGTGGGAACTCTTCCCAGTTTGTCCACACAGACCATCAGACCCTGGTGCCCACAGCTATGTGCCGTCCCCCAGAAGTGACAGCAGTGGATGCCTCTTGAGCGCGCAAGTCCGCTGCCCAAGGGGCAGTGATAGACAAGGGGGATCACCTCCAACAGTGCTTCGCGTCAGCTCTCCCAGGCTCTCTCCCAGCCTTTATCACCCCTTTATCACCTTTCTGCACCCCACCCTGTAGATCAGCCCTACCCTGTGTATCTTCCAGTTATGCTGACTTTGGGCTGGAGGAAAGCTCTGGGTCCAGCAGGACCAGACCCCTGTACAGTATAACTCAGAAAACAGATTTGGCTGGGCAGTTGTAAACCCCAGACACAAATACCAAGTAAAATCAGATGCTTGCTGAGATGCAATTAAATTAATAAAGAAGTCAAATCATATGGGAGGACAAAATGTCCCAGGATCAATCCATGAATCATTAGCAGCTGCTGTGCAACCACAGTGGAAAGTATTGCCGTAACTGTGCAGGGGTTTTCACTACGCATTTCATGTCATGTGCAGAGGATACACCCAATTTTGATGTGTGTAGAAGCAAATTTCATTTCCTTCCCATATCCAAGGCTGTCAGATTCATTCATTTTTTGTCTTGCTGACTTATGCGATATCCCCCAAAGTTCCCCCTTTGCAAACCACACACGAAGTACGCAGCTTCCCAGCGGTCCTCAGCCAGGCTCATGCCAAGAGCCGGGCGAGCTGCTACACTAGTACATTTTAAAATTTGGCTATTTATATTCTGCGTGAGCTTCCTCTTTCCTACCGCTGCTTCTCCAAGATGCTGATTGTGCATTCTGCACGTGTTGGTTAAAAACCAACGAAGCAAAAAGCAGCAGCAGGATGGAGCCAGTGAAGTCCCACTCCAACTCCTGCACCAAATCCACGTTTCTCCCTTTGCAGATGAGGAGATGTGGGGTGGGAGCAGGGCTGGGAGAGACACGAAACCTTGACCTGTGGCTTATGTACGTGCTGGCCCTCAAGAATGCTGCTATCTTAAGTCTGGTACTCACACCAGGATTTCCATCAAGTCAACCAAAGATGAATGTCTTCAAAATGGTCCCTAAAGAGCTCTGACAGACAAGTGCTGGTAAATATTACTGCAACAGCCATTGCTCCCCATTGCCTGCCCTACAAATCTGCTGGAGTTTCTGCCCCTCATAGCAGAAGGGAATGTGAGTCAGGCCTCAGCCAGCACAACCACAGCCCAGCACCCATGTGCAAACCCTCCTTCATCGGTGCTTCAACCCGAATAACTGAGCACCACACCATGGTAGAGATACAGGATAACAGTCCCTTCCGCTTACTGCATCATGTTGGTAGAAGAGATGCGTCCAACCGGCCCAGACATCACTTTAAATGGCTGCAAGAAGATTAAGCAAAGCTTCCTGTAAAAGCACTAACTCTGAGCATGTTGATGGTTACGGCATTTACACTTTCCACAAAACTCATACAGAAGGGACTCAGCACCCCAGAAAGTGAGATCCAATGCATTTCAAGATGGGCATCAAAAAAAAAAAAAAAGACGACACAGAAAACGAACATTTGACCACGATTTCTCCAGCTCAGTGTGCAATCCTGCTCCTCTCCATACAGCAGGAAAAAGGCCTCTTGATGGAGGGGCACAAGGGAAAACCACATGTTTAACTTAGGGGTATCAGACGCCCAATTCTGCAAAGTTGGAGGCTTTTGCAAAAGCAGCCGTAAGTGAACTCTGCAGGAGTTCATCCCCTGAAATATGAAACTGGAGGTCTGCACCAGATGGCTTGCCTGGTTTTAGAGGCTGCCGCTTCCAACTGCAGATAGCCCCGGGCTGCGTGAGCAACAAGCTCCCCACCGATAGTTCAAAGCATTGGTGACTACACCGGGGAGGAATTCCTGCTCCGTGCAATAAACTCTTCTGCTCTCTGGTGAATGTTCTAGTACACGGCGTGGTGTCGAACCCCACGTCTTCACATGGAGGTTTAATAACGAGCTCTAAGACACAGCCAAGGTTCACGAGCCTGGAGGAAGGGCTGTGGTGTGAGGGACCCTCGCAGGAGCCAGGCAGAGAGCAGCGGGGAATCTGTCTTCATCTCTTCCCGCCAGCTCAAGGGAGGGGAAAATGCAAAAGCCAAACAGCAAAGCAAAATATTGGCTAGGGCTCTGCATTTTGGAAAGTGTTTGAGATCAGTCACAAAGGTGGTTTTAGTAAGACAGGAGCAAAGTACAGGATTAAGTGTGAGCATGACAGCATCCCTGCACGTTACACACAGACAATTAGCCAACAATTACCAGGTCTTAAGAGCTCTGGTCCCACGTGTCCTGGGTTAGCGCGTTGGCCTCCAAAGACACAAAATAATGAACTGTTATTGGAAAAAGGTATTAATTTCAGCACACGTGGAAGAGGCAAAACTGCTTAAAGTGCTTTTACTGATGCTCCGTGGACAACAGCTGGTTTAAAGATCAAGACGTTTGTATTACTCTGTTCCCTTTCAGCTGGGCTACACAAAATGCCTGTCTGTTATACAGACAGGTATAACACAGCACCGACAGTATCTTTGCACCGTGATTTCAAAGGGCCCCTGCTACCACCCACAAGGGAGAAGCAGACACTAACTCTGCCCATGGGAAGCCGGGAACCTGCGCCTGTTGGGAATTAACAGTCTTACTGGCTAACGAGACAAGAAAAGGCAGACCTGAGCCTCAGAGGCATCACCAGGAGTTTCTCATTGAAACTCCGTGTTTGCACAAGTTCGAAAGGACTTGATGAAAGACGGTAAAGCCAGAAACAGAAAGTGGGGATTTGGTCTTTACAATCCCCAGTCCCTTCTCAGAATAATCTCTTCCCACCAGCAACGGGAAACGGGCCTTTCCAGAAACGAAAGAAACTGGCTCCACCGAGGACCGCGTCCTCCACGGTCGACACAAGCCCCGAGTTAATTTTCGTTTCACTCTCAGGAGCAAATCCCAAACTCATGCAATGAACAGCAGCAACTCTGGGGCCTCTGATGCAAACCGAAGCATATGACATTAGGTAAAAGGAAATAGGAAAAAAGCCACCCCCAACTAGTGAAAGGAAAACAACTGCAGTTCCGTGAACCAAAGAAAAAGACCGCAAAAGCAGAAGTACCGGCTGTCCTACACATCCAAAATAAGCGCACACAGCACAACACCCTTCCTCATGGGGACTTCCAGGCAAAAAGCCCTGCGGTGGATGTTCCCCCACAGCTCCGCCGGTCAGGATTGTCCTGTCTGCTCCTCACACTCATCGGCAGTTTCCTTCCCCTGGCCGCACTCAGGAAGGCTACACAGACTACCCAAAGCTGGCGAGGAAGCTGCCGAATATCCCCTGTGTTCGGGGAAACGAAAGGTGCCCCATGCTGGTGCCTGCCTACCCACGGCATGTGCTTTGGATGAGCAGCCCCATCGAGGGCCGGAGCACTCTTGCTCCCAAACACAATCCCAGCGATGACCGTGGTTGGCACTGGGGTACAATGGTTCTCTCCCACCAACGCCAGCCTCGGGCAAGTTGATGTCCCAGTGCCTCCTTTCTCCCCGAGCCGTGTTCCCGTTGCCACCGATGGAGCTTGAGTCCCCCGCCACAGCTCGGGTGCACCCAGCCCCTGCCCTGGGCACTGCTCCCCGCACAGAGATGTTAGGCAGATGGACATGATTCCTTTGGGTTTTCAACACTCTCCGCCTTCCTTCCTGCCGGCTCAGAGCTGCCTCAAACCAGGACCGGTTCCAACAACCCATTAAAACATAATGACAAAGGGGGAAACAGGAAAAGAACAGAAAAAGGGCCAGAAGCTAAACTTAAACCCGCTATGAAAAGGGGGTGTTTTTGCCAGGACACCAAGACAGCAGCGACAGCTGAGAGCCTGTTCTCGCCCCATCAGCTGCTGGGCTCTGCAGCCGGGCTTTCCTGACACTCTTAGCTCTGTTTTCGCTCTGCTTCAGGTGTTTCAGCATGGAAAGCTGCACCCAGTGCCCACAGGGAACAGTCCCAGGGCCGTGCATCCCCCAGCGCCATGCACTCCTAGGGAGCAGGACGGGGCAGAGGGAGGGGGCACATCACCCCATATCTGCCTCTTGTGGGGATTTCAGACCTCCTCCTTCGGGGTCTGGGGCTGCCCAAGACTGACGGCAGGTCTGATCCTATGTCCGTAACCCAGAGGGGTTAGAGACAATATTCAAAGGCAGCCTTCTCCACCCTCACGGTTTAGGAAGATGAGAAAGCAGCGGCTGGTGGATCTGTTACAAAGGCATCTTGTGACTCGCATGCAGTGAGTCAGTGGCTGGAGCGAGGATTAGGAGCTCAGCGCTCGGGTCCAGGAACGAGACAGAGCAGATACACAAGATTCCTCCCCCATTTGCTTTTGTTTTGCTTTTAAAGAAAAGTAAGAGCCTTCCCACACATAGAGACTTTTTCGCTCTTTTTATGGTCTGGAAACCAAGAGTCAAAGATCTGCAAAGATGCTCCGTGTCTACTCCATGCCTCCCAGGTCTCCAAGGGGCGGGATCAGTCCCCCTGATGCAGGTGCTGGGGGATCAGCCTTGCTAGGAGGACTTCCCAGGGAAAAGCAAACTCCATCTGCAACTGGCAGTGCCAGAGGTGCCAGAGATGCCTGCTTAACTCCAAACCCTGGGTTTCTTACGCCCGGGAGTACAGAAGACCACCAGCACCTCTACCTAGACATTTGCACCCTACGTGAAAACCCTACCAAAGCAGGACTTCCCTCCCGTTTCCTACCAGCGGACGCGCTGGGATGGGCTCCCTTCGCAGGCTGCTGAAGGTTAGAAGAAAACTGAGTGCAGCAGGTTTTGCTTCCTCTCTAAGTTGATGGAAAAAAGATCCCGCCGACACAGCAGTTCTAGCTCTTGCTCCACAGTCCTTAGCTTTGTGTTCGTGATCACTTCGGCGTGTGTTGCGGCAGCATCCAGGCTCAGCACCAACGCCTACACAGACTCAGGCTTGCATACAAGGGACGCAGCTGGCCTTCGCTTACAGAGCAACTGCTCCGCTACAAACTTGCCAGAGCCCGGAAGGCAATTACTGGAAGCGAAACCAGAACGACATGACTGGTGAAAACTGGTGTATAAAAAATTAATACATATTGCTCTGTAAGGGTAAATAAAGATTGAGTGTCTCATACTAAGTCATTTCAACTCAGAACAAAAGTCTGTATTTCACCAAGATGGAACAGAGAAATCAGCAAAAAACGTAACAGTTCAAAAATTGATTATGTTTTGTGTGTTTACAGTAGCACCTGTAAGTCACATGCAACATGACAGCTCTATAGTGCCTTGTTCAAATGCGAAGAAAAACGGGTGTCTGTCCCAAAGAGGTTACAGTTCAAGCCTGCCTGACCTAATGTGACTCTGCTGATTCCATGGCTGAAACAGGGCCCTTTTGCACCAAGTGTGTTACTTCTGTGGCAGCAAGAACTGCCATATGCATTTGGAAAGGGATGGTGATTAGGCTGGCATTCGGAGCTGATATACCTTGAAACCGATTGGTATGGTCCCTCCTGAAATGTCACTTATGTCTTAACACGTTAACCAGAACACACAGACTTGTTCGTTGTTGCAACTCCAGGGCAATGCTTGTCCCTTGTGTGTATCAGCATCTGCAAGCTAGTGAGTTCATCTATCCCAAAAGTCAAGTCTTTTTATATTCTCAGAGACACAAAGCCTTGAATAAATATTCTCCTGCTCTCAGCTCGTAGGCCACATGCCAGTCTGGACAGCCAAAAAATTAATGTTAATGAAACATCAGTGGCTCTAAAACCAGCTGCTTTTGTCACCCCCCACCCGATCCCCAGCATGTACCTGACCCGCGGGAACGAAGCTCACACCTGGGCACATACCTGCGGCACGAGCAAGGCATGTGGGAGACGCAGAAAGGGCAACGCGATGACGACGGCTCCAGCAACTGCCAGGCGTAAAACATCAGCCCAGACCCAGGAGGCGGCTTTCAGCAGCTCGTGCCACACTGAACCATCCCACCGGCCCCATGCCAATATTCCTGGGGAGTTTCGCCACGCGCCATTCCCGAGCAGCCTGGATAAGCTGTAAATGGCTGCCTATGCAGCAACCCACCTGCTGTAACTTGCAGAGGGGGAAAAAGAAAGCAGAGAGTCCTAGCTTTCAGTGATTTTGAAGGTGCATAGATTGGGGTGGACAAATTGGAGGCTGTCCAAAAGCCACGGCCCTATCTGGCTGCAGTCTGGCTTACAGTAACTGTGCCGTCACTCTTTGTTTCAGTTTGAACAAGGTTAATTTCAATTTAGCTCAGACACATCCTTAACTTAGATAAGCTGAACCAAAATAAACCCTCGTGAAAGAAATGCGTCCACCCATGTGTTTACACTACCTTACGTCAACCTACCTTCCCTCCCTTAAAGCTGGTGTGATTGAAGCACGGGCAAAGCCAACGAGCCCAGACCTCTCGGGCCCCCCTCCCCAAAATCCCATCGCCCCAGCCTGTGCAGAGGAGGATGCCTGGGGGGCTCCGGATGCCCCCGGCCCACCCTGACCCTGGAGCAGGGCAGGCTCAGGCGCTCTCCCAGCCCGGTTCAATGCCACCACTGTGCTCCCCGGGGCCGGAGAGGGGCTCGCGATGCCGGTGGCACAGGAATGGCCTCGCCGGATGGCTCGCTCTTTGTGTGCGTGTCTGCATCAGGCTGACCCAGTAAACAGCTGAAGCAGAGAAAATGCAGGAACAATCCAGTGCGGGGAGGCAGCGAGGGGCTGCCCGTGAAAGGATGGGAGGAATAAATACGAGCCTTTGTTCTCCGGCCGTGCCCCTCGCGCCCGACTCCCACCCGGCCGGGATGACGTAGGATGCCTCCGTTTGCTGCCGGCGTGCATCCCGAGACGCCCTGCACAGAGGTCCGGGCTGAGTCCCTCTCGTCCCAGCCTCCTCCTGACACCCGCAGCCCCAGCGTGTCCCACCGCATCCCAGCTGCAGGTCTCAAGCCATCCCCTTCGCGCCAGGCTGGGAGAGATCCTCCTCTTGGATAGTCTCCCCTCTACTTGTTCCCCTCCCTGGGGCGCCTGTGGGAAGCTGGAAGGGAGGAGAGCAAGCGCTTTTGCTTTGTAATCAAGAAAATCTCACCTCCGAAGCATTACTTAAATAGGTGTCAACGAGGCAGTAGGTGCTATATAAGCAGGTACAGGGGCAGGAGTCAACAAGCCGACACCTGGGATGGCCTGCAATCAGGATGCTCAGTCAACTGAGTCTGATTTCCATAGCTGAAGCAACTGAGAGCTTAAGTTTAATTGGCACCTTTGGGGAGAAAACAACCGAAAAACAAAAATATAAAAAAAAAATCCAGCTGTCTTCAAGTGCCTGAACATGCACACCAGGAGCCCAAGCAGTGAGGTTTGGACCCGGGCCCTGCCCCGAGAGCTGGGTGTGCCGGATCCTGCGCATCCCAAGGGCGGAGAGCGGCTGCGGTACGAGGAACGCAGGTGTCCAGGCAGGGCATGGGCAGCCGGGGTGGTGGGATGAATTCCCTCCCCGCACCTTTAGCCCTGCCCTTCTAGGTGCGGGTCCTGCCGTGGACCACGTCCAAGCATCAGCCAGAGCGGGACCTGCAGGCAACCGACCCGTCACCGGGTGTTAGCCAAACCCGGGGGGTGGCAGGGAGCGAGCAGGCAGCTTCACGCTGCGTTGCTCCACTTTCCCACAGACCCTGATTCAGCACAGACTTTTGGGACTACGTTTTCTCCCGCCGCTTAAGACACAGCCCTTTTCCAGCGATGGCTGATGACGAAGGCGTATCGGCATCTGCAGCAGCACACCTGCATCTGCTTGGGGACACCGGGCATCGGGATTTCAACCTGGCGCTGGGTCACCACAGGCATTTGCAGGCAAGCGTTCCCTCACGTTCCGTCTGTTTTTTTCATGGCAGGTAAAACACCACACAAGTAAGCCTGTTCCTCCTGGCCACAGCGCTTTGGTGAGCCAGTACAGGCACGCTCCCACCCCGACTCGTCTGTTCCTGCCACCCTGCCCTGTTCATTCCCTGGGATTACCAGCTGCAGGTGAGCATCCCTGCAGCTCGCCCTCCCATTTAACATGATTTTGAGGGGACAAACCCTGGGATACCCAAAAAGCTGATGTGCACAACAACCATGGGGCAGCATCAGTGCAAACAGGGCAGAGGTGCCCACCTTCCTTCCGCGGCTCCTTTCCTTTGACGTTGCCTGGACTAAGACAGGTCAAGGCTCAAACAGCCCCATCCTCCCAGAGCTTAGTTTTGCTAAGGAACATGCTGAAATCCATAGGAATGAGGACTGGGAGAGATGGAGTTGGTGGTATACCCCCCCAACACCCGCCAGAAGCACCTCGGGGAATAAGTGTTTGTTATGACACTGGCGTAAGCCATAGCTACGCTCTGAGTCACCCCCAGCACGCTGCGAGGGAGGGACCAGCCGGGCCTGTCTTAATGCCAGTTCTCACTGTCGCAACCGGGACTGAATCTAGTAAACCACATTGTCTAGAAACCCAGTAATCACAGTGCTGGTCACCAGCAATAGGCACTGCCGCTGTATTGCTCAGCACAGGGATCCGGCCAAGGGGTCCTGACCAGCAGAACCGCAGCTGGGACCAAATATCCATTAAAAAAATATAATCAAAGGAAACAAATAGCAACATTTGGAGAAAAGCTGGGCTGCTTTAAGTTGATAAACCAAACCAAGCATTAGACTTGCTCTGAAAAGTCTGCAGCCATCGTTGGGGTCGCAGCATGGGAGGAATGGGGGTGACTCCACCAGCCCCAGTTCACACCCCCCGCCACGTCCTCCAGCTCACCAGCTCTGCTGCTGCTCCAGTGCATGGAGCCAGACCTCACCCGCAGCAGGCCACCGGCTGAGCCTTTTAGGGAAGTGTCTTTGAACTAAATCCCTGGGGTTTTGGCCTAAACTGGAAGGTGAGGTCCCGAAAGTCCCCACCACATGAAGGTGGGCGCTTCAGCATCCTTGTTCGCTTCCCACAGCTGAGTTTTCACCCTGCCAGTCTTGGGCAACACGCTTCACTTTGCCCAGCTTGGCTAAACAATGGTTTCCTGAAGTTAGTTCCAACTCTAAGAGGCAAACCCAAACCAAACACATCATTTCAGAAATGAAAACGCCGTCTGAGCGGGGAGCCGAGGGCAGGCTCTCAGCTTGCGAGTCTCCATGGTGACCCAACCACTGCAAAGAGCAGGGAAAGGTTGCGTGGTTTTGCTCCATCACATGAAAAGAAGTTCTGGTAAGATGGGTAGCGAGCCCTTTGAAAAGCAGGTTTCCACACAGGCCCTCAGCTCAGCTGCTGTTTGTTAAAGTGTGGTAAGCAGAAAGAAAAGCCGCTCTAAAAGTAATGCCTCAGCATTCCAGATGAAGTTGCCTCCGATGAGTTTCCTCCTCAATCTGCTCTGTTTGCAAGTTAAAACAACTTTTTTTCCTCCCCTGTCAGCTCCGAGGACTCGGCTGGTGCCTGGCAGCTGGAGCCATCTCCATCCTGCCTCCGCCGACACCGCGGCTCGCCAGGCGGCTGTGCCCACCGGCCCCACCGCACGGGCACCCAGCACCCCACGTGCGGAGCAGGAAGATGCCCTTTCCCGTCCCAGCGTGTTTCTGACAGCAGGGCTCATCGAAATACCAACTGTGTGATGAAAACAAACTCGCTGGTGTCAAGCTATGCAAGTGAAACGGGCTACGCATGTGCCTCTGTGTGTGCTTAATCTCCACTGACATTTCGCTGTCACATAACTACTGACCCTCAGGTATGTTAAAGAGAAACTCTCGGCAGTTATCTAATGTAAAAGCGCTGCCCTATAAGAACCTGTACCAACGCAGCCCCAGGAATGCAACCATAAACTTTAGAGATTATTTGCATAACATCACAAAAACAAACCAAACAAAATCAGGTGGAGAGGGACAGAGGTTTTAGGTGCTGCGGAGTTGCCACTTCACTGCACCGAAGGAGACCAGTGTTTGCTCACTGCAGCCCACACAGAGATTTAGGAAAGGACTTACCTGTCGCCTCTGGGAGAGCTGCTCCCAGGTGTTAAGAGAACAAAAGGCCCATCCACAAAATCCCTTCTGCAAACACCAGATTACACATGAGCAAAGCTACTCCTGCACCAGCCCGCGGCACACGCTCAGAGCAGACCTGCCGTGCAGCACCCTCGCACCTCTGTCCCTGCTCCCATCCCCTCCCCGCGTCTCCATACGGATGGCCAACCTGCGAGGCAGAGCCAGGAGGGGCTGCTGTGATGCACGGGTGAGTCCCCACTCAGGGGCAGGAATGAGACGAACCGACAACTGAAGTAGCCGAAAGAGCTCAATTCTTCCCCTGCTGCCAGTTTTCCTAGGCAGGCATGCTCCAGCCAGAGGCTGCGATACAGTTTCAATGCGATGCTTAACATCCCTCCTCGTAAAAGCCCTCACGCCAGCCTCACCTTTCAACCTACAGATGCTTCTCGCTGCAGAATGAAGGTCCCACAGACCCCCACAGCGAACATCACACGTTTTGGACAGGCCATGGATGTTGCCGTTGGGTCTAACCCAGCACCAGGCAGGGGATAAACTATTTAATCTATGAGCCCTACAACTCAACTCTTTCTCCCCAAGGCCCAAGTGATGCTTTGAATCCTGACCCCCCCCATCCAGACCCCACAGGTACCATCTCACCAAAGCAACGCACAAACTCTGACCCACCACGAGCTGCACTGGAGCCCCCCGGGCCCCCCGCCAGCAGCTCGGCCAGCTTTGTATCCAAATCCCGCTCCTTAGCAACGACATTTTTTCCCCCTCTTGCCGAGTCCGTGGGAGATGAAGAAATATTTGAGAACTGAAACAGCCCTGCTGCAAGTATATGTTTAAATAAAAGGAACACGTCCGCTTGAAAGCCAGTCACTAGGCAGCTCTGGAGATAACGGTGTTAGGGAAAGTACAAGCGGGGGATGCCCATCCTTTAAATGTGGTCTAGAGTGACCTAAATAAGCTCTCTGCTCCTTCAATTACACATCCCTCGGGGGACAGAGAGGCTGGCAATTAGAGAGCTGGGAAGGGTGATGGAGGAGTCAGTAGTGGTGAAGCCCTTCCTATGGCTGGACCAACTCAGGTGTCCCTCAAACCAGGCCGTGCTCTGGTCCTAGTTGTGGGGTGGTCACAGCCAACCCCCCAGCTCTGGAACAGCGGTGCCGGCTGAGTGAGACCCATCCCTGCAGGCACAGCCGGCCCGATGCTCTTTTTGCTTATCGCACCCCAAACCCAGGCACAGGGAAGCGTGGAAATCCTCCGAGACTGCATTTAGTTGCCCCTGCCCGGTAATCCTAGCCCAATAGCTAGAAAATAGATGGCCACAGTGGAGCAATAGTGTGATCTGGGGGGTCCTGAAGCACCCTGAGCTGCAGCACGGGACCTTCTGCCTCTGCCATCGCAGGGAGCCCCGGGAGCCAAGTCAAAGCACGGCGTGGCCTCGGGGCGAGGGGCTGCCCATCCAGCCTGTGGATAAACAAAGATTTCAGTTTCCAGGGCTGCCAGTCTGGTATTAAATCCACTAAAACCTCAGCAAGATCCCAGTACTGGAGGGTTTCCCCACCCCTATGGAAACATGGCACAGCAGCCTCAAAGTAACATGATCCTTAAACACATTTAGAAACCTCTCTCCAACTTCTCTTTAACCATATCAAATAATAATAAAAAGATCCTTCCCACCTCTGTTATTCCCACCCTGCAGCAGCCACCAACAATCAGCATCTCAGCCTGCTCCCAGCCCCACCGCTGGCTCCAAACCTTTCTGGAAGGGAGCCAGAAGGTACGTCCCCATCCAAGAAATACCAACAGATGATGTTCATCTGGCAAATTGCAAGGGGCATATCAGGTTGTGCCTGGGGGAGGAGAACAGGCTGGGAGAAAAGGATCTTCTTCCAAAGGCACCATAGGAAGCTAGAAGAAAATGGCTTTTAAGAGCTATCTTTGCCCCTCCCTCGCCTCCTTCCCAGCTGTAAAGAACAAGCACTGACCTCCAAGGCATCTGGGCTGAGCAATTCAAGTTTTTGAGGATGGTTTAGCAACTGAAAATCTCCTAATTGTTCAGAAAACAAAAAGAGCCAGAATAGCAAGGACACAAGCTTTTTTGCTACATGTCAGCCCAGCCACTTGTCTAGAGGTTCAGCAACGTCAGCTTCATGAAAGTTTCAGTCTGTGTCATCTGCAGGGGTGTTTACAGCACACTTGTCCAGCAAGGACAAGAAGGAGGACCACCAAATTCACTTTGCGGCTGCCACTGGGCAGGAAAGATTGACACTCGCTGCTGATTTAGGACCGATTGGAACTGGAAAAGTCAAAGCAAAAGGTCTGCAAAGCTGCTCTGTCGATCCCTCGCTTAAGACAGTTTAATTTTTCCATTCCCTGTGGTTAAAATCACGGCGAGAACACTTGGCAACACGTGGCCATGAGACCTCGAGTAGGGCCTCAAAGCGATGCCTCGGTGATCGATACCGTTGCTGTGGGATACAGGCAAAGGTCTGCCCTGCTGACATCCGTGGGGGCTCGGCCAAAGAGCGGAACACAAGATCTGCCTTCCCTGCAACCTGCCCAGCAGCTTTCCAGGGATCCTCTATTCCCTGTGGGACCAGGCTATCCACCCCATAAGCTGGCACAGCTCTGCCAAAACCAGCTCTGTCCCAGCGCAAGGAACATGCTGAGCCCGGGAAGCACAGCTCCCTTTGGCAGAGGCAGCAGCCCCAGGCTCCCACCGCGGACCCGGGGACCGGCGGCAGCGCTGCGAGGGTATCAATGGGGCTTAGCAAAACACTGACGGTCTCCGGGGGTTTTCTTATTCAAATAATCTGCCTTTTCCTCCTAGTGTGCATCTTGCAGAGATACTCTACCTGAGGATCATAACCACACCAGGCTGCTGCCGGGGCAGTTGGCGCAACACTGACACTTATTTTTTTTCCTTTTCCCAGTCACGCACCGCAACGCCGGCAAGTGCAACCCATCCAGCAGGGCTTAGTGAGCAACGTGGAGGCCCTCGCACGGGAATACACTAGATGTTAGCGGCTCTCTGAGCATCTCAAAGCTGCTCAGGAGGCAGCAGGTCACCATATGCCACTCTGGGTGGGATGCACGTTTTCTTGCCATCGTTTGCCAATGGATGGTACAGAGAAAGGAGAAATTTATCTGCAAGTTGTTCAGAGCTGGGAGGAAAGCCCAAGCAACCAGATACTGGCGACTGTGCTCTGACCATTACGCAGCACGGACCCATGTACAGCCCAGAGCAGAAATCTGGACAAAGACGATTTCAGAGGAGGTCTGGCGGGCAGTCGTCTCTCTCCGCTGTGCTCAGGTGAGCGGGGGCCATGCAAAGCCACCCTCAGCCCCAGCAGCTTATGCTTTTACAGCCTCCATCACCCAAGATGCTGCCAAACCCTCTCCTAAGCTCCGGAGCCTCCTCCGGCCGGGGTGCACGGAGGCTCGTACGTGCCAGGCAGCCTCTCCCCTGGGGTAAGAGCAGCACGCTGCATCACCCCCTCTTTTCCTCCCCACTCCTCTTGGTCTCCCTGCCAAAAGCATGGCCCCTCGGCCTCCCGGAGCGCGGCGGGCCGGAGAGGCTGGACTTCCTGCCAGGCATAACACGAACCAGATGATGTACTCCAAACAATGTCAGTACGCCCACCCCCAGGAGAGAGAAGCAGGGAGGGGAAAGGGGGGAAAATAAGCTGGATGGAGCTTTCATGAACTCTCGGCAGAGCTGATGAGCCCCTGCCACCAGGCCAGAGGTGAACTGATACAGCCCGAGCTTGAGATAATCCCTTCCCATCCGTGGCTGACCAAGACTTTCCATCGCAGGTTATGGGGTAGATCGTTTAGCGCTGGGAGAAGCGGCCATCGCCCCCTGAAACTCTGGCTGCCCTCCCCGGATATCTGCACAGTAACTCAAAAGGTTTTAGTGGTGATTCCCCGGCTCCCCAGCCCCCCTCCAGCGGGAAGCATCCAGAGCCAGAGCAGAGAAGCACATCTGCAGCTGGCTCTAAATCTCAGCAAAGCCAGACTTGCTGACCCTTGCTGATATTAACCCCTGCACCACCAGTCCGCAGGGCTCGGGCCCTGCCGTGAGAGGACCACCTCTGAACACCAAAACCTTCCTCCAGCTGAGCTTCTCTTAACGCACCGTTTGCTCACAATCAATGACATTCCTGGCACGCCGAAGATGATCATCCATTACTAAGAAAAAAGGCAAAGCTCTGACTCAGATTATTTTGGGTGCCTCCACATGCCACTGCCATCAACAAACCACTCGGCTGAGACTTCCAGGGGACCAGTCTGACTCTGAACCGCCCGAGGTCGAACCCAAAGAAGCACAAATATTTTGCATCCTCCAGCAAAGTCCTCCCGATGCCCGTAACCTTCCCAGAGGACGCTTTTGCGGTTTGGACAAGCCTAAAGCCTTTACAAGCAGCTTAGATCTGAGCAGACTCCTGCCTCCAACAGCCAGAGTCTCAAATAAAATATTAAAAGCCCTGGGTTTTAGCAAGGTGCCTCTTCCCTGGTTGTCTTGAGGGAGAGCGTCTCTTTGGTTTCTCGCAGTAGAGAAGCCGGCCTGCCAGTCAATGGCACGGGGACACACAGCAAAAAAACCACCGAGCAGGGGCAGCTATTTATTAAATAAAATGAAACAGCATTATGTCTAACAGACTGCCCACAGCCATCCCCTTCCCGAACACCGGGCTGGCTTTCGCCAGCCTGCCAGCGAGCGCAGAGAACCCCAAACTAGAGAAGTCCTGACCCCCACGCCCCCCGCCAAAAAAAAACCCCTCACGGCAGCAGTGCCACCCCCATCCCCACACTCACCTCCAGCGGCGGCAGGTCGGGGTCGAGCTGGGTGAAGCTGTGCAGCACCACGGGGCTGTTCTCCCCGGCCACCTCCAGCCTCACCCCCCCCCAAAGGCTCCGCGCCCGCCGGCAGCCCTCGAACATCCTCTCGGAGGAGGAGGAGGAGGAGGAAGGGGGAGCCGCGGCGGCATGGTGCGGGGGGACTCGCCGGCGGCTCACCATGGGCACGGCCGCCGCATCCCCGGCCCCGCGCTCCGCCGCCGGCCCCGCCAGCGCCCCCGGGATGCCCGGGGAGACGCAGCGGGGAGGCTGGGGGGACGGACGGACGGACGGACGGACGACAACGGGACGCCCGGGCAGGGAGATGGATGCCGTGGGTGGGTGCCGGAGCCGCGGTGGTGCAGGGAGAGCAGGAACGGGCAGGGGTCGGAGCGGCCCCGGAGGAGCGGCGGGAGCTCCCGCAGCAGCGGGGTAGGCGCCGGGAACCCGCAACCGTCCCCCCCCCCCCCCCAGGAGCCTGATGTCACCGCGGGGCCGGGACGGAGCCGGCGAGGCTGCAAAACCAGGCACTGGATTTCCTCTCGCAGCCTCCGCCCGCCCGGGGGCCTGGCTCGGCTCGGCACGGCACGGCCCCCGCAGGAGGGAGGCGGGCGGTTACGGAACGGTGGGAGGCGGCCGAGCTGTGAAAAAGCCCCGAAGCTCCCAAAAACGAGAGGCGGGAGGGTGCGGGTGGTGGGGACCCGCAGCTGCCCGGAGGAGTGGAGGTTGGGGAAGGGGGAACGGGTTGGAGGGGTTTTAAGGGGGGGGGGGAGCAGAGCTGTGCAGGCGACAGCGGCTCTGGAAGAGCATCCCTGTATCACCAGGGGTTCCTACAGCACCTAGGTCTGGGGTTCACCCGCCACCACCCAAAGAAAAAAGTATTAAAGTGCGTGAATATTGACAGCATGTGTCTTCATCCGAACAAACAAGTTTTAGCTCATCACATGAGCTCAGCCCCCCCTGCCAACAGCGCTGTGTGTGTTCAGAGCACTGCCCAGCCCTTCGCTCTCCACAGCTGGACTTTATGGGGTGACACGGTCACCGCGGGGACGGCAGGCAGCATCCCTGGGGAGATGAAGGGATGTGACTGAGGCCCCGCTGCGAGTCAGTGGCAGGAGCAAGGTCTGACCCCTTCCCCATGCCAGGACCCCGATGTGCACACAAAAGCGGGGGAAGCAGGGACCAGGGCACCTGCGCTCAGCCCAGCAAGGACTCCGGGAAAGAGAAATGGGCCCGGGGGACAGCGGGGCTAGAGATCCCGCTTTAAAGAGGCCCTGAGCCTCCAACACGATGCTGAAACCCTGCAATGTAATTTTGTTTTCCGAAGCAAAGAGAAAGGGGCAAAACTCTTTGTCATTCATCATCCCCCACAGCGTGCTCTCACCCTCCCCTGGCTCTTCCCCTTCCCTCCTCACATGCTGCTGATAAACTGTATCACAGGGTCTGGGCAGTTGCTGCTGACAACACCAAAACCCAGACTTTTACGCCTGGGCTCCCTGCGCAGCTGAAATAACATCAGCCTCCCAGGGCCTTCCAGCCCTGCGGCTTTATTTCCAGTGAGAACATGGAGCCGATGCTCACACGTCCAGCTCTGCCACGGGCACCAGTAGCTCCTGCCCGGGCAGGAAAGGATTAACGAAGCTGCCAGGGATGCCATACGCTCCAAACTTGAAAGTTCACCAGGCAGGAGGATGAGCGAGGACAATGTGGACTATTGTCCTGCTTATCTACAGCCGCAGAGGGTCAAGGGGACTTCCCCAGGACACCCTGAGAAAAGGGACCCAGCCCTGCGCCAGGGCCTTGCACTGCCCAAGGCAGCCCCGCACCTTCGGGATGCTGTCTTGGGGGCCATGTGGATTTTAACCTTGCCCGGGCACAGAGATGCTGGCCCAGGTCACCCCACGGTGCTGGTCAGGTCACCAGAGCTTTCTCTGCTGCAGAAAGGATGTGACGATGCTCGGCACAGAGGTGTCCTTAGACCCACTGGGGCATCATGCGGAAACCGCGTGATACTGCAAGATATTCTATGAAATGAGATCGGTGGTGTGCATCGTTTCACTCGGTACGTACAGAAATTGGAGGCAGAGCCCGGTTCTCTAGCAGAAAGCAGTGTTGCCTCTCTGGGCTGCAGGGTGTTTGGGACTAAGACTGCTTTTCTTCAGTGTTTGTCTCTTAGGGCAGCGTAATCATGGCCCACCACTGGAATTGCTTGGTACTGCTTGAGTGCATGTAATAAATAATGGCACTACCCATTTTCAGTTGGCAAAACCCTTCAAAACCCTCCAGCTTCGCCTGACCTCTACGGAAAGATGCAGCTCTGTTTGATGGGCAATTTTCATCGGTTCCTTGGTTGACCACTAAAGATGGTTTCAGGGGAGAAACACTTCTGATAATGGATAATAAATAATATAAGGCAGGAAGGCAACTGCGAGGGTTTAAAAATAGCAAGCCAGTTTCCTCTCTCCTCTCCTGGGAACTTTCTGGGTCTGAAAAGCAAAACACTCAAAGCAGGGTCAGGAGCCCAAGTTCAGGATGTTTGCTCAGCGTAGCTAACCCCAAACACTCAGCCGTCAGGGGCCAGGCTCTTGAAAATCATGAGATTCAAAACAAATAACTTTTCAGAGTTTCTTATTTGCCTCTAAGCATAGAGCCGAACAGGAATACGCAGGATCACATCCTCAGGTTTCTCACCTATACTCTTGGAGGTCTAGCAATTGTTGAAAAATACAATTAATTTATATACACGTGACTCTAGGAGCAAGGAATTTAAGAAAACGTGACTCATTAAAAAAAATATATATCATTTTACACTTGGCAAACTCAGCAAAAGCTTTCACAACACACTAAGCATTTTGCATTGACGTCAGCTGTATATGTCCCATCGACTTCAGCAGGCACAGGAGCAAAGACGGGCACAAGAACCGTGTGCTGTGGGAAATCCCTTACTTCGTTTCTTTCCACCATTCTGCAATCAGCACTTGGCTGAATAAATGCAAACGAATACAGCCAACATCAGATCACCTACAGATCACAAATCTATGCTCCTCTCCTGCAGTCTCCAGCCTGCAGGCTTCCCTGCATGGTAAATATCGCGGAATGGGTACCACAGAGGGGCTTCTGCAAACTCTAAGCCAGTTTCCTGGTTCAGCTCAATCCATTTGGGTCAGGACCTGCAGATTCAGACCTTAGTTTGTTGTGTAATAACCAGGCTCAGCACGGACCCCGAGCCATCTCTCCCCGGCACGTACAAGCTCGTACACACAGCCTTCGAGCATCCCCCTCGGCTCTATCCTCCAGCCCTCCCAGCAACTGCCCTCCTTCGCTTTCATCTCACTGCTCCATTTCCAAGAAGGGCTTTCCAGCATATTTCCTACAGGACAAAACTCGTGGTGACCCAGTTCCCGTGCTCGATACTGCTGGGTTTTTTTTCTTTCCATCAGGCCACGAGCTGAGTGAGTGAGGCTGCCCACCCCAAAGCATCGCTCAGAAATGCTTTGACAAGGATTGCTGCCTCCTGCATGGCATCGAGCTGCCTGCAAACACTCCCAATGCTCCTGCCACCGCCCTGAGGGCACACACCAGTACCGCCTTGCAAAACCCATATTTTCTTTGAGCCTCAGTGAACCTACAGCAGGACAGATGCCAGAGCAGAGAACTGAAAAAAGCTGATCTCAGCCCTGACCACAGAAGCAAGAATCAGCCCCAGCCACCTCTCGAGCATCGCACACCACCAGCTTTCGCTGTTCCGACAAGCAAGTGAACTGGGACCCAAATCAGCAGCCTCTGATGGGAACCGGGCTGTTTTATGTGGGAGTTACAACATTATCCGGCCTCTGTCCCAAGCTCTGGCACCAACTCACAAGGCGCGTCGAGTAAATCCCTGCAGTGCTCTGTGTCAGGCTGCTCGCTATAAAATGGAGACGATAACACTTCCTTCTATTGTAGGGGCTGGGGAAGCCCTTTTCATTGCTGTTTGTAAGGCATTTTGGAGGAAAAGCGCTACCAATAGAAAAGAATTGTTAACTAAAAGTCAAGCTGTTTGTTACACTTGCACTGAGTCCTAAATAAAAACTTTTGGGACATTCAGATTTTAATTTGAAACACTTTCCTTTCCACTGCCCAGGCTCAGCTGGAAGATTGGTTTATAAGAAACAATAATAATAAACTAGTACTATCTCTTCTACTTCAGGATGAGGGGAAAAAAAACTCCAAGCTTGTGCAAGAAGGGAAAACTATGTCCCCGCTCCGTTCAGTAGTGTCTGTATACAGATTTTAATTAGAGCAGTTGCTCCCAAAATTTAGGGACCAACAGATCATAGCCAGCCCTCAGTCCCCCGCAGACCCAATTCTCACTTGCAAACACGATCAATGCCTCTATTTAACTAGATTTTAGGGGTGAGCCACACATTACCATGGCTTACAGCAAGCGTGGGTTTTAGGAAATTCTCCACTGAGTATTTCAGATGCAGGACAGTTGGATCACTCACTTTGCCTCCAGGTTTTGGGCGTTTCTCAGGGCTGTTTCCCTGGCTGATGAGGCACTATGAACTCTTTGCGCTGGCAAGGAGGAAGGCTGATTCAGGCTCTCCTGCACTTTGTGGCCCTTCTGCCAGTGGCACCTGTTCTCCAGCTGCAACACCCTCTCCTCCCCATGGCCCCCCATGGGCAGCTATTAAGCGCAGGGTTCGTTCAGGAACGCAGCTCTCCTCCAGCCTCT
The DNA here is from genome assembly GCF_947461875.1 of Haliaeetus albicilla. NCBI lineage: Eukaryota > Metazoa > Chordata > Aves > Accipitriformes > Accipitridae > Haliaeetus > Haliaeetus albicilla. The sequence continues at coordinate 18,292,327 of NC_091508.1, forward strand.
CTGAAGCACGCCAAACCTCTAAACACAGCAAGGCGAGCTCCTCATTATTGTCAGTTCCTAGCAGAGGAAGCACACCAAATCCCCAGGCAATTAGGATCTAAAACTCTCCATCCAGCTATTCTGTGTTTCATTTCCTGCAGCCCCTGCGCACAGCTGGGCTACAGCATCTCCTGCGGAGACTGCAGACTCCTGAAGCTCAGCAATGTCGACGCAATTATGCCACAGGCCTTGGAGACTCAAGAGCTTGCAGGAATATTTCTCCTCGATCCTACTTCTTATGCCATCCACTTGGCCGTAGTATTTGAGCATCTTCCATTAGGGCAGCAAGTGACAACACAAACCTCTGTTTTTCAAGCTTGCTGACCTCTAGAAACTCAGCAGAACAAGGCCAACACAGGGGTGGGGAGGAATGAAGCCACTTTCTAAGAAACAACTGACCACAGCACGCTTTGTGCGAGCATCTCTGGGGAGAGGTGCCTTGACTCCTTCGCAGCAAAGTGCTGCACAGCCATTTACAGCGAAAAGAAAATACTCAGAAAAATAAGAGGCAAAACATAACTACTAACATTAAAACATGCCCAGAAAGCCAAAGACAACAGGGTCCATCTTGTGAAAAGCACCAAGAGACCTTACAGCATTTTGCAGGGCACTGGCAGCAGGGGGATGCAAGAAAACTAGCACGAAAGCTCACCCAGAGTTCACTGGTTTGAGAGAATCACAAAATACCCAGTGACTTTTGTTACGGGCCATCCCCACACCGAAAGGGAGCTGCAGCTGCAGCTCTGGGACGCAGCGTTTTCCTTTTCCACGTGCTTCTCCACTGCCGTCCGTGGTGCTCCCCTGAGTGCAGAGTTCAGCAGGCATTAAGCTGCTGAAGCCTGACATGCTGCAGACACGCCAGAGCTCCTCTGGTAAAGACTATTATTTCTTGAGCTGTTTGTCTTTAAAGGCAGCTTTTATCTCCCTATCACCTTTCTGCCAGAATGTTTCAGTCAGCTCTTTTAACAAATACCACCTAAGGTGCCTGTAACCAAAAGAAAAACAGGAAAAACATTTTTCTGTGTTGCTTAGCGATCAGCGTACAACGCGTTCAAGCTTCCCAGGTGCTCAGAGTTATTCTAATTTCCACCTTTGCTTGCATGGGTCCTCTGCATAACAGTCGGGAAAAGAAATATCACGGATAGAAAAGAGGAGAAAGGTTATGAAGCCACAAAAATTGGCAGGGAAAGATGGGAATGGGTGTAGCCCCTGAAGACAGGGGAAACTCCTTTCTGAAATCAAACCAGCCCTTCTCGTCTACCAGAAAAATAAAATGACATAGTAAGATTTCATTATATATTGGAAACGTATCTGATCGCTGATGGTGGGCAAGGTCCAGCAGCAGCAGTTTCATTGGCAAAGCACCCCAAGCCTTGCAGGGTCCCCCAACAAGTCCCCCAACAGCTGGAGTCACCTTCCCACAGCCAGCGCAGCACCCCAAGCCCCTCGCTTCCCGGAGGGCACCCCGAGTGCTGCCAGCCCCTGCCCTGCCACGCTCAGACACAGAGTGACCAGGAGCTACGCAGATGCACGAAGCAAAGCTAATCTGCCTCCCAGCTGCATTGCTTCCCAAAAGAAACTCAACCTATCAAGGAATTTACTGGCTATAACTTATTCCCCTTGCTACAACCTTTGGCGAGGGAGGTTACGCGCTGGATTTTCTGCACACGCGGCTGTTCCTCCCTCCAGCACCTTTGTACCGTGCTACTGGGGCCAGACTGGGAGCAATAGTTCAGTTCAAAAGACTGCTCTGTTGAATATGCAAAATATGTACTGCAACAACCAGCTGGTGACTGCCTATGAAACAGAGAGCAGCATCACCCGCTGTTAGGGCTTTGGCACGCTTGTGTCTCTGCTCGTGTAGGGCTGAGCAGCCCCATTCCTCCCCGAACCCCCTTTCAGCCTAGTGCAGCCCCTTCTAAATCACCCAGGCTGCAGCAAGTGCTCTCCATGGCCAGGCTCGTGAGCCCAGGTGGAAAAGAAACTGAACGAAGCTCTGGCTCTGCTCACCTTTCAAAAATACATTCAAGGGCAGGCAGTACATTTTTTCCACCGATGACAACCAGCCAAAATGACACGTTCAGCTGAATCGTGTAAAAGGAGACTCTCAGAAACAAGAAACTCTGGCAACCGATCAATAGAGAAATCCCAGCGGATAACAAAGAAACTTTGCAGAGTGCCTGTCCTCATCATCAGCTCCTCTCCTGGCACGTTCTCTAGCCCTGCTCTCACTTGTGCCTTCCCTGGCTGACACAGGCGGGCTGCGCTGCTGCAGCCACGAAGGCGACACGTATACCCACCTCGCCTGCACCAGGCGGACAGACAGATGGGAAACTCGGACCGGTCTTTGGGTCCCACTCTCCATCCAGGGGAGCGGGAAGGCAGCTTTATTCTGGCTGTCATCCCGCTGGCTCTCCTCCTGGGCTAGGGAAGGTGGAGAGAGGCTCACCCCCTTGCCCTCTGCCTGGGTGATAGCTCCTACCAGCACGTACGGGGCATCGCTGAGCGCCTGCATTTGTGTTGTATCTGGGGATGTGCTCTGATCCCACAGAGATGTTGCTTGTTCTCCCTGGGCACAGGGATGCAGGTTTGCATCTGCGCAACTACCTCAATTGATGGAAACGCCACCCCAGCACGCTCAGACTCAGCTCCCCGAACCTGATCAGCACCATACGTTCCCCTGTCGCTGGAACGACATGTCTGAACACATGTAGGGGAGGGAACAGGGCCACGAAGCTGCTAAGAAGTCCAAGAGAAAAGTGATGCCATAGCACAAGCACAGGGAAGCAGCGCATAGAGTTGGTATGTTGCACAAGATTAAATTATACCCAAAGCTCAGTTTAAACGTGTGACCCAAACAGGCTGCAAGATGCTGGGCTGCAGTACCAAGCTGATCTGAAGAACTACAGGTAGCAAAATAAAACAGATTTACAAGTAGCCTACGTTTAGTACAGAGTTAGCCCAGTATAGGAATAAGGTGGAACAGATTTAAATGTCAGATCCTGGAAATAAGTGAAGCAACAGTAAGGCATACCACACGCATAATGTTAATGCCACAAGTAATAACTGAGGTTACTTAAAATAAGAAGTCCAGTTAAACAGGAACAAAGCCCTTTAATGGGGGATATGGAAAAGGATGTTCCAACAATGGTCCCGCACCTCCTTCGGCTGCACAAACATCAGGGAAAGCATACATCAAAACCCGGACACATCGGAAAGCTGCTGTGAAAGCCACAGGAAAGCTGACTTGATTTGAAGTGAGGAGTGAAACCTTGGAGCCAGGCTCCGGCAGAGCGAAGAGCTGATGCGATTGAAAGTGAGCAGCCAAGAGAGGAGCCAGAGGGCCTGGAGCAGCCGCAGGGACGAGGGAGAGGAGCTGCAGGAGGAGCGTGGTGGGAGAGACATCCAGCAGCTGGACCAGCAGCCAGCGAGCCCGGGTGCTTGCTGACACCGTGCAGCCCCTGCCAAGTCATTTGGGCCAAATTCACCCCAGTCAGGGCTGGGACGCAGTGAGAGGACACAAAAATACTCTGCTTCAGCCTGAGTACACACTTACTGGTGTCGGCCACGTGAGAGTCCGGAAAAGAGGCTGGCAAGAGCTGGAAAGGGAAAGTTTCATTGCCCAGCCCTGAGCCGGGTATTGCAGAGATGAAACAAACAGTCACATGGCTGAAAAGTCAATTAAGAATTGTAAAAAGTCTTTTAGTATTCCCAGGTATTGTTAGACCCTCAGACAAAGGATGTTTAAAAAAAAATTATTTTCCCTTCGGTAATTACCACTTTAAAAGGTTTCCGCTCCACATTGTTTTAGTGGGGGAAGTTATTCCAGCACCCCTCTCAATGGCCAGCAAAACTCTTTTTGTTGTGGGTTATTGGCACGGAGGAGCAATGTTCTTGCAAACAATACTGTACGCCGGTGGCCAAGGGCCAGGTTTATCTCTCGGTTACAGTGGCACAAATATCAACAAACTCGGCAAGCAGCGCTGAGTCACACCGCGGTGCTGAGTCTGGCTGCGGCACTGCTGACCCTCCCGACTTTTTACCGTCGGGTCCATGACTTATGCTGTTTTTCCTTTCAAGTCTTGGCTCCAGGAATCACGTTGAGTGCTGAAGAATTTCAGTTTTCATTAAAATAAAAAGGTCATCCCATGAGCACTAAAACTACTTGTGCTGTTGCCTATGGTTTTGTGTCTCCAGACGGTCTTTGGTGCCTAAAATGTGTGAATTGAGAATGAAAATGTTTTTGTGGTTAAAGTGTTTGTAAGAAGCATCTCCCACGTGGATTTTCTGGTGTCTAATAATACAAGAACTCATGCTACAGATGTTTGGGGGCACTTACAAGATTCTTTTTCTCCTCTCAACCATCCTGTTTCATCATATCTACACGGACTTAATTATCCATGTGCCCTCAGACAAATTTGTGTGAAGCAGGCCAGCAGGTTCAGAATTTATTTGGGGAGAGGACACAGGCAGACAGATACCATGACAGCATTAGCCTTATTTTGGTAAGAAATCAGATTTTAAGAATCTTCTGCCCCCCTAATTTCAGGGAAAACAGCTAGAAAACAGGACCTGAGCTTTTGCAGGAGGGTCAGGGACCAGACAGCAAGTGAAACAAGCTGCTCCCTAAGGGTCTTATCCAGCTTCAGCGAGACTTTCTGCAGCAGTGAGGCAGGATCCTGTCCCCGATGAGCTTCTCGAGCTCATCTGTGCTTCGATGAACACAGAAAGCATGGGCTGATTAATCCATTCCTGAGCAGGCAGCATTACTACAGGTCAATTTTCTTTAATCTCAGCAGTGAACATTATATACGTATCAACGGTGAATTACCCGTTGCTATTTGTGCCACGCGGGTAAGGAGCAGTGTCAGTGTTTCCATTACACGTGGGCGCGTAACCCAGCAGCACGCAGGTGCAACGCCAGCCGGGGCACGCACCGAATCACCTTTTTTGCAAAAGCCAAATCCCTGGAGAGCTTCCCTTTCCCCCCTTTCTCACCCCAGGCCCCGGCAGAGGTTCACCGCCTTTTGCAAAGCTCTTTTCCAGAGCAGGCTCGCAGCAAGAGAGCTGGGGCAGTGGGTCCATTCAGCAATCGAGGTTTGTTGTAGGTCTCGGATGGAATCTGGTGCCATGCTGCGACTGGCTGGACTGTCAGCAGCAGCCAGGTCTCCGACACTCGGAGACAGGGCCCTGCCTTGTGCTGACCCCAAAATAACTGGGGAAGGATGGGCAGGGCCAGTTCCCCACAGGAGCAAGGGCTGTGGGAGCAGAGGCATGGAGCCCTAACTCAGTAGGAAAAGGTGGAGCACCCCTGTAGCTTGTCCGCCTGCATTTCCCCCATCCCTCCGCCAAATAGAAAGGGAAATCCGGGATTTTCAGCTGCTTTTGGTTCCCTCTTGCTCCACGCACAGCAGGGTGGGAAGGGATTAGTCTCCATTTCCCGGCTCCAGCCAGCTCCAGGGCTGTCCAGGCGGGACCCCCCCGGTCAGGGGCTCCCCGACCCACGACTGCGATGCTGCCGGACCCGGCATCACCGCAACAGCTGTCTCCATCCTGCCTCCCCCAGTCCTCGGCACATCTCCCCAGAGCCCCCAGAAGTGCCTCCCAGCTGCTCTGGTCAGTCAGCCCAGGGTCTGGCCCTACAAACCGCGTTTCCCCTCCTTTCCTCACTTGGTTGCAGTTTCTAACTTGTACGTAAGTTTCCAGCATGGGAAGTAGAAGTGCTGCGGAGGGTACTGTGATGAAAGAAAAACCCCAGGCTCTCAGAGCAATGCATATAGGAGCCTAAAGGGAGAAGAAAAGGATGAGCAGAAAGGGGTTATTTTTAACGGGGGTGGTTTGGGTGCTATTTCCTGGCAGGCAGGAAAGCAAGCCCCCCCCATTTCGGGCCACCAGCATTACCGGGGGGAGTGTTGCTCTGCATTTGTTTCCCTGTTGCCAACATCACAGCCAGACACTACCAAGACTGTCACACAGCTCATCCCAAACATCTCCTCAGTATCTCCAAGCCAAGGGCCCGATCCTGCCGGCTGTCCTCTGGAGCTCACAGCACCCAGCCCCAAACTAAAAAGGCAGATGGCAGCTGTCAGCGGGACGGAATCGGGGATTCCCCACTCCCGGGCTGCAAGAAGGAGCAAAGTCCCGAGGTGTCCAGCTGCCGAGTGCTGCAGCAGCCCCAGCACACCCGGGAAAAACCTCAGCACAAGCCCAGAGAAGCTGGGAGAGGAGCGAGGACACAGGCCAGGGGAGATGCCTGCATGAGTCTGCACCTAGATGACAAGAAAATCAACGAATCAGCCTTTGGATGTAAACAGCCCTTGGGGTTAATAAAGTCAAGACTTCACTTTAAGACAGAGGAAATTTCTTACCATAGAGGCACAGAGGAAGACGAGCACCTGAGATGCTGCTCACGGCCAGCATTTGCATGGAGGTAATGCCCAAAAGGCTCAGCTGCAGACCACAATAGCAGGGTGCACACCGCTGGGCCAGCAACATACTCCTCTCTCCAGATACCCTACGTGATGCCACACACATGACTCCAGGAACCAGGAGTTAAAAATACCAAATATCACAAGTTCTGCCCAAACTGAACCACCAGCCTGCCTGGCCTGTACATTACGGCATTGTCATATGACAGCAAACGGCTCCTCCACCGGGCAGGAGGATCTGATGAGAGCCATCTCCTCAGGGCAAGATGGAGCCAATCCTTTCAGCAATGTTAATACTAAAACAACGCAGTTAAAGCATTCCAGGTTCACAACACACAGAGCCAACACCGAGCTGCATCTGGCTGTCCTCTGTTACTGGGGCTGTAGCATTTTACCACCTCACAAGCACGTCGCACTGAAACCAAAGATTCTATTTGCATCAAAATGGCACTCGATAGCCAGCACAGCGGCCAAATCAAGCTGTTTCAGGACAGGGCTCCTGGCAGGGTAGTTCCTTAGCATTATTTGAAGCTCACGTGGCTAAATTCAGCCCTCTCTGAACACAGCAGCAGTGCCTATCTGTGCTGAGTAATGCTTAAACAAAAGAAAATTGCTGTCTAATGCATGGAGACACTAGTGTACAGTGAGGGTCAGGGGATCCACCAAAGCCACGTGTTGGCTTTGGAGAGGTGCTGAGACCCCGAGGCACGTCGGTGCTGGCTGAGGAGCAGCCATGCAGTGACTGTGTGCCGACGTGAGGACGTTTCAGCAAAGCCACGGACCACAAAAGCGGAGCTTATGTCAGCAAGAAGAGGTGCCACCCGCGTCTGTGGCGGCAGCCACATCTGAAGGCAAGGTCCAGCTCAAGGCATTTAATGGCGCGTCAAGCACACACAGGGCACACCTCTGCTTCAGTATTGCCACTCTCGGCTGTCTCAGCTGCTGCACGGCCCCAGGGCTCGCTGTTTGCTGCCGAAACATGGGGTAAATAAATAGGGCCAGCTCTGATGGAGTCCCTGGATGGGAGATGCCCAGGGCTACATCCATGCTCTGCTGTCACATTTGTGGCTGTGAATGGGGTGAAACCTCCGTTTCCCCCGTGTTTGCAGCGGGCACACACCAAATCAAGTGGCTGTATTGATGACAGCCTCGTCCCTGGGCCAGCCTCATCGCAGGACGCAGCATGGGAAGCCGTGCAGAGGAGGGATGGGGCTGCGGTCACAGGCAGAACACCCCCACACCTACTGACTCATGATCTCTGCTTAGGGAGGGCAGGATAGCCAGGGCCAAAGTGCCCCTGTGCTCTTGCAAAGACTCCAAGCAGGCACTGAGCAACCCGCCTTTGATTACCTGTAATGTGCCAAACCAGTCAGTAAACTGGATTTGCCTTATTTGAGGACACGTGGGCACCTAGCAGCACTGGCAGCCCTCACGGCACGCTCCTGCAACAGCTGCTTCTGCAGGCGCTGCTCTGAGCCCCGACGCAAAATGACAGATGACAGCAAATTGTATTGACGGGCCCTTATTGAATCAAACTGTCAGGAGGCAGCTGCTCCGCGGCCCGCTGCCGATCTGCCGTTCATTGGGGTGCCCAGCCCCGGGGTGCAGGGATGGAGCCAACTACTGCCAGCAGCATGTGGGCACCAGGACCCAACTATGCATCTGCCTCGGCAGTGCCCGGAGCCACGAAAAATGATCTGCCGAGTTTGAGGGTCCCCACAGTATCATCAGGATGAAACACGAGAGCAGAGAGTGAGAAAGCTGAAAGCACAGAGAAGAGATCCCATTTCACTTGAGAAAGGCAAAGTGCAAGAGGCAGAGCCTGTACCTCTCGGACATACACGTCTACAGAGTAAAAGCTGCAAGAGGAGCAAGCTCTCACATTGCCCTCAGATTTCAGAGAAGCTGGTGCTAAAGGACGGCAAGAAAGAGCAAAGCAACAGAGAAACGCTCTAGATGTCACCTTGAACATCAGTTCACATCCTTAGCTAGAGATAGGTTGCAATGCCACCAAAATCAGTGGGTTTGCCTTGATTTACACCAGTAGAAGATGTGGCACACAGCATTTTACCTAATTTTCTTCACAGTTTCTGCTCCGCAGCTAGCTCTAGCAAGCACAGATCCAGCCAGGCCACTTATTAAAATATATTTAAGCAGATCGATTGAACAGTTACTAGAAACATCAGCTCCTTCTGCACTTGCAATACATGGAGAATTAGCATTGTTTTAATTGCACCAGCAACGCCATCGGGGCAGCAGTGAGAGTCGGTCGGGTGATTACTGTCCCTACAGCAGGGGAGCACCAGCGAGCACCCAGCACCCAGGCACATGCAAGGTAGCTGCCCAGAGATGCCACTGGTGTGACCAAGCTTAACGTGCCAGCTTCGCATGGGTCAAGCATGGATGCTTTGCAAGTACCATGCATCTCAAAAATCTGCAAATAGGACGTCCAAGAAGCGATCGTGTTTGGGCTGCAATGACAAACCCTTGGGCAGGATGAGCCCCCGAGGCAGGCTGCACCCCAGGGAGCTGCGTCAGACACTGGTCAAGGCTCCAGAGGTCTGCGTTTTCATTTCACTTTGGCAAGCCTTGTCTGCCTGGCTGCATCAACACAGTCCTGCTAACTGCTTATTTAAAGTGTAACCCTGATATTACTGGCCCAGCACTCTCATGGCTGTATTCCACTTGTTTATTCAGTCGATGAACACAGGCACATGGGGAGGCAAAGACTCTGCACGCTTTAGTACCAGTGAACCAAATGTAGCAGCAAGCGGTGACCCTTTTCCCCATTCCTTTAAGCCAGTGTAAACGCTCAGCTATCACACCAACCATTCCCTCTCTGAACACTCACCAAGGGCTGGAAACAGGGACTGCTGCCACCCCAAAAACTCCTGGGACAGCCACTCGCAAAGACATTGCCTCTGCCTTCAGCCAGCCCAAGGCATATACAAGAGCGGTCACTGCCTTGCACGTTCACATTCGCAGCTCGTGGGGGTTTTGCTGGCTCACAGGGCAGTGGTTAGATACCCTCCACCAGGACTGATAAAATCAGCAGAGGTACAGATGTGGCAGAGGGGTTACACATGCTGCCGCAGGCAGCGGCGGCAGCACCCCATAGCACCTACTGCAGGAGCCACGGACAGGCTTGAAGCTGCCCTGTACACGCACACAAGGCATTGAATGGGCTCAGCCCTCAGCCTTGCTGGGGCAATTCCCAGAAATCCCAAGACTTTACACCATCCTTCTGAATTTATGCCTTTACAGATGAGAATTCAGCCTGGGAGACTTTTTCCATAGTTTCTAGTTTTCTCCAAAGAAACCGAGTGACCATTTACCCAAGGGAAAAAGGAGAGTTTGGCCAAGAGCAGGGATGGAGGATTTGTTGTTTTTAACTGTAGTTGTGGTCAGGAAACAGTCCTAGTGCTCATTTTCAACTCCTCCCTCTTGATAACATCTACCATACGCAGGCAGTGGAAAAGAAAAAGCCTTTGATATAAACACGACAGAGTTTGATTCATTGCGGGGCTGTCTGCAGCTATCGCTTCACCCCAACGCTTGGCGCATGGCTTCAACCTGTGATCGAGGCAAGCACCTATTCCTCGGCCCCGTTGGGCTCTCGGTTAAAGCCTTTCCACCTCCGATGGGCGCAGGCTGGCAGAGCCGCACTGAGGGAGCGGAGGGATGCTGCTGGGGCTGCAGATGTCAAGTGTCTCGGCCCCAGCAGGGCTCGGTTGCCAGCAAGCGTTCACCAGCAGGACAAAGAGGATTTCATGCCATGCAACCCACCCTGCTCAACAACTCACCCCATGGCCCAAAGGCACCCGCTGCATCTCTGCCGCATGTGCAGCCCCCAGGAGGAAGCTGAGCCCCACTGACCCAGCACAAGGAAAGTGTCTACCTCGCAGCCTTGGGGATTTAGCCTCTCAAGCTTGGTGAGGAAGGTGCATTTCCAGCCCCTTTACAGTGCTATGAACAGGATGGCCATCACCCCCACTGTGGGGCATGACCCTCAAGTGCCGGACTGAATTCTGAGGCTGGCTCTGGTGCCTGTTGACTAAGCAGATCCTTTCACCCCTTGGTGCATAGGAAGCAACACCATTCTCACCCACTCCTGCAAAGATTAATTAGTTGCCATTTACACAGCACTCCAAGGTGATACCGGTGCTGCAGACAGGTACAACGAAGCCGGAAATTAGTAGCTCGTTACTGCTGATCTGAAAGTTTTTCTTCTATGTGCCAGAGGACATTTCACCCAAGGTACCTGGGTTGCGGTCAGCTAAAACACTTAAAGCTCAACTGAATGAGCTCTTGAATGTGGTAGGGAATAAGCCTGTGTTACAGCAAACCTGGGAACTAATCATTTGTTCCCATCTCCAGCTCCTCTGAGCCTGGCTTTAAGGTCAAACCAAGCTTTCATCTTCTCCTGTATTCCAGTATGCTGGGAAAAAAATAATATTAGAGGAATAAATTAGCATGTGAAATGTAATTTAACTAATTAGCCCACTGGAGTGGAAAATATTTGCTAACCACTTTGAAGTCAAACCTACTGCACTTATTAGGACATCACAGAGGAGAAAGGAAGGAGGCAAAGACAGGGAGACCACAAGGACAGGCTCCGGAGGACGCAAGTGCCTAAGCAGGACACTGAGAATTTCACCCAATCACTTCTCTTTTCTTTTCACTCTGCAGAACTGCATTAAGTGTCCAACTCGGACACAGCTGTGCTGGAAGAGACCAAAGGCTGTGCTGCACTCCCCTCTGACTTGCCATTTACGGGACATTGCAACAAGGGGTATTTCCCAGGGATTTTCACCGTCACACAGGGCTGGGTCAGCTGCATGGTATTAGCCTGGGATGCCCTGGTATGCACAACCATGAGCGGATCAACTCAGCAGACAGGAGGGATGCACTGGGACTGTGCAAGATAGGCCTGGGCAGCAGGACCCCACCACCGTGGGATATCGGCTCACTGGTCCCCCAAAGCCTTGCAGCTCCCACTTGCAGGGAGCGGATATTGCCAATTAAGCTGACAAAACAGTGTGCCATAAAGCTCCATCATATTAGGGAACTGCCCGAGATGCCACAAAAAGCCGTTATATCACTTGCAACAGTTTGTTCATTGATTTCCCCATTTCCCAGATATAGAAACTGTTGCTCTTTTATTAGCAAAGCTTTGGAAATCCCTACCCATAATAGCAAGAGAGGCACCCTGGGAAATTTTGCAACTGCTGTGGCTGAATTATGAAAGGGATGGATTGATAGCCCCATTGAAAGCCAGCAAGGGAGACAGAAACGAGAGCGTCCTCTGCCCGACATGCACCACCATGTTGGGGGTAGCCTGGGGGGAGATGAGGATGTTCCCCTTCCAGCTGACCGCCCACTGAACGTGGGCATGAGCAGCTCATGTCTCTCCATCACCTCCAAGGGTGTACTGCCGGCTGGTGAAACACTCCCCAAAGGAGCCCCGCTCCATGCTGGGGCAGAGCAGTTTTCCTGGAAAACATGAGTATGAGATGTTGACTCAGAGTTGCTGTCCTGGGAGAACAGGCTTGAGCCAGGGACTCATGTCTTTGTGGGGTGTCCTGATCTGGGCTTTGCCTAGCTCTCTTGCTCCTTTTTGAGGCCAAAGCCCTGCTCCCCTGGGAACCCAGCCTGGAAGGGGTCAGTTGTGTGTTCAGTGAATGGATGTGCAGCACAAGGAAAGCCCACTTTTCAAGCCAGGCCTTCCCACAGCTATGATCCAACTGGTGATGGAGACAGACGGACAGGATCCTGCAGAAGAGCTCCGCTGAGGTTATTTCCACACCATGCCTTGCATGTGTGGGAGGTCCGGGGCAGCAGGATTTGTCCTCCGGGGAGGGTAGAGACCTGACAGCAACCTGGGTATGCCAGGTCTCAGCAGGAGCACACGCAATGGTGACCAGATGCTCCCGTGGCTACATCAAAGCAGGTGCCAATGGGATTCGGGGGCACAGCAGAGCACAGCTCTGCTCCCACGGCTTTTAGCTTTGCCTCACGCCTCCTGCCCAGGTCTCTGGTGCCGCTGTGCCCTCCTCCTCCCCCTGCAACACCCCCATTCCTCACAGTCGCATCCCAGCTCCTCTGCCTCTTCCTCTGGCACTCTGTCCCTTTGCTGCCACAGAAGCCTGCATGGCAACTCCCACTCAGGGAGATCGAAAATACTCGTCTGACTCCTCACCCACAAAACCAAACAGGGTCCTGATTAGAGAAAGGTTTCTGAGCGCTCTGGGAGCATGGCTGGCTCCAATGTGGAGCACGGCACACAAGCGCAAGGCAGCACATGGCACTGCTCCTCTGGCACTGGTACCAGCCACGGGGAGGGGAGGGCAGGGAGGGCTCCCCACAGGGGCTGCAGGGTGTTTCGGGAAGATGGGAGCTTGCTGATGGGGCACGATGCTCCTTTTGCAAAGGGCAGGGAGGGTTGCAAAGTGCCAACTCAACTGCAGAGGAACACCCGGCACCGCAGAGCACCTTTGCAAAGGGCAGCAGGGCTCAGGGCAGGTGGGTGATGCAGACAAGACCCACGGTGCTGGGAAAACCTCCAACTCCCTTCCCATGAAGTTGATTTGTTTTACCCTCTCCCAATCCTGCCTCCCGCAGACCTGCTTGAACGCTCCCACACTTGCAACGGGTCAGGAAGGCAGCGCTGGGCCAGGGCCAGACCACTGCGGCGCAGGCAGGGTTTGACCGCTCATTAGCACGTTCCCTGGCTGAATCAATTTCTGGACCCCCATCTCTTAGTAGAGCTTCCTTTGGGTGCGAGCATCCAAAGGTCCCCATGTAACACAGCTCCTAAACTTTTCCCAACCTGCTTGTGCCATCTCGAAGAAGAAAGGCAATTCATGAGCCTGAAAGTCCTGAAATAGAAGGGGAAATGCCAACACGGCTCCCTCCACCATGCCCACGCAGACTGGCAGAGGCCACCGCAGGGAAATGAGCATGTACCCGCACACGGGTGGGCGTGAGACACCAAACCCTGCCTGGCTGGAGATAATCTTTCAGCTGTGAAAGAGGAGTTTCCCCATTGGTCCACAGACAGAAATACCGCTCGGGACTTCCCCGCTGGCATTTCCCCACCGGCCCGTGCTTTGCAGCAAAGGGAGGTGCCAGCTCTGTGGGGGCACAGGAGCCGCTACGCCCCCGCTTTCCAGGAATGGAAAACGGAGCAAGCATCCTCAGTCTCGAAGCAGTGGTACATGAGCACAGAGAGGCAGAGTGGTCCCTAATCTGCCTCCTGCTCACAGGTGCTGCCAGCCAATGCTCGGTCCTGGGGGTCTCATCCTGCTCTGCCCAATGCAGGAGAGGGCAGGGGATGGAAGCACCAGCAGAGCCCTGAGCTGGGATAGGTGATCACAGTGGTGAAACGCACAAGGTGCATATGCAGAGCCTCAATTTAAGTGGAAATGGGGATGCTGGAGACCAAGCTCCCAGCCTGACCTCGTGGCAGTTTGAGTTTCCACAGGAAAGCGCTAACCCTTTCTGTCCTGCACAATGGAGCTAACGCCCCAGTGATGACCTGAGGGCTGTGGATGCCCCGATGTGCCAGATTACTGACCAGTACCTCACCGTGACACAAATCCCAGGACTGGCTGTGACCCAGCAGCCACCAAAGGGTTAGCAGGAATTGTTAAAGACCCAACCAACCAACCAAAAAAAAAAACCAAACACCAAACCTCTAACACAGTGCACAACCCCCTTAAAAATTATTTTTCTTTTCTGCAATAAAACCAGGAATAAGATTAGCAAGCGGAGGTCATTTCCAAGTAACCCAGGTCAGGACATCCCCCGTGCCTGGTGCCAGCCACTCCCCAGATGAGCACAGGTCTCCAGTTCAGGCTTCCCCCTCTGCAGGGAAGGAAGTCTCCACCTGTGTCGGGCAAACCCTGAGGATCCCCTGCGCTGCACCACGGGGCCGCAGGGAAATCCAGCACCAGATTGCACTGCTGAGTAGGAATGGATATCACACAATGTAAGCCTTGAGAAATCTGCTGCTTAAAAAAAAATAAAAATAAAAATCAAGCTAAATGAGAATAAAGCATCCAGCCGCTGGTTCACCGGCTATCATCCCATGCTCCAGCCACCTCCCAACGCCTGGCTGCCCTCCCTCCTTCCCACGCACGCTGCAGGAGGCACCTGCGCTTTCGGGGCACAGTTCCCACCCCCGGCACATCCCACCAGCTCTGCAGTGGCCATCACAGGTATCCTCATTAGTGCAGCACCACAGTAGATCCTGGCAAAGCCCTGGGGAGTTTCTAAATATAGGATGCTCCCCTGCAAGTCCCCTGTCCTTGCAGAGACACTTGCAGGCTGCTGAGCTGGGGCTTCCCACCCCTGCCGAGATCCAACACACCACCCTGCAGGAAAGTCCTCCCTCCTTCCAGGCAAGGGAGCTCATTTCTGTACTGTCATTTCACCTCTTTAAACACCCAGATAACGTAGAAGAGAAGGTAACATTAACCGTGACATATCAATTGTTTGCCATCAAGAAAATCCAGATTTAAGGCTCCTGCAGTGATAGTACAAACACTGAACACACACACAGCAAGAACATGGGCTTTCTCTGCTCCAAAATCGAAGGAAGTTTTGTCTCAAATCTTAACAGCACCTGGATCACACCCAAACCCCTTAACACATGCAGGACACCAACCGCTCACCACCCACCAGCTCTGGAAAGCATTGCCCCTATTTCGGGTTCTCCAGTAGCTTTATCACAGGGTCCCTTCTTGCACAGTCAGATTTGTGGTATATTTCTATGAGGGGCAGAGTTAAGGTGACAAGAGGAGCCCTCACCAGGAATCCCCCAACCTGAGCACATCAGGAAACCTCCACCTCGGTGCTGCAACCAATGCAAATTTTTGCATCATGGAGCAAACCCTGCACTTGGTTGCAGCTGCAGCACAGCAGCAGAGCGAGAGGGCAGGATCGATGCCCACACAGATGGCAAGACCAGGCGGGGCAGCCACCAAGATGTGTGGAGGCAGAGTCAAGCTCTGCAGCCGATTGCTGCCTCCCAGGTTTTCACACCCGTCAGCAACCCCAGGGCAGCAGAGTCAGGACACACACAGCAAACACTCCCTTTTGCATTGAGCTACAACACAATTCTTCTTCCATATAGGAAGGCTTCCCCTCCCTCCCAAACTACTCCTTTCATTTTGGTGCCCTGGATTTGGCAAGTGCAAGACATGGTCTGCCTCAAAATACACCACTTCAGAGAGGAAACAGTCACATCTGGAGGCGGTGCCAGCTCTTGGCATCTTTAACTTCGCCAGAAGTTCACCACCCCCGGATAGCACCGGGGTGGGGTCACAGCACCTCTCTGCCCCTTGCACACCCACCCCATCCCTGGAGCCGAAAACGGGCTGGCGGCTCACTTGCCTTCTACTTACATCATCATCCTGCACGCTCAGGGGGATATCCAACATGCACATCTGCACAGGCTGCACCAGAGCCTTCTGCACGTTGAACAAAGGTTTTGCCTCCATCTTCCCAGGGATAGAGGGGCTGCTCATTCTTCTCTCTCTCCTCTGCCGCTCCTCTTCCAGGAGCGGGTCCAGCCCAGGCAGCAAACCAGACTGGAGATCTCTCCCTGCTCAATTTTGTCAGCGCATCTTGCCAACAGCTGCTGCTTCTGCTGCTCTAAGAGGTCTTATTTCCTTCCTTGCAAATCAAAGGGCTGCGAGGAGCTGCACCAAGAGGCTGTGTGTGCGCGTGTGTGAGCAAGTGCGCCTGTGTGCATGCATGTGTGTAGCCAGCGATGTTCCTGAGGTCGGTGAAACAGTCCTTTGCAAGCATGCCACGGCACGCTGCCTTCCCCCAGCCTCTCCTTTCTTTCAGGGCGATCTCGGTGCTGGCTCAGGCTGCTGCTTTGCACTGGCGTGAGGTTTTCAGCCTCATCTACATTCGTGGCACTCACAAACCCCGTGCATTGTCTCAGAGACACAACAGGTCCTCCCTGCTGTTGATTTCTGATTATGATCAAACTGTGTCTGCAGCAGCTACAGCATTTCCCTCTGGCTGTTGTGGCAAGCAAACAAGCAGAGCTGGAAGGATGAGAGGGTGTGAGAGACAGAGCATGAATGATCGGAGCTGGAGCCTCCCCTTTTCTTTCCTTCTCTTCTTCCATCCCTGCTTTCCATTGTCAGAGGCAGTTTCAGCTCAATGCCTCCCTGTACTCCAAGGACCACAGTGAGGCTTAAATAATTCACATCCAGAGAGTGCTTGGGAACCTTATGGCACTAAAAATGCAGCGTGGCACTAAAAGACAGTGAATATCAGTGATCCTTTTGTTTGCAGGTCAATTCTGCATGGAAAGTTTTGCCCAGGTGAGCATGACACCTGCTACCTTTTCCACCAGAGAGAGCCTGCGACTCCAAAACGGAGTTTTGCCAAAGTGAGCATGGCACAAAATGGGATGGTTTTGCTACAAAGAGCATCTTCCTGCAGAATTCGCACCAACAGTAGCAGAAGGATGAGAGAGTCAACATGGAGCAACATGTATATCACCTGCATACATGTACGACACAGATGTTACTGCTCTCACAAACAAGAATAAACCTGGGGCCAAGCCCATGAGCCATTTTCTCACCCTTATCAGCTACAGAGACCAAGCTTAATAACCAGGGGAAACACCCAGGGTGTCTCTCTCCAGGGAGGACGGCAGTAGAGAAGCAGTTTGGTGGGTTCATCAAGCCGCACCCAGCGAGGGGAGTCACTGGGGCCAGCTAAATACCCAACAGAGGGGCCATGCAAAATGTTAGGGCCAAGTCAATAAAAAGTCCTCATTGCCCTCAAACAGGAGTTTATGTCCTTATGGCTGCCCTTCTTGCTGGGCCCAGTGGGGATGACATAAATAGTGTGAACAGACCCTACTCCACGCAGGCATTTTTGGGTGGTTTCCCATGACTGCAGGCAGCAGGGGTTCCCACTTTGGGGCTGCCCCTCGCCACATGCAAGGCAAAGGTCTGGGACGGTGCAGCCCTGTCCCAGCTTTCCCAAACCCAGCTGCTGCCTGAGGCCACAAGCCCGGCTCCCAGCACTCCTGGGTTTCAGGGCAGCACCAAGGAGCCCTGCTGAGCCCAGCATTCCTGCAGCGTTAGGTAAGCTGGGCTTGGTGAGTCCTGCTCATCGCCCAGCCAGCGCTGGCCCCGGTCCCTCCTGGCCTCCTCAGCTGGGCTGAGTCATTCGCACAGGAGCCAGAGCCAGCCGAGACGCTGGGGTTAGACGGGTCTCACACACACATGGACCCTTCGTGCTGCTCGCAGTCAGAGCTGGGCACCTTCCCAAAACGCTGGGGCAGAGCGTGGGACTGCAGTGGGGTCCAGCCCTTCGTTCCCTGGAGAAACGCAAGGGTGAGAAAACCAGTGTTTACATGCTGCAGGAATGGGAGCTAATGGACAAGCCTGGAACAAGATCAGATAGGAACAAACCCACCATAAAATAAGTTTTAACTGGAAATTAGACAGATTTTTCAAGCACCATATGGCTGAGATGAGCAGCACCAAGGACACAGAGGGCAGCACTACAGCAGCCCCGGGAATGGCTTCAGAGGGGAGGAGATACAGCTAAAGCATATGGACAAAGAAGTATTTCCAGGGCCATCTCCTAGCTTCTGGCTGACAGCATATTGGCAACTGTCTGGCTCTTTTCATGGCAGAAAGGTAGTGCCACAGCCCAGGAAACACCCTGGCATGGCCAGTCACTGCCCCTCTACATACATGATGTCTTGGTGACTCAATAAAATGTGCGCTCCCATGGAGGGCAGTCCCACATTTCACACCGTCGTCACCAGCAGCAAAATTTGCCCCCAGCACGGGCAGCACCCACAGCTCTCGTTCCAGGAAAGGTGATTCAAATCCATGCTTCAGCCCCAGCTCAGGTTACTCACCACCCCACAATAGGTTGCCAGAGCACAGCTTTCCAATAACAACCTTCCAGTAACAAGCTGGGCTTGGCCAGCTGGGATTGCACTATCCAGTAGGCCTAAGGGACTGTACCAACATCCTGAAAAGGACACAGATTTCACACTCAAGTGCCAGAGTCTCCAAGGGCTACCATCCCCAGGAACCCACTTATCATCCTGTTCAGCAGCTAATCTTTCCCATGGGAACAGGAGTTACTGCAAAGGTGGTGTGGAGGTCTAGGAGTCGCATCATCTGCTGGCACCTGGGTCTGCAGGGCTCCCCCGGACCTCACGGCAACAGCAAGGGATAGATGGCACAGGTTGCTACCCCAGAGCACACATTTGTGGCAGGGGCTCAATCTGCTCTGCCCGTCCCCAGAGCCCAGCGACCTCCCACTAGGGAGCCATAAAGATGCCAAAGGGATAACACTTCTGGAAAAGTTACAAAACACACAGGCAGACAGCAAAGGAAAGCAAAACTACAAGTGCAGAGTCCCAGGAGAGATGCCAGGCAGAGCAGCAGCAGCAGAGGTTGGACAAAAGAACAGCCGTTCTGGAGAACGGTCTCAGACAAACAGCAACAGGACACAGTGGATGGGGTCTGATGGGACATGAAAGCTGCTGTACGTGGAAGGCTTTGGCCAACGGTAACCAGCCAGATGTTGTGGGCATTCACACAGTCCCACAGACAGCACGAAACCTTCCCCTCCTCACCAGGGGCCAGCTTATGCATGCCCACCCACCGGTCTCCCCAGACACCTGCATAAGTCACTGGGGAATGCAACGGTCCTTCAACAGAAACCAGCAAAGTGGTTTTGAACAATTTTCCATTGGGACGTTTTCAGCATAAGTGCAAGGCAAAGATTCCTCCGTCATCAAACCAGCCCAGACAGGACGATCCTACGCGGATTTTTGAACAACAGCCTCATCCTACTCCTCTTCCAGTCTGGCTGGCATGAGTGGA
Organism: Haliaeetus albicilla; assembly: GCF_947461875.1. Taxonomy (NCBI): domain Eukaryota; kingdom Metazoa; phylum Chordata; class Aves; order Accipitriformes; family Accipitridae; genus Haliaeetus; species Haliaeetus albicilla. The sequence continues at coordinate 18,311,678 of NC_091508.1, forward strand.
AACCGTGCTACGATCCCAGATCCTCCAGTAACAGCAGCCGAGCACCTTGAACATACTACTGCATCAGTAACAGAAAAGCCATCTGCACAAGCACAGGACTAACTGCTGGAGCCCAATAGCAGCACATGCCAGCCCAAGGAGCAGAAAAGCCCTGCAAGGGGTGGAGGAGAAATCTCCCCCTGGTATCACCTTACCCCAGCGGCCACTTCTTGCAGGCAGGGAAGCCCCAGCACAATCATTGATGCTTCCCCATTTCATTTTGCACTGGAGCTTTATTGTTTCTTGCACATCCAGCTGAGCAGATAAAGCCCATCATGAGACCTCACTGCTTAGCAACCATTACTGGAAAAACACTGTTTTCCAGTAACAATCTGGGCAGAACAGAGCAACTGCAGCACAAATAAATTGTGATCCCTAATGCCAGATGCATCCTGCTCCCAACTGCCCTACTGCTGCCTCAAGGAGAGGCGGACTGCTGCACTGGGAAGTGCATCCATTCCTTAAAGTCTGAACAGCCTCTGCTACCCTGCAAGCACATTGTTTTGGGCATGCCATGACGGACCGCAACTGAATCTCTGCATAGGTGGATGCAGGTTTCAGTGACAAACTCATGCACAGGAGGCTCTTAGTACCCAGCATAGCTGCAATGGCGTAAACATTCAGAATGCTCCAAGAACCAGTGACCAACCTCTCCACCACATTGGTCATTTCTTGCACCAAGTGACTCACAAACAAAGGCGCACATAAGGAAGGCTGACTCCAATGCTTGATGCAGTCAAGCATCAAAGGCTTCCACAAAAGTAAAGAAATTCCACAGAAATAACAATGGCTAGTTTGTTTTTCAAAGGAAATTGCAACTCCATGTATTGTCCACAAGCCCAAACATCATGGCATCCTGCACATGCACGAGAATGGTGTACTGGAGAGAAATGACACAAAACTGACTAGTTTATTTTTACTGTGCGAGGCTGATAGAAAGGCAAAGAGGAAACAAAGCAGCATGACAAGTGAAAGGCAAATGGAAAATCCCAATAGCTCTTCCCCTTCGATACTTATCAGTAATAGAAGAGGAAATCTACTTTCAAAAACAGAAATCCCAACCTGATATCATCCCTCTGAAGAAATCTGACATTTACAAAAACCCTACGGGTAGATTTAGAGAGGCAGATAGAGGCACAGACATGAAGGTGAATGCCTAGTGGGACTTCCAAGAGACCATGAGCAGGCAGGATACCCATTTCTCAGTGAAAATCAAAGGCACCTTGGTATCTAAGCTCATGGGTGCTTCTGTATATCCCAATTGAAATCCATCTGTCTTGTCCCAAATGAGTTATGAGAACACATCCCATTGATTTGTATCTGCACCCTCAGTTTTAGGCATTTATTTGAAGAAGCTGCCCTTGTTCCCTCAAAGTTACTCCCGATAGTGGCCACAGCCTGTGCCGCACTTCGTGCCTCTGGAAAGCCCGTCTGGCATTCAGCATCCTGAGCCGAATAAAATTCCCATGCTCCTCTGAATAGATACATATGCAAAATTAATTTGCAATCAAGCTCGCACGAAGCATAAGACGGCCTTTTAATAGGTGCAGAACAGCAATTACCAATGCAAAGTGAAAGCCAACAAGCATTAAACAGGGGTGGGAAAAAACCAATTAGTTTTCTTGGGATTCCTCCACACATTTGCCACTTGAGGGATTTCAATTTTCACGCTCCCCTGGGGGCTGAGAGAGCACCCTGGGAGCCATCACGTCCCTGTGGGGAGGGGATGGGGGATGCTTCCCCATGGCCTCCCCTTCTGTGGTCCCCATGATGAGGTTGTGCTGGACCGGTCTCCATGGAGACGGTCACTGCAGCAACGGAGACCAGAGGTGCAGCTCATGGGGTTGCGAGAGGATGCAAATGAGACCGAGGACTTCTCCCCCGTAGGAAACGGACCGTCAGGCACCCGCACACCTCCTTTCTGTTTCCAAGACCTTCCCCGCATCGGCAGGATAAAAGGGCTCTGCTGCTTGAAATCCAGCTGCCTCGTCCCGTGCTGAAAGCACTTTATCCTGTTGAAATCAGTCCCATGGGAGCTAGTAACATTGAGCTGTCACAGTGGGTATGGCATCGGGAGGGAGGCGAGCTCGAGGCTGTCATGGCAACAGTTTATTGAGTTTCCATAATCACCCTCCCCCTGGAGATGGGGGCAGAGCCCAGGCTGGGGGCACTAATGCAGCAGCCCCCAGGTGCACACAGCTGAGGAGCCCAGGGTGGGCAGAGCTGCTCAAGGAGGGGTACTTGCCACTCTGGCCACGATGCCACCAGCCATTGCACAACTGCCCGTGCACCAGCTGGAGGAAGGACCCCATTCCTGGGCAGACATCATGGAGCAGCTTCCCAGTCACCCCATACCACCACGCTGCTGGAGGGCAAGGAGGACAGTCACCATGTAACTCCCTGCAGTTCATAGCTGCCCCCACCCTCCCTTCCTCATTCATGCCAAAACTAATCTCAGTTTCCCCACTAGACTGAGCCCATTTAACAACATCCCCCCAGTCTCCCCATCCCATGTGCGGCCACTCTGTGCTGCCAGAGCAACCTGGGCACAGCTCTCAGGCAGGGAAATCCCTGGCACAAGGCTTGCAAGTGTTTTGGGCATATGTTGCTGGGACGACTGTATTCATGCATGGGTGCCCAACTTCCCAGGCTGGGCATATACGGTAGACTTAGGGAGCTGGGGGCTGCAGAGGTACTAGTGCGGGAGAATGCCACAAACTGCCACGTGCCTATCATGGCTGTTCCCTGCCAACTCCAAATACAAGGAAAAGCCCCATCATCTCTCAAAACATCTTCCTATAAAGGGGGCCAACAGCACTCCAGCACAGAGAGATTTAAGAAAGACCAGGACCAAAATAAGCTCCCAAACGTCAGCACATCCTGGCTCCTCTAGGGCCAGCTCCGGACCATGCCCTGGCAGCGCAGCCAGCCATCTCGCTGGGACTCAGGTGGGCACAGCACAGGGCACTACAGAACTCAGCTGTCCCCACGCCAGCCCGGCAGCACAACCCGGCGCTTCCAACTGCAAACAAAATCTTTGCCGGAGAAGAGAAAGGTGCTGGGGGAAACAGAGAGCTGAAGGTACCTGCAAGCCATGACAATCCCCGCTGTTACCAATTGTAATTTCTCCACAGGGGTTTATTCCACCTGCCAACCAGGCCAGAGCAGCAGCCGTCTGCGATGAGAGACCAGGCTGGCAGCAAGGCCAGGGCACCTCTCTGGGCATATGTCTGCACGCATCCAGGACTGCATGCAAAGAGGGGGCACGCCGATGTGATGTACAGCACAACATACTACCTGGAGCATTTGCCAGAGACAGTGCGTCCACTAATTCACCCACTTGGCCGAGCCTCCAGCACTGGGCAGGGTTGTTCTCTTCAGCATATTTTCCAGGGCTTAGCTGAAGCTTAAACAAACCCGAAGGAGGAGGTTCCTGTCCCCCAACCCGTGGAGCCTGCTCTCGTCTGCAGGACACCGTGCTGCGGAGTCTAAAACTGTCTCAGCTCCTCATGCATACTTTAGCCTACATAACACGTGGCCAAAAGGTTATCTGCAGATCCACATCACTGCTCCGTGTCACTTGGCAGTCAACGCAGCTTGGAGGTTTCCAGCCCCACACACTAAGCCAAAGGCTCTCCCGATCCTCCCTCTTTGTGCTTGCTTTGCAGGCTAGGGGGTTTAAAGAAGTTTCCACCATGTGCAGTCCCCCCTCTGCCAGCTTGTGCTAGCCGTGGGGATGGGAAACACTTGTTGCACAGCCAGGTTCCTGAAGCAGGTTGACTTTCCTGGAAGTTTCCTTCAGGGCTCCCGTTCAGCTGCTCCCCACCCTCCCGATACAACGGTGAAGGGTTTGACATCGCTTCCTCGGCTGCGAGGGGAGCCGATGCCTTTTGCAGACCTCTCCCAAGAGGCATGGCCCTGGATCAGAGAGGGAGAGGCACTTCAGCCTGGACCACCCTCTTAGGAGGGTGAGGAGGGCAAGGACACAGCAGGGTGGGACTGACCAAACCCCAAGGCTGTCAGCTTCGGTGGACACAGTCCAGAGAGCGCAGAGGCCCTTCCCTGACCTCCCCAAAGGCTGAGGCTGGACCTCAGCTTTCGCAGGCCTGGCCCCCACGCAGCACAGACGTGCAGCCTACCACGGAGGGGGCTGCAACCCCCCCGGCCCCATCCCCTGCCAGCTCTGCAGCCCCTTGGGGGCTGGGAGCCTGCTGCAATTTTGGGACGGCGGGTTGTGAGCTCACTTTACATTGCACAGATTAACGAGCCCTCCTACTAACCTGTTGTCTCCAGATGCTTTCTTACAGCAGAGAGGTGGGCGAAGTCCCCTCAGGCATTGCAGAGCAGCGCCTACTCTCAGCTTTTAGGCCAAGCCACCATTTTTGGCTGGAGAAAGGGAAAATTTCCCGCACCAGCCCAGCAGTAGACATGGGAGCTGGGGAACACCATCCAGCGCTTTGGGACACGCAGATGGCACCACAGGGCTGCATCAGCATCCTGACTGCCCATGTGGTCCCAGGCACCGCACCGACCAGGACCCCTGCAGCCAGAGAAACACGTGGCTAGCACTGGCGGACCAAAAGCATCCTCTGCGTTTGCAGGAGACCCCACCAGAGTGGCACCCAGCACAGGAGGTGGTATGTCCTCCCTCCAGCACCGTACCAGTCTCTCGCCACACACCCAGCACAGCCATCTAGTGACTGTACTGTAAATCGGATGAAACAGCCCTGGAGGCCCACCATTGATTTCCGTTGCCTAACGACAGGAAAGCTTTATAATCCTATTAACTAAACACCCTTTCAAGCAGCACTGGGAACAGCGCAAAGGGGAGTTGTATAAGCAGTTAGAGCCACCCGGTGCAGCGGCTGGCTCCGATAGGTGCTGGGTGAATTCCCCAAAAGCAGGGCTTCAACACCTGCAGTGTCGGTGGTGGCCCCCCCAAAGACATGTTGGATCCTACCAAGAAACACATGCTTCAGCTGCAGGTCGCTGGCCAGAGAGCAAAGGAGCTAGGAGGCCTTGCACAGGAAAATGGTGCCCGCACATGCAAACTTGCAGGACTTGGCCCCTGAAATATTGATGAATATCATTGCATTTCAATCTCTTCCTAATTACCACCACCCTAGTCATACTTATGGATGTTTCCCAGCAAAAGATACACTGCTTTGGCCAAAATATATAAACATTTCATGGAAGAATGTGAATTTCATTGCAACTTCCTAAGGAGAAGGGATACATTTCAGAATACTTCTATTTGCAAAACGTTTCAAGATTGCATCCCTCCCCCCTAGTTTGCAATGACAGCCAGTGTGGAAAAAAAATAAAAATCAAGCTTGCAGAGGATGTAAAACTCCCAATTTCTCACCCAGCCCCAAGTACCCCAGAGCCATGCTGCATTTCTGTACAAGGATGAGAAACCTCCACGCTCCAGAGAGCTCCGAGAAAACGCTGCTGAGCCACACGCACGGACAGAGACCAGAGCAGCCGTGGGTACTGTGGCCAGACCTCCCACCAAGTGCCACAGGAGGGGCTGTGCCACCGTGCAAAATACGAATGCCTGACTGATGCCTCATTCAACTAAAACCCCTTTGGGTCCAGATCCCCTCCAAATGGCATGGTCAGGATAGCTGCAGCAGTTAGCCTGAGGAGGAGGGTCTGTGCTGTGGCAGGAGGGAGATAAATGCCTTTCCACCAGCAGAAATGTGCCTTCCCCAGACTGTGGAAGCATTTATCAGTCATCTCCCCTTCCCTTCCCTTTAATTAGTAATTCACACAGCATTGCAAATTGCTAGGCCTAATATTTTCCACAACGGGTTATGAATGCAGAGGCACAGGACGAACTCTTTGTCAGGGGACACGAGCCTGCAGGCATCCCCGTCAGTGCCACGCGCAGTGATGGAGCAGGAGGCTGGTCACAGTTCTCCTGAACAAAACCCTTCCCCCTTTTAGTGCTTATCCCACTGGGGGCAAAATAAACTGCCCTCCATGAGCACTGGGGAAGGAGCGTGTCCGATTGCCCTGTACTGGGACAAGGCTGTGGGGGCCACAGGCTCTGGCGTGCAAACCCACCACACCGAGGCACAGCACTTGCACTAGCCTCCTTATTTTGGTGCCACCGAGGACAGCACAGCTACCAGAAGCGCCTGCCTGTCACCATGGAAATGCTGAACGGGAGGGTTTGAAGCCTGCTGGGACTTTCAACCTCTGCCAAGCAAAACAGGGCCCTTAAACAACCACAAGCCCTGCGTGTTTGTATGAGGAAAAGACTCGTGCTCTCCTTAGCCTGCTGGGCGTGAGGCAGCTAATGTGGGACTTCTCCCAGGGAAACAGCCACTTGAAGGAAGGACATCCTCCCTGCTCCTCCAGCCTCCGCACACGCAGAGCTCAGACCCATCCCTTAGCTGTTCCTGCCCTGGACCAGCTGTCCTCTCCCGACGTGCACCCACCAGATCTGCCCCGCAGACACCTCACAGCTCAGGCAACAGTGGTTGTCTGGTTCTGCACAGCCAATGCTTTTGCACGCCTCAACCACCACTGCCGTGGGAAGAATCCTCCATCCCCTCCCAGCAGACTTGACCACTGGCCCTCCTCCCAGGGCTGCCCAACCTCCTCGGAGGGGGGCTAGAAAGCAGCCAAGGGCTGGCCATATTCCTGTTCCCCACAATTCAGAGCAAAGCACGCAGCAGGAGCCACCCTGACCGGAGTGTTTCTGCCTGCTCTGGACCTTGCTCCACCATCCCAGCCACCCATCAACCGTTTTTCATGCCGGTGGCATCTCCTCCCTAGGGAAGCAAAGAGCCATGACCGCATGGGACACAGCACTGAGCAGGATGGGCAGGAAACACACGGTGGGAAATCCGCTGAGAGAGGGAGGCAGTGGGGCCAAAAAAGCAGGGCAGGGTGGCTGCCAGAGATTTCAAAGGGGCCTGCGGCCTGCCCTGTGAAATGACCCTGACCTCCCCATCCCGTGCCGACAGCCCGCATGGAGCCAGGCAGGCTCCTTCGGCGCTGAACATGGCCTTTGCAGTGTTTGCTTCCTGCCTTCAGGCCAGGCAGGGCGTTTATAGCAAGGGAGTGGGAAACAGATTGGGACCGCATGGAAGAGGAAAGATAAAGAAGAACAGCGGATGTCCTGAGAAACCCATGAGGGTCCAAGTCAGACAGAGCTTTCAGGGTAGTATCAGCCAGCACGTGCCTTCGGGGAGGCTGCGAGCAGGTTCACATGGGCACACAGTGAATCCTGGGCAGAGGGAGAGCATCGCACCTAGGCTGCGCCAGCAACCTGCGCCCTAGCTGCCCATCCACTCCTCTGATAATGCCAGGAGTGCTTCTTCAGTCACACAGGTGATCCCTCCTAACAGTGCTGGTCAGCCTACAGGAGTCAATATCTGCATCACACCTCACATATTTTCTCTCCCCCCTCCTCCCTTTCTTTTCTAGGCCCTAGAGGGAAGCGTGGAGCCTTATCTGGGATGCCTTGACATCCCAGAGCTCTGGCACCACATCTAAAGCCTCTCTGATTTTCTCCAGATCCTACACAGAAGCAGGACAGACCAAAGGAGGGCTTCTCCACCCTCTCCAAGCTGCAGCAGGCAGGCAACCCATCGGGGCACCGCTGCACCCCTTCCTTCCCCCCCACCCCCCTCACCCTGCCTCTTTCCTTCCTTCCCCCCAGCTTTGAAATCTCCAGACAGGGTGGTGAAGGACATTGTATTGCAGCTACAGCTACTCCAGGGAGCACGCAACATTCACCAGCCCCAAGCGCAGGAGGGCAGGAGCCTGCGGGGCCGCGCCAGAGCACAGCTTAGCGAACCCAGGAGCACGGGGCAGCTGTAAATCTTTGCAGTGGATGAACTCCTGCTGCACTCCCAGGCCTCGAGGGAGCGGGAACTCTGTCCTGGAAGCCTGTGATCCCCCGGCACGCCACCACCGAGCCGACTTTGACGTCAGCTTATGTCTACAAATATTGTCTTTGACCCAAGGCCAAAACTTGCAATGCAGGAGAAAATCAGTGGAGAAAACAAATATCCACAGAGATAGCCCACAGAGAGCCTGTTCCAAGAGTGCTGGGTGGCAAGGGGCAGAGGACTGAGGGCAAATGCACAGGCACACCCAGGGTGACTTCGGAGCCAAAAGGTCCCCAAGAAATCAAGTTATTTAAAATGCAAATCCCCAGGGAAAACAGACGGGTGAACCCTCACTACAGGTCATGCGGGCTGGACTCGGGCAGTCCCAGCAGGAAAACCTTCTAACATCTGGAGGCTCTGCTGCTGCCAGCAGATCCTGCAGCAGGCAGGGGCTGGACCCAGACAGAGCAAACTGGATATCTGGGAGACAGCTCAGCACCCAAACAGCTGGCTGCCACAGCCACTCCTGAATGTCCGGTGCTGCTCCAGCCACTGGGGCAGCAACACAGCGTGTTCAACCACACTGCCCCATGCACATATTTAAATACTACTACACCAACACTAACAGCACAGGTGTGGCAGCCTGGAAAGCAGCAAAGGCACCTCTCCCAGCCACTGCTGATGGAAAGGTCACGCGTTTGCCTGTTGTTTACTGAGTGCTAGGGAAAGCTGGGGGATGGGTTGACTGGTGACAGTGGGAACAAGCACAAAAGGGAGCTGTGGATCAGGGCTTTCTTTTTATAGGAGGGACCAGCGATTGACATAGCCTTGCTAAGGACTCATAGCAGGCCCACGGTGGCTTTGGGATTGTACCTCAGGTCTCCAAGGATGAGGCTGGCTCATATTACTCATCACTAAGCAGCCAAACACAGCTCCTCCTTGGTGAGCAAGACGCGAGCACCAAGCTCCGCTAAGCAGATCCGCTCCCCGCAGCGAAGCCCAGCCTGGCATTCGTGCCCCTTTCCAAGAGAGCCAGGCGCCTGCCATGCCCCGGCTCCCATCACCACCGACCCTTCTCAGCACTGATAAAGGCAAAACCCAAGGCAATAACTCATAGGGAAACCAACAGTGCCATCTGCTGCTCAGCCCTGCTCGGCCCCAAACAGCCGGACAGCCTGCAGCCTGCCCACACAAGGCATTCGCACAGGCTTACACAGCTCGCACCAGTCACAACAGCATGCAAAATGCATCCCCAACCAGCACCAAGCCAGGCACGGAGGCAGCAGCAAGCATCGCTGCAGCGGGAAGGCAACCCTGCAGCAGTGCTGATGGCCACCCGCAGCTGAATGACTGGCGACAGCCTCTGGTTTGCACAGAAGAGCAAAGGACAGCAGGATGGGGAGGTGGAGCGGAACAAGAGAGCATCCCAGAGCCCATTTAGTGACTGCAGAGTGTGAAGGAGACGGAGGAATAAACAAGCTCACTTGGGAAAAGCAAGCAAACAACCCTTCTCCTCCATCAGCACCCTCCAGGTGAAGCACATCTTCCAGCCTCTACAGGCAAGGTGAAGGGGGAAGAGGCAAACAGCCCCTAACACTCACCAAGCCTTGGCAACCTAGCTGACGCCATCCCGAACATCTCCTTTGGAGAGAAATCCCAGATTCTGGCACTAGATACCATGCACTCCCACATGTACTTTGTCACCCTGATATCCCAGGGAAACTCCAGGTAGTGGGAACACCTGGGAGAGCAGGGTCAGCCTGAGGGAGCCAAGAGCAGTTTCTCTGCACCTCCAGCCCCAGCACCTGTGTGTAGTTGCCAATTAGCCAGCCCTGCTCCACAAGTGATTGCAGTTTGGTGGCAGGTGAAGCAGCTTCTCTGCACGTACTGCCTGGAAAGCATGCTGGCATCCTCCATGAGACATGTGTTGCTATAGCAATGGGAAAAGTATCAGAAGCAAAACCAGCATTGATAGATAGTGCAGACAGCTTTTAAGATTACCACACAAGATCAGGAACCCTGCTTCTCCAGGTCCAGTAGCCAGGCACCGTATAGGGAATGGCAGAGTGAGAACACTGCGAGGAACTGAAAAACACAACCCCAAAGATGCCCAGAATAAACACAGTTCTGAAAAGCCCCTCCTTTCTTCATATAAAGGGTCATCTCAAAGCAAACTGACCCCAAAGATAATAAACTACAATGAGCTACAGGATGTCAAATCAATCATTACAATATCCCAGAGATTTATTCTGGAGCCTGCAGCAGTCGCTGCATCCTCTGTTCATGTCTGATCAGCCCTATCTGCAGGCACATACACGCATGCATGAGTGGGAGCTCCAGATGGAGCAGCTGAAGCACGCTGAGGAGGGACTTTGCATCTCTCCACCCGCTTCCTCCCAGACCCTGCTGCCAGCTGGACTCTCGCTTGCTGTCACTTGTTGCCAACTCGCCCTCCTACCCGTGGCAGAGCACCACCAAGAGTTAACTCCCAGCCATTGGAGACACTTCAGACACAGCTCCCTTCTCTGCCTCAGAGCAGATGACAGACACACAAAAACAAATTCAGCTCCAGCCTTGCCTGCCTGCACTCAGGCACTCTGCGTCCTGCCCTCAGCCAGCCCCAAGACTGCTTGTCCGCCATCTGCTCCCTTCTCCAGCCCAAGCAGCCAGTAAGGGAGAGAGGGGACGAGTCTGCAGCTCTGGGAGCTTGGTTCAGGATGGAAGCCACCTTCTGACCCAGCTCACATGCAGCTTTCGGTTTTAAAGGCTGAAATTCACCCTTGCACATGAACCTTTGCTTTCACATGTCGTGACACCCTGAACAACACACCTGCAGCAATTAAATCAGAGATTTAAAAAAAATCTTGTTTGCTCAGCTTATTTACTTTGCAGCACTCAGTTTTCCCAGTTGTTTGTGTGGGTCTTTCCCTTAGCAACCAGGGAGAGAAACATTTATGAGGCATGAAAAATGTAGCTGTACAGCCATAAGAACTGGCAGGGTGCGGCTGCGGGTGCAGCTGGAAATTCCTCTTAACTGGTAGTCACAAATGACGGGACTTCAATGAATTGCACCCCTTAAATAGCAAAGTGGTTCATCCTCTTCAAGCAGGACATGTAGGCGGAATCAGGACTTCTAACCTGTGCTCTCCATGATAACATCCACCACGCAGGATCCTAAGGCTTGTAACAAATACCTCTACATGCCTCAGTTTACCCATGTATAAAATGGGGGCAACTATAAAAAGTGATGGGAAGGCTGAAGTTGAGACCTTAGTACAAAGCACTCCATAGGAATGCAACATGGAAGGGAGACTGAGCTCTGGACACCTTTTTCTAGACAGCTTTACACCTACTAATTATCTGGATCTCCCAGCAAGGTTATTCTCCCCGGTCCACAGTCACGGTGGCAGAGTACTCTTATTCTTGACCCTTGGCAGGGTCAGGATCCAAACCCTGGTATTTTGGTTGCCAATCCCCTTTTCCAAAGGGACATGCCACATCCAGCATGCATGCATACTGGCACTAGCTCCTGCCTCACACACTTACCCCCAACAGACCTAATTTAGCTCTTGTTTATAGGGCTGGATCAAGCCAAATGAGGCCCAGACCAAATGGACCCACTGGGTGCAGGAGGCGGCTCTGGTATGCACATTTTCCAGTCCAAAAATGGATCCCAGCCCACTTTTCCACCACAGCATCAGCCCTTCCCTTTATTCATTCTTGGGCTCCCAGGAGCCATCACTGCCAGCTTACCTTCCCACCACCACCACCAGGGCAGCAGCACAGACCCCCCTTCCCTTCCCAGGGCTGGGGTTGCGAGGTGAACATGGGAAGGGAAATAGGAAGTATACAGTCAGGGGAGCATCAGGACCAGAGAGCCACATTCTGATGAGACCCCCAAATTTCATGCGTTTGCTTCATCCTCCCCTGCCCCAAAAGCACTTGTGGGTTTCTGAGTGTAGAGCTTTTGTCCACCTCAGCTCAATTTAGCCTCATAAACACACCAGGCAGAGATACGGGACCTCCTGGTGCCCCTTGGCCTAAGCGCTGCCTGGAGAGCTGCAGTCCTGGCTTGCTGGCACAGCATGCAGCAGCTTTGCAGCCTGCCAGCAGCCACACAGCTCCGTAACGGCTGCAGCGTCGCACCGGCAGCTAGACCCTGTCCCAAACTGTCTTCCTTTCGTTCCCAATCCTTCATCCCCACTTCTACTAGCCGCACTCATCCATTACACAAAAAAAAACCAAACAAAAAAAGAGATCCCCCGTCCCTGTCCCCCCCGCAAAGGCTGCTGCTTCTCCTCTGCCAAAGCTCACGCAGCAGACCAGAGGTCTGGACTGCTAGCACGTAGCGTCCCCCTACACCAGCAGGCAGCAAGGCACAGGCACTTGCAGGTACAGACCCCAAGGAAATCACCGACAGAGCCCACCCGCTCCCTGGCACCGCACATACATTAGTCACCCATCGCGGACACGCGTGGGCCGCCGTCAACCCCCTCTAGCCGGGGTGCCGAAGGGGACCGAGCCCGGACGCCCCCGCTAGCAGCGCACCGGAGCTCGGGGGTACCGCGAAAGTGCTCCGGAGAGACAAAGCCGATGGGTGAAAAAACACAACTCACCTGAGTGTCGATCATCATCGTGCCCCGCGCATAGCCTCCGCCGGCCGCCCAGGGACAGCCGCTGACCCCCGCACCGCGGTTCCGCGGGGCCGGGCTCACCGCCCCTCCGCGCTGCCCGGCGGCCGGGGCCGGACCGCGCCGGCCATGGGGCCCCGGGGAGCGGGAGCCGGAGCCGGAGCCGCCGCCGCCGCCAGCGCGGAGCGCGGCCGGGAGAGCCGAGCGCGGGGCGGCACCGAGCGGGGCGGGGGCGGGCGCGCCGCTACCGGGAGGGCGGGGGCCGCGCCCGGCCTCTCCCGGTCTGGCCCCCCGCATCCCCGGGCGAGAGCCTGCAGGTGGGTGTACGTCTGCAGCGGGGGACCCAGGGGCAGCCGCACCGCTGGGTACACGCGTGCCCCCGTGGCACACTCTGCCTGGGCACCTCTTCTTGGGTGCCCCCCCCCCCGCGCAGGAGGTGGGTGCTGTGGGTGCAGGACCCGTGGGAAAGCACCTTGCAGGCCTCGCCGGGGAGCGAGCGGCGGTTCGGAGAGGTTTGGCACGGCGCCGCTGTGCAGGCTATAAATAGAAGAGCCTCGGGGCAGAGGAAGGGTCCTTTGCTGGGAGAGATCCCCCCCCCCCCCCCCCAGTGCGCACACGGCTGCCGAGTTCTCCCCAGTAAGACACCTCTAACGAGGCGAGCCCGGCAGCCTGCCGCACCGGGACTGTGCACCAACATCCCCCCCCGGCTGCCTCATCTCTGCTCAACCCAATCAGCCGAAACGGGGCGGGGGGCACGGAGGGACCCCGGGAAAAAGCTGCTGGAGATTTTGGGTGCACGGTCGGTGTGCTGGAGCGTGAGCTGGTGAGACAGCGGGGGCTGAGTGAGCGGGGTTGCCCTGGAAACAGGCTGCGTGCGAACGGCTCCAGTACCCATAGTTTATGAGGCCGATGACATGTGCCATTGCAGAGTGATGTCAGGAGAAGCAGGAGCTGAGAGGAGGCTGCGTCACTGCACGGCTCAGTGCACCCGGCCAGTGCAATGCTCCTGGTTTGGGGATGCAAAGTCGGCCACCGCACTCCAGGGGACCGACACACACCTCTGGCACCCACACGAGTGCCACCGCGTCCAACAGCCTCCCTGCCCCAGGAGCCACCGAGCGGGAAGGACCAACTTTACCAGGGTTGCAGTGGGAATTGGTGACAAGGCATAGCCCATCTCCAGTGGGAACTGGTGACAAGGCACAGCCCATCTCATCGGACCGTCCCGCTCCTCCGATGCTCCAGGCCAGCAGAACCAGCAGCTCTGGGTGGGGAGCATAGCCAGGAAAGGAAAAGGTGCTGCCAGGCCAATCGCTCTGGCACTAGATGCTGCTACAGAGCAACATCATTCTAATTATAGTAACAGTGTCAGTGCTGAACAGTGAGAAAAATACATACTTCAAAAGGTCTATAACTGTAATTGGATGCTGGCAAAACTCACTACAAAAAAAAACCCAGAATGAAGCACTTTTAAAAAGTAATTTGTACTCATCTGACTTGCTTTAAATTAGCTAAAGATTCATCGGGGAGGGCAGGGGGGATAAGGTGGGCATACAAGCAGCAGAGATTTCTGGTTAAAGCAGCCTTTCTATTCATATGGCTTTATACTAGTTTTACATAAAACAACGACATTTGGTGGATCTATGTTTAATCTAAATATAGCCCAAGAAAAGTCAAGTCAGTACAGCACTACTCTTACACTTCGATAAAGGAGGGAGTCGGGTGGGTAGGCAGACATTTAAAAGTCACTCCTTCGATGCATTTTGCTAGCAATGCTTTCCTAAATTATTTGGTTGTGTGGACTTATGTGTGGATCAGAACTGCAGGATTGGGGATTTAGCGTGAGTAAAGTGCAACCCACTCCTGTAAATTTCTTCTTCAGTTCCTGCTGTCCCTGCAAGGGCCCATCACTGTCATTGTCACTCCACCTGGAGAGCAGCTGTTGCCCTCTGCATGTTTCACCCCTGGGGATCCCACGGAGACTTGCTGGGGCAGTGAGGTGAAGCAGAGCAGGGGGGATTCAAGTGAGAAAATAGTAACCCTGCTACTTATTGCTGCCCTTTCAGATTAGAGCAAATCCCCCCTGAGAAAGAAACTCATTCTGTGTATCTCACATTCACTCGTGAGCAACCAAGACTAGGCCCCATGCGGACACAGAACAAGAGACAGTCTCTTCCTTGTAAAGCCCCAGGCAAAACAGGTAAGACAGAGGGTAGGAGAGTAAAACCAGCCGCTCTGGCAGGGAGCTCACAGCCTTCCAGCTCGTTTCCACCACCATGCTGCTTTAGCTGCATTAAGCCAGCCCAATGCACATGGGTATTCCCCAAGCCTGTTTTGTACAGAGAATGTATAACCGATGTTTTTATCCTTCCTCATTCATGTCTGCTCAAAGACCATCTCATTTCCATGCCCCCCAGCCACAGATCTCACAAAGAGAAGGTTTGACTAGGCCAGTCCTTTCGTAACTATAGCTGCGTATCAAAGTGGTTCAAAATGACATTTCTGGTCAATAATGTCAGGCAACACCACCTGTGGGAGGGTTACCAGGAAATCCGAATAGGAGTGAAAAAGGGTGCTAGGCTGGCTTAGTGGAAATGATTCTTGTCCTGTCAGTGGGGAGAACGAGAGGATCACAGTCTGGCCCCACCTAGGATCATATTCAGTGCTGGAAGGTTCTGTTTCTTGCTCCCCAGAGAAATTTTCCCTTTGGGGATGAATGCACCATGCAAGTCACCAGGCGGAACAAGGAAAGAAAAAGCCTGTCAGATGGATTCTTAAATTAGACGGACAATGAATGATGAGTCTGTTCCGGCTGAGCAGAAAGGCATGGATGGAACAAGGGGCCCTTGGGAAGGCAATAAGCTACTGATCTGAGGCTTGGTTAAGGACAAGCAGGGCTTGAGTCAGAAATACCTTGAAAGCATGATCAGATTCTCAGGCAGTGTAAATCGGCTGATGATTTATTTACACGTGGTGATTCACTTTTCATGTAGTACTGCATGCACGTTTCCAAGTCCAAATTCCCTTGGCACATAGACATGTGAGACTGCATTGTCCCCTGTGGTGAACAGAGCAAGACCTCACATGCAAGAGTGCCACTCTGCTGCCTTGCTACCATATGCCTCAGTTTCCCCACTGAGCAATGGATATTGGTGGGGAATTCTGATCAGAAAGTAGGTCCTTGTGAAACTCCCACGCTGCCCACAAGCCTCAGGCTGCACAATCTAAATGAGAGAAGGAAAGCTTGCTGCTGGTGTTGGGGGAAGGGGATTAATCAGCAGGAGATGACAACTGAAGTCCAGGCTTTCATTAATTAGAGGAGGGCATGAGCTGATTCAGGGACCATCTCCCACACTGCACTGGGGAGTGTGTTTCTGCAGTCACATTCTTCTGCTCACTGGAGACATAGGGAGTTTCTAGGTACTGCTTCAAATCACAGCCCTGTCGAGCTGAACTGTGTCACATAACATGTGACACAAGACATTCCCCTGGGGAGAAGCTGCAGGCCTGCCAGGAAGATAAACATGTTTGGCACTGCACAAATCAGGCCATTACCACGTCAATCACAGGGTCCTGGATTCGGCCAAAAGGTGGCTAGGAAGCAGAGCCGGAGACCAAGCCTTTCACAAAGGTTTTTCAGAACAGGTACCCCAGAAACATAGGACACCTTCTATCACGCATCATTTGTGCTGGAGAACTTCCTCTCATGGTGGATTTAGTATAGGCTATGAATATCTGCACAGGAATTCTAGTAATTTAGTATGGCAGAATGAAGCCCAATGGCTGCAAATACAGGCTGCAAACACAGACCAATTTAGAGCAGAATTAAGGCATAAGGGGAATTAGCCATTGGCACAGCTGATCTATAGATTTGTGGCTGCTCTGCCACTTCATGTTTTTATTGGATCTGAATGCTTTTCTGAGAGATCTAGCACAGACCAGCTATGTATTGTGAGCTTGATACTGACATCGGGAGATAAAATTACCTGGCTTGTCCTGTGCAGATCAGACTAGACAGTTCCTTTTGGCTCATAAAAAAATCCATATGCAACTGGCATAATGAGACCTTAGTTGCAGTCATGGCCTTTGGACACAACTGTTTTACAAATAAGAAATATACAGTATTAATCCTGGAATCCTGTTGGGAATATATCTTTTTGGAAATATTTGGATAAGGATCTTTCTTCACCCTTTTGGCTTAGATGAGGTGCGTGGTTACCAAACATAGACATCTTCACAGGAGATTCAGTTTTGATTTAGTTATGTAGAGGGGTGTCTTCCTCCAGCACCACAGCACTAAGAACAGTCTGGAGAAAATACAATAGGGTAAACCCTTTGCTGGATAAAGCATGAATCAAGAGACCCAACTGCCACTAAGGGTTTTGGGCTGGAGGTGTTTTGTGTACCTTATCTATATTATGGGTACCATGAAAGATTTTCTAATTAGTCTTCTGGAAGATGAAATGCCTACAATGACACTGGCAAGTGCCATTTTCAGCGGCTCACACAGGACTGAAAGGGCTCGTTAAGTCATTTGCAATCAGTGGTGGGGCCCTAAAGCTTCAAATACTTGATACGCTGCCATACAGCAATTTTTCATGTGAAGAGAAGCAAGAACAGTCAGGCACCTCTTCCCCATTTTCTCTCTCTCTGCTAAATGAGCCTTTTTTTCCTTTTCTTTTTTTTTTTTTTTAAACTGTTCCCTTAGAAACAGTCAGCTTAGCCCTTTCACCCCTGCTTCTCCTCTCCGTGACGTACAGCACTGCCATTCTCTGCTGCTCCCTGTGGTCCCTCTCCCTGCTCACATTAAATGAGCATGGCATGGATTTGCACAGCCCTTTGGTAGCATGCCTTGGGAGGTAACGGAGAAGATGTTTATGGCAGATGTGCTGCGGCAAGGGATGTGGCTGACGAACTTCCATGCTTTGACCTCAGTTGACAATTATGCTGTCATTGTTGGCAAGCTGTGGCTGTTCCCCTGTGTTTGGACCCCCCCCCCCACTTCTTCACCCGAGTGAGCTGTCAGGCTTTAAAGGCTGCAAAACGCCTGGTTCAGCTTCTCATCACATTCGTGCAAAGAAAATGTTAACCCCAGCCTACTTCCAGCTCTAGACTGAACTCACAGTTTCACTAGAGCATTTCATTATAAAATGAAATCACCCTGTTTGCTGGAAATACATCAGCTCTTACTGCCAGTTCCAGCAGCTTCTAGCCAATTTATTTCACAGAGCTTAGAAAAGTTGGAAAGGACTGAAGCAATGGATAGGAACATGAACCTCTCAATACCAGATTTTCTGTGTTGGAAAAGATTACATGATCTACAGAGACATGGGAACCAGGGAAAAGGTTCAGAGCACATCTGTGATTGAAATAAACCCAAACAAGTTCAGTCTGGGTCTGAGCTTTGCCAGTTCTGTCTAAACTTGGGTCTCCAAAACACAGATTGGAACGTGGAAGATAACTGCTATATGAATTCACACTATTTGTCCTGTCAGACCAGGGTTCTTACTGGCAATGGCTGGCACCAGCTCTCCGCTGAGAAGGTCCAAGAAATCCTGTTGCACATTAATCAGGGATAACTTGCTCTGAGAGCAAGTTTCCTCCTGATCCTGAAAAAGGGTGTGAGTTTAAATCACAATGCATGAAAATTAATTGCCCTGCAAAGCTGGATTTTTAAGTGAAAAGGTCTTTACTAAAACTCTAGGTCTTCTTCTCCACAGGAATGTCAAATACCATTTTGATCTTGCTAAGCTTCTGCTGGGCCTCAGGAAACACTCAGGTAAAGGCATCTGCAGCCTTGCTATAAGGACAGCCTTATATTTGGTAACTGGCCTTTTGGATGCCTTTTTGTGTGCTGCAGCCTCAACCAGGATGCTTGTATTTACAAAGATTAGGAACCTAGAAACCTTTTCATTCTCACCTCCACCTTGGCTGCTGCTTCCGAAATGCATTAAGAGTCCCATTCTCCAGAGAAATTATCCACATGTTCCTTTCTCAGTTTGTTCACACTGGGAACAAAAATTCATGGTGGGGCATGTTCTGTGGGAGCTAATATTCAGTGGATTTGATTGCGTGGAGGACACCTCTGCAGGGATCAGATGGTCAACCTCTTATCTCGTTGTAGTTCTTATCCACTGTGGAAAAACGTATTACGTGAATTTCAGGGGGCTTTGGCTTCCTGTCATCCCATAAATACTCTGGAGAAAGCACTTTGGAGGGTTTGTGGGAGAGGAAGTGCCTGTTGAGATGACTTTCTTCCTGCCAGGCTGCCATGATCCCATTGGCTTTGTCCGCCAGGATGGTCATGTGGCAAGTCTTGGTGAACTCATAGACTTTCTTGACCAGCCCTCCAAACACGGCTCCTCCATAGTAGAAGTCCCCCTCTCCATCAGGGATGTAGGCTGCTGAAGAGCTCCTCCTCTCATAAGGGAACTGGCTTCGAGGGACATTGAAATAGCCGGGGTGTATGGCTGCTACTGTATCACCCAGGGTCTCGGGCCCCCAGGCATTGTAGAACACCATGTCAATGTCCAGGCAGAAGAGGTAGTCCACCTCCTGATGACTTGTCTCTGCTATGTGCTTGTTTATGGCCTCCATCCTGCGCATGGAGATCTCTTGCCAGCTGGAGTATTTCTTGATAGGGACAATGACAAACCTTCGTCCAGGTTGCAGCTGGACATCAGGAATTGTCTCAGGGTTGTCCGTGAAGATGTAATAGTTCACCCGATAGCCTTTCATGAAATGTTTCTCTGCCGACTCCAAGAAGCCGCCCACAAACCTTGTGTATCTGTGCAGACACAACACGTGAATAGCACAGCAGAGACAAGGGGATGCATAGTGGATTATGAAGGATACTTTAATGAATGGAAGAAGACAAGGGATGAAGAGTGTTGACTAGCTATTGCTGCAAGGATCCATACAGTATACATGCAATAGGTAAAGTACAGTGGAGGACAAGGAACAAGTGGATTATCCCTACTTTGACCAACCAACCACCTATCTACAGCTCTAATACCCAAGGCACATGCTAATTCTTAAAAAATACTGACCAGGCTTCCAGGTACCTTGGGTGCTGAGTCCATTATCTTGTAGGCTTGTACGATTACAGACACAATACCTGGGCATGAAAGTTTACTACAGATTGGGACAGATTTCAGCTCTGCTGAGGACAAGAAAAGCCAAAACGATCTTTTGACAGAGGAAGTACATCAACCCAAGAACTGTGCCCACTGAGTGGTTCACTTACTTTCCAATGGCAAAGGCTGTTACCCCTATGGTGAGGTTCAGTGGCCTGTAGGCACTGTCTAGGATCTCAGAATTGAAGGTTCCTTCCCAGATGATGGGGGCCAGCCATGGTGTGACTGTCAGCACATCCTGACGCCTGAAGGAAAAGAAAGGGAATGTTAATGAAATGTAACTGTTCCTTTGGTTTAAAGGCCAGTAAATGGGAAAGAAACATTCAAAAGACAGTTAGAAGAAGAGTGTGTGTATCAGCATTAACTCATTATGGATATTATTATCTTCAGATTTTTTTCCCTGCCCTCTTATTTAAGATTACTGAGCATGGACATTTCAGTTCCTGGGATGAAATCAAGCACTGTTTAACAAACTGGCAAAAACCCCAGGATCTACTAAAATCTCATTTAAGCTCATAGGACTTTTCTGCTAAGGAGAGTTTAATGACCACTGAACTTACAGAATAAGAAGCTATGCATATTTGCTATCAGTCTGATGCAGATTGCTACATACAAACTAAACCACAAGTAATAATATGAATATTACTATGAAAATATACCCCATTGCCGTGTTATTAAAACACAGCTTGCGGCATGACAGTTTGTTTTTTCCAGTATTTATATATAGCTTTAACACATTCAGATAGAATTTAAAATTCTGTATGTGAGCCAACATTCAAATGTGTAACAAAGTTATAGAAAATCCTTAATCTCCTGTGTGGGTAGTGGAAATATTGAATATATATGCAGCGGAGTCTGATTATGCCCTATTACAGCTACACAATGCTATTTCAACTTTCTTTGTTTTCAGGGTTTCATTCTTACCTTTTTGATTTTAAAACAAGATGTCATTTATAATGTGTAATTTACCCTAGCCCACTCACATTCGCCCCAGCCCATGATCTATAGCACTCTGCTAATGAAATTTGTCATGCACAGCACAGGGCCACACTTGGAGGCTGAAGCAGTCTCCCATCTGACACGCTCCCAAGGCAATAGTAGCACAAGAACCAAACCAAGGGATCTGTGGGGAGCAGTTTGATGGCTGAGGCAGCAGTACACTTTCAACCCAGATCTAATACTTTCAGTCTGAGTGGATAAGAGAATAACAATTTCACTCCCTCCTATAGTAATGCGTATGATTAAAAGATGAAATTATATAGGAAGAAGAATTTGGTTCGTAGAAAATGTACTAACTGAGCTGTTCTCCTGGGTTAATTATCCTTTTTTAGATGAGGAGAGAGAGAGAGAAGGAAATCTGCAAGTTTGCTTCTTTAAGAAGGGCTTTTTTTTCATTTCATTTTAGAGGTCTGCACTGGGTTTCCCCATGACTCATTTCCATGGTATGCATCTCCTCAGTGTGTGCTAGTGAACTCCCTTTGGAAGACATAGAGCACTAAAAGCTACAAGATTCTCTCCTCATTTAGTCCAGTACGTACTAGCTGATTTCGCACATTAATTTATTCAAATACGGAAGGGAGAAATAGTCAGGCCTAGCAAGGCCTGTTGAAATAGTGGGGGGGAAGGAATATATGTATGTACCAATGGGGTGTGTATATTAATGTGCAAAAGAATGGTGGCTGTTGAAGGTGAACTGCTAGAGATAAGAGTCAGGTCATTGGAGCTGGACCGAAGGAGACTGCTAACAAACATGAGCTGACAAGGAGCATTTGCCTAAGTCACTTCTTAGCTGCTGCTGCCTGAAACCTTCCATGTCTGTTTAAACTCACTGGTTCGACGGCTTCTCATAGAGACTTGTCTGTGTGAGTGCCTGCAATCTGTTCCAGTGTAAGATCCAGCAGGTTAGCTGAAACCATTGCTGAAGGTCATACAAGGCACCTGCTTGATTTTGCCCTGAAATAGATTTAAAGCTCTCCCACAGCTGGTTACAGCTACAACACAGTTTCAGAAAGTACTTCTCACTGTCTTCCAGCTATTACATATTTCCCACCTCAAAAAAAGAGCTCCTGGCAGCAACCATGTAGATGGACTGTGTGTGTGTGCGTGCTAATGTATTAATTGGGAATTTACAGCAGGTATGTTAACAAGAATACAGTGGCTAAACTCAATCTTATAGCAGCATAGACAGCTGTAGACATACCCGTATGGTTAGCTTTCTCATGGAACAAGGTACTGTTCAGTGTGTACCAGGACTCTGAGACTGTGAGGGCCACAGAGCACCCAAACCAAAGTCAGCAGAAACAAACGACAAAGTTCAAAGAAAAAAACTTACTTTGGAGCCAGCACTCTTGGCTGCTGATAAAATAATCTGTAAAAAAAGGAAGAAATATCCACTGAATAATACATGAATATGCCCGGAAGAGAGGAACAGCAATTTAAAGGTCAGGAAATAAAAAGCCAGTACTTACTGAGGGAAAAGCTGGATTAGCTTCTCTTCTGTGTATTGGAGTTTCACGGAGCTGCATGATAGGGAGAGAATAGAAAGGGATTGTAATGCTTTTCTTAAAATATGAACCAGGTTCAGCTTCAGGACCTGCTGCTGTACTGACAGCTGTCCCAGTCCTCACTCCAGTTGCTGTGCACGCTGCTCTGCCTGGTACAGAGAGTTAGATGTTGCCTGTACACACATTCAGGGCTGTCAGACAAGTAACAGTTTTGAAACAGAGCACACAAAAGAACAAGGACAGAGAGATGCTGGCAGTTCTCCAAGTCTGTGGGTAAATCAGAGTTTAGGGGTCAAAATCCAGGGAAGGATATGCTTGTTGGGGACTGCCAGTACTGGTCTTGTATGTGCTCCATTCCCTGCATAACTGTTCCTGTTCACCTGGGGGGCTGACCTACCTGAAATATATCACACTTTAAATAGCACAGAGAAATAAGCATCTTACTAGACATGATGTTTATTAAAGGCTTGAAGTAATCAGAAATGCCTCTCTAAGAGATCATCTTTTCTATTTGCATTGTTTTGTTTTGTTTTTACAAGATCAGTAACAACAACACATTGGAAAAGCCATGGCTTGTCTTGTTACAGCTATGGTCCAATATGGCAGTGAATTCACTTAGGCCATGTACCCTGCTCCTCCACAGTGTAAATTCTCTTTTATGCAGCTTTGAGACAGCTTTTGGGACCCATGATAAGTTAGTTAACTGTACATTAGTTTGCATCACACAATGAAGCTGACCCCTTAAACTGTAAGGTTTCTGGAGAAGCAGCTACCCTTTCATTTGCTCAGAGCAGGCTTCTGGTTCACAACTCAAGCGCTGCCATAACAAAAATACATTCATAAAGTGAGTGGAAAGCACAGATCATAGAGTGAAGAAGAGGAACACAATTAGGAGACTGGGGGGGTATTCCTAACTCTGCCAGAACTCCTTATGTGATTGTTCATTTCATCTCTCTGACTTACATTTCTCCATGTAGTGAGCTGGGATACTTAATCAACAACTCAAAGCACAGTGAGATCCTGCGTGTACATGCGCGTGTGTGTGATTACACCCTGATAATAAAGCCAATGTTAACCTGTTAGTCATGGTCTCTCTGTGACCCACAACAAACAAGGCCTCACTCATGCTGTACAAATACAGAGCTGTCCTGAAGGGCAAGCAGACTAATGCAGAAAAGGTTGCCTTATTACTATTTTGTTTTAAGAGAGTAACTAATTATACATTCATAAAATAAAGAACAAGTGACTACTTGTTAGTAACTACTTATATTGTCAGTGAAGTACAGCTCCTGTAACAATCATCTGTGTTATTCATTACATACAAAAAGGGATACTTACAAGATTTTGGGGCAAGGAAGGTAATATGGGAGGTAGTGCACTTTTCTATTTCCAACTGTAATCCTGTGATAGCAAAGAAACCTTTTAAGACAGGTAATGTTAAAAGATACCTTCCTAGGTTTTTCCAAGATCTTCTGACAATCTAGCACAGATTTTGAGAAGTAACTCTAGCTAACTGCATGTCTACTTTACTAATTAGTGTACGATCCAGGGTATTCATTTTTCAACATAGTATATTGCTGATAAGGCATAAATGGGAATCTCAGAACAAAACGAGTCCAGAAGCATCCAGCTTGTAACATCAGGTCTAAGTATTATTATTTACACCAAGTGGTGTGCAAAATATAGGCCTACGCATTTTTGAAAAGCATACACAAATGGAGACACATAAGGCAATGCCCCAAATGGATAAATACGTAATATACACTGATGTGTTATACTGACACTTCCTGGGACTTTAAATACTGTGTGTGCATCCTTTAATTTTTTTTTCTCCCTTCAGTTTTGATCACAATCTATATACATTTTTATATACAGCACTTAATTACTGGTGAAATGCAGCTACCCACAATGTGAAACAAGAGCAAATGGCAACATCAGAAGTACAGTATAATTAATAATAATTTAATAATTAATAATCGAATAGTTAATAGAAATGCCTGATCTCAGATTCCTTTCAAACAATGTTTGAGTTTGCTCAAGAGAATCTGTAAGGCATACTCAGTAGTCAGTATACTCAAAGCTACAAACATTCTCAATGTTTGAAAGCTACAATGTTTGATAGCTACAAAGCTATTCCTAGTTATATTGGAGTGAGTTTGGACTGTTTGAAGACACAGATAATCATCTCTTTGAAGGCCTGAACTGAAATGTAACTGGAATATTTTGTACTTGAACTTTTTTTTGTGAGTCAGATACAGTGTTAGGAGCCTAATTTAGACACAGCTGGTCTTTTTTTCTCTCTCCCTTCAGAGGCTCCTCCCTCTACTAGTGCTACTTTATCTGTTATACCAATTACTGTTCTCTCTTAAAGCTCTAACAGGGACTTTCCATAAAATGCACCACCTATATTTTTCTGCTACTATGCTTTTTACCACAGTATAGATATAGACAGGATCTTTTAAATATGACCAAGCTTGCCAGCAAATGCTTACCAGATAAATGCAGTAACAACAAACAGACAGACAAGAGATCCCACCACTTTCCTGGAAATCATGCCTTCTGAAGTAGAGGAAGGAAGGGCAACTTCTTACTCTGGACAGCTTTCAAATTGCAAAGAACAAAAAAGCAAGGGAAATTGGCTATAAATATCTCATTATGAGAGAAATGGATTATTTAATCATAAAAGCATGAGGCTCTCCAAACAGTTTCATTTTAATTCAGTCTTTCTGAAATCAGGAACACGGAAGGAATCAGACTGTAAGAGCCAGGCCACTTAGTCACTGAGGCAGTTCCTGTAAACCATTTGAGAAATCTCTCCATTTCAGTGAGATCTAATCACAGTAATAAGTGTGCAAGGAACCTTTCTGATTTGATTCTAGTTTCTGTAGATTCCATTTATTCATCTAAAGCCCACACCCTTTGCAATTTAGTAAACTTATCAAAATCAATCATATCAGGTGATACATAGAGCTAATACAGTTATCACTTCAGCTGATAAAACTCCATCTTTCACAGGAGAGTAACTGCCAGAGACAGCTCCCTCCAAAGATGCATGTAGGAAAAAGGTAAACTGAAGTCCAATACAAGCAAAGAAACATTAGACAACAATAATTCATACTGGGTAACAATATTTCTCTGCAAGTCAAAGAAACTACTCCCTTTCCAACAGCCACAGAAATCAACTTCCCCTAGGTCAGCTGTCTTACCTTAAAAGCTCAAATTAATCCCTTTTCTGTTCACAGGGAAGTAAAGGTTCCCGCAGTGTGAACCACGGGACCTGTGACAAACACACAAAGCCTTTGCATGTGGCCTCCAAAGGGGCTTGTTACAAGCACATTAATTATTATAGGCTACATTCATTATTACCTTTAGTGAATACAGAACTACGGTACTGCAGATAAGTCTCGTGCGTGTGCAAGCTCACTTCCACCTCCTTGGCATCTTCTGCATCCACATAAAGTGCTCTCCTGCAAAGCAAGCTTTCCAGGCTGCTGCTGTAGGGACTGTAATGCAGTCTCGAGTGAGACGAAAGCGCATTCTAACATGTGACTTGAGCCTGGGGAAAAAAAAAAAGAGGCTGTTTGTCAAACTCCTATTTATAGACAGTCAGTAGCATTGATGTTAGTGGGAGGAACCAGTACAGGGCAATTCCTTTTGGGAAGGCTGAAGTTAGCATCACAGAAATCTTTTCTGTCCTGGCCCTTGGTAACGCATACAACAGTGCCAATGGATCTGAAAAGACAGTGGCAATTTTCCCACTTTAATTTCTTTGGTTATAAAAAGACAGGTAGCAAAAAGTTCTTTAATTTGCTTTATTATGACACACAGAAATCCTCTCTGGTGCTTCTTCCTCACTCTCCTGTCAACCAATCTAATCAGCTTTCACCAAGAAGCATCACAAAATCCCACTTTAAAAAAAAACCAACCTAAAAATATATGTATCTCTCAAGACCTTCCAACATTTAAAGCCTTCATGGATTCATGCTGAGCAGTTCTGGATTCTTGCCTAAAAATGCTGCAGATCCACAAATGTAGAAGGATTTGCAATCAGCCTTTCCTCTCTAGCAGTTACTCTATGCTTTGACTAGTTTTATCTAATTCCTGTGCTAATTCTGTAATACGAGCTGCTAGACCAATGCCAGGATTTTTCAGTGCCATGTATCTGAGCTTGTGCTTGATGCCTCCAGCACATGCACAATGGACAAGTGTGTAAAGGGGAGTTCAAACAGTTGCTTTTCAATCATTCTTTGAGAGCTGGCTAGACACAGGGTGGGTAGGCAACCTATGACAGTGCTTTACTGCCCTTCCTATCAGAAGGCTTCCTAATTTCCAACCGGGATTTCACTTGCTGCAGTTTAGGTCTGTGCCTTTTTATGGCAGTGACCGTGCACCTGGAGACTCCCTTTACATACCTGAAGGCTGTGACGTTTCCTTCCCTCTTCTATTCTGTGACCTCAACTGCCACAACTCCTTCAGTCTTTCTTTGTAGACTGTTAGCTTCAAGACCCATGGTGATTTCTGTCAATTCTGTTTGAATTCTCTCTAATCAGTCTATTCTCATGCAATCTGGTGCCAAACCCCAACTACTTCTGCTGAGCCCTCACCAGTATTGAGTAAAGCAGGGTTACCCCACAAAACTGAAATGCTGTGACAGTTCATACATTCCAATATGACACTTGCCTACTTTGCAAGAACACAGCACTGGTGATGACATTCAGCCTGTGGCCAAATGTAATCGACACGTTTTCTACGGAACCTCTCCTAGCCAGGTCTATGACACATAAAGCCTTGTACTTGACTTTATGGAATTATACTCCATTTTCAGGCTCTTTGTTTTTCTAAAACATCAAGCCTTCATTGAATTCTTTTTCCCCGTGGTGCTTGCAGCCCCACCCAGCTTGATACCACTTTCCAATTTCATAAACATCCTCTCAAAATTTTCCCCCAAAGCATAAATGAAAACATATGACAGTACCATTTTGCAGATAGTCTCCTGGGGATTCTTCTGCACCTGACCATCCTCATGCACTTATCCCCCTGGCATACAGAGACTGATAGCATAGAAATTGGGTGATGGGGAAGGACAGAGGATAATAAACGGATAGAAGAAAGGAGAATAAAAGTTATCCTCAATTTGAATAGTAAAATTAACACAGAATAAAAAATGACATTGGCATTCTGGTTATTTTAGTGCAGTTTCAGCTATTGTAATAGGCAGAGTGTACTTCCATGTGTCTTTACAGAGTAAACATCTAATCCCTCAGGAAAAGTAATACACATATTTTGAAATATTGCATCATTAGGAGCACAGCTGATGCATTCTCCCTTTGCTTCAGTTTCTGTGTTACAAATCTGCAAGAACACTGGAGCCAGATGAGTTCGGAACATCTCCTTGCATCTAAACCCATCTCATTGACATTTATATTTGTCCTCATCTGATTTACAACTGTAAGGTTCACAATGAATGCAAACAAAACTGAAATAGATGTGGTTGCAGTTAATGACAGAATCTCCTAACAAACACAAAAACCAGCTAAAGCATTTTTAATAGTTACGCCTCAAATTTGTTCAGAGGGTTTTTTAAAAGCTATATGGTTGAAAGTAGCTATATTACTCCTAAATGAACTTGCTTGACCTCCCAGAACAAAGCAGTACATTATTTTCCAGCCCTGCCTTGGAAAGCATTCTGGATTGCAGATAAATACCTCACTTGTAGACCATTCCGGGGAAAATATTCTTTCCAGACCAACTATTTCAGATTTCTAAACCTGTATTTCAGATTTCTAAAGCTGAAGTCGCGAGCTGTGAGTACAGTGTTGTTCAGAATGTGAAGAAAGAGAGGATATTCTTGGGAAGGGCTTCATCTGTGCCAAAGAAAAAGTTTCCTTGCTGGACTCCATTATTAAACCAGGCTGCCTTTGAGTATTATAAACTCAGACTGTGCCATGACACAGACATATTCAATCATGCCTGAGTCTTGAACATGAAATTCAGTACAAATCGACTACTTGGGCTTCTAGCTTTTCAGATTCTCATATTACAGCTAGCACCGCAATGAGTTAACTTTACTTTGGCTGAGATCCGACTAGGAAGCACTGCACAGAGTCTACATTTCATTTATAGCACATTCGTCAGATTTTTTATTTCAAGAGGCAAAAAATAGCTCCTTTCACCATTGCACTTGCTCAGTGCAACATAAATAAAATATAAAAAAAAAAGAAAATTCTGTTGGACTAAATGTGTAACATCACTGATATTAGTACAAACTTGTCAGTTTTGCACCAACAATGATCAGAAGGATATCAACAAGATTTGACTGATCTCATGTATAGAGTTGCTTAATCTTCTGGATGGATCGTTTCCACCAATCTTCCCAACGCTGAATTGTCAGCAGCTGAGCTGTACTTTCTTCCTTGATCTGGGCAAACTGCTGCTCAAGTCTACATTTGTATTTCTGTATGAACAACAACAACAATAAAGGACAAAATTGGTAGTGATGAAATATAATTTTACACTGCCTAAATCCAGGTCCTGATCCACTGTGCCAGAAGATTGCATACAGGCCACTTATTTTCTGCCTTTGACAATAGAATTATATGAACAATGAATTATTCACTGTCTTCCTTCTGTGTTCCTTTTAAAGACTTCTGAAACTAAATTATTAGCAATATTTAAATTTTGCTAAAAATGCAATATCTTCATCTCACTTCCATTAGCTCCTGAGATTAAAGAGCTGCCTTCTCTAGAGAACAGAGAGGAAAGCATGCATCTCAAACACAGAATGCACTCTGGCTCTTGCTGGAACTTCCTAAGTCGTGAGTATGAACTGAACTATTACAAAGCTGCTAAAAAGGTATTTCACCTAAACAGAAGCTTGTAGACTATCACGAATACCTCAAGGCACCTTTATTAAAGAGTCCATGCTCCAAAATATAAAATACTGTCTTTTTAATGCAATATACATTCAAGAAAATATTTCTGTGGCATGCATTTACTGTATCACACCCTGCTGACAACCTGTGTTCACTTCAAAACTGTACTGTAACCAGGTGCATAGGTACGTGGCTAGATACATAAAACACTCATGCAAATTTATAGTTTTGACGGCATTTGCCATTGTTGACAGTGTATTTTACACTTCCCTATTAAAAATATACATTTTTTAAAAATTAATTCAGTTCACTGGGAGTACTATTACTTCCACGACAGATGCATAAACACAGACCATTTACTTCCAAATGATTTAACGTAAGAATATTCTCCTAATTACTGAACACTACCGTTTCACAAACTATCATCAGTGCAAGTCAGAGTCTCAGAGTTGTCTAGAATGTGTCCATTCTTCTAGCAGACTTAGTGAAGAAAGAGTCATCATTTTTATGGTGGAAACAATGATCTGTGACAGTTCAGGATGTAAGATATGTATGAAATATCTTACAGCCCTTCAACTTTTATG
Source organism: Haliaeetus albicilla (assembly GCF_947461875.1). Lineage (NCBI taxonomy): Eukaryota > Metazoa > Chordata > Aves > Accipitriformes > Accipitridae > Haliaeetus > Haliaeetus albicilla. The sequence continues at coordinate 18,341,291 of NC_091508.1, forward strand.
GAATAATCAGCCTTCATGATCTAAGCCTAGAGCTGTAGGCTTTAGAAAGAAAGGTGAGTGGAAAGCAAGCTGTATTGAAATGGCACTGTGGCAGCAGCTACTTTTCAAATTGTGATGCTGCTGAAATGCATGAAATTTCTTGTTTCTGACACCATTCGTGCTTCTCTGCTGAAACAATTCTCTCTTGTTTCTGAATGAGAGGGCTCCCTGAGAAACCAACTCTGCCTGCTTTTGACAACATCACAAAGAAAGTGACACAAGAGGGGATTTCTACACACAGTTAATATGGCTTTAAGATCTGAAAACACTGTGTATATTAAAAACTTATAAATAGCTATAACTTTCTTCTTAAAACACCAATCTCATAACAGTAGCAGCCCCACTCACAGTTCTCTCCCACAGACCAACCTTATACACAGCATCTCTTGCTTCTACTGCTGCTACGTGGCCCAGTGTAGTCTTAGCTGTTGTAACTGATGCAGTTTCTCTGCAAAGAATATAGTCTGAATTGTCTGTAAGAGTAGTCATGGATATTCCTGGCCAAGTCCTTTAAAAAACCAAACCAACCAAGCAAACAAACAAAAAACACATGAGAGAGGAATTTAAAAAACAGAGCAGATCATACCAGTTCATGTTACTTGTACTTAAAGTGCAAAAGATTAATTATTTTTTTTAATCTCCACAAAAGGTTTACCCTAAAAACTACCTGATTTAGTATAACCACTTTTTCTTTTAAAACTTCAGGATCTCTGCACAGTAGATAGAATTCATATCTTCTGAGTGAAAATACACAGTATATTCATAGATCTAAAAGTGTTGTATTGATAAATAGTGGCTAGCAAAGTGGCATAGCAATAATATTGAAATTTTATTGCTTTACAATAAAATACGTTAAGTGACTTTTATTTGGATCCATTGCTATTCTTTCTTTAAAATCATTACCCACCCAAACTGCCCCACAACTAGTTAAATGACATGAGTTAACGATGAGCATAGTATTCAGCAGTTTCAACAAGTGCAGCAAAAAAAATCTATGAGGACAGTGCCTGATACCAGTTTAGAGAAATTACAGTGTTCAGTGTCTTCAAATATTACCTGCTCCCACGTTCAATTAACTGTTTAACTTCAGAGATTTCTAGAGGAAGTCCAGCTTGTTTACGACGGATTAAAGTGGATGTCTTCTGTCTTGGTATTTCAATTTCTGGGAGATAATAGAAGATATACTCAGCAGCAACAAAACAATGGCAGCAACACCATTGTTTTGGAGTAACTATAAGCAGCTAGGTGCTCTTCACTTTCAAGAAATATCTTTGCATGCTTGCGCATACAAATCTTTCCATTTAAAGTACTATGGCATATAAAAGTCTCCTCTTCCTAGGAAAGTCTGCTGCAATCTTTGAGAGGGAAGCAGGAGGCCTGAACAAGCAATCTGTTCTGTACTTACTTGCTACTTGTACATCATCAATAGTGATACTTTCATCTAATTCGAGAAGCAGCTTTTCAGTCAAGGCAGCTAGTGCAGAAAAAAAGTTCTGAGCACACTCCACAGCACAGTCCTGTTGGGACATTGGAGACAAGTGAGAGGAATTCCTTTGATAATTTGATCTCCTCTCCTTTTAGTTTAGCTCCAAAGGAACTACACAAGTATCCAACCTTGACATTTTGCAGCAGCTGCAGATAACAGACATAAGGCTCTAAGTTGCACACAAAAGGGTCTAGAAGTGCCTCTCTGCAGTATTCTTATCACTACCTGATTACCTAAAGTAAAGTACAAAAAACTAGAGAGTTCTGTGTATAGGTGCCCAGTAGTTGTATTATTTGGGTTAAGTACCTAAACCTGATAAAACCAGCTATCTGTAAATGCATCCTTCTGCCCAAAGGAAAGGCCATTTTGGAATTTGGGTACTTCGCGTGGAAGTGCTTTGGCCAGGTATTATTCTAAAACAGGGTGTGTGTGTTTCTCTGTGTGTGTGCAGAGCTAAGAGGAGAAGGAGATATTACTTTGGAACTAAAAATATATATACTCTGCAGACAGTGTAGAATTTTGAGTAAGTGAGTGGCCTGAGAGAAGTAAACAAAGAGTTTTAATGCTGAGGAACTGACCTTCAATAACCCTAGGGGATGTAGCGGGAAAAGTGTTTTGATTCCTGAACCTCTCCTGTAAAATTCTGCTTATTCCCATTCTTAATCTTGTGTAGAAAAATGTCAATTATCTGCACTAACAAAATGCACACAGAAGAAACAAACCCTTCCAGGCATTTGTTGGCTGCAAGTAATATAATTAACCAGAGGATGTCCCTGTTGCTCCCAATTTAGACTTACATCCAGTAATTCTACCATTAAGATCTAAGTCATCTCTTCCTCATTATGTTCTATGAGTAATAGAAAAGATCAGTTAGTCCCACAATAAATTTATGCATGTGTACATGTGCATATGCATTTATGTATATCTTGATCTAATGCTGATAATAAATAACTTAAAATTTAAAAGATATATGAACAGGATTGCCTAAAACTGAAAATATTTTCCAGTTTACTTTTGATGGGGAGGAAAAATGTATCCAAGGGTACTTTCCTTTCCAAATGCAACATCTAAGTTCATATTAAACAATGGCTTTACAATTACCTGCAGCATCTGTGTATTGAGACGAATACCATCAGCTTGGTCTTTTTGCCTTTTTATTTCCTCTTGGCACAAAGTGTCCAGCTGAAGTAAGTTGTCTGGGTGTCCCAAGGAGGGATGTAATTGATTCTTGTGCGCAGTCTTTAAGTAAATACATAAGAAAGAAACGTCTTCAGTAAAGTATATGCAATTGAGTCATAATAAGAAAGAAGTAAATCCCACACATTTTATATAAAAGTATTCAGAAAGACAAAGAAAATTTAGTCTATTCCTTGGCTGTCTAGAGATAAACCTTGTAGTGCAGCGTATACCAAATTGCCTATCTGCTGAAAAACAGGGCCTCTGATCTCATCTTGGTCTTTGTTTTCAACAAATAAGAATCTCTCCTACCAAGTGGTAAACAAGATATTTTTTGTATCTCTGTATTTGTATTTTTTCCTGAATTTAACATAACACTCAAAGGGACAAAATCTCAAGATACTACTCTATAACATTTTCTGCATGATCTCCATTATGATTCTGTTATCAGTTCCGGTATTACTGGACAAAATATACCTATTTTTTGAAAGATAGTGTATAATGATATTTCATTATCTGTATGTCATAGCACCTACAAATGAGCGCACCCATACAGTATGAGCTGTATAGCCATACCACAATGTCACAGCCCTTAAAGAGTTTACAATCTAAGTGTAAGATGGCAGGCAGAGCCGTATAAGATTATAAAGAGGCATCCCAGTGCTGGAAGCAGTGAGAGAAGGGACTGAGTTACTAGAAATACAAAGCTTCCAGTAGAACTACACAGACTAACTGCAAACACAGAAACTAAATCTGTGGCTAGCTCAACAGTAAGTGATTAAGCAAACAGTGAGATTAATAAAAATCAAATTTTATAATTTGATGCATTTAGCATTGCTTACACTGGAAGCATTCCAACACATCCATGATACATACCTTCTCATTCTCCCAGTCTTCCAGCTGTCTATTGAAGAGGTGCCGAATCTGACCAGTGGAATAGCTGAGCTTCTGCTCATGTTCTTTTAAAAGACCATCAACTGCCAACTGGGAGACATAAGGGAGCTCCTTCTCAAACAACTTCAACTGATCCTGAAATTCTTTTTGGAAAAGACAGTGTGTGTATGTGACACAGAATTACTCATTGCAAGGAAGAAAAATCCCAAACTACTCACCTGTGTTGAATGACACTGCAAGGGTCAAACAACCTGGAATTTTCTCTCACAGAGATTCTGTCTCTGCCATTCCTTTTTCTAGGTCCAATGCTTTGAAAAACATACACTTGCTAAAAATAGGACCTTGTACGGGTCTTTCAACTTAGTCAAATTCTTCTGCCATGCTTTTTGTAGCTGATACTATATTAAAAGAGAATATTGGCCCAATTTCCAGTAAAATCAACTGGACTTTTCCCACTGAGTGTGATGGATTAAGAAAGCTACATAATTCTCCATCACTGCAATTTTCAGTTCACATAACTGAAAAATTACATACACAAGAAATTGAAAGTCTTAACTGAATGAATTTACCTGTAAGACAGGAATTGTAGTAATCATCTGTCTGCCTTTGGTATGACAATAGATTTTGTCTGAGCACTTCTGCACAATGTTCAAATGTCTCTGGCAGATCTTCAAGCATTGTGATTTGAGGGTTCTCTTTTTGGTAGAACTCCTTCAGGAGGTAAAGATAAAAGAGAAAAGTTGTTGATAACACATTCAAACAAGTCACATCTAGGCATATAACAGTAGCAGGGATACACAAGGCTACCAACCACCCTCTTATTTGAGACCAGTTTTCTTCCTCTGATTCTGAAATGCTTAGTTAATATTTACAAAGAAACCTGTGATTAAAAATACACTCTGTCAAATACTATTTTATAATTAGATGCACTGGTGAAGAAAGGAAAATTTTTGGATGTTCATCCAAACATTGTAAAGAACCAATTTATTTAGCTGACACAGGAGTAGACCTATGAAAGCAAAAGTGACTGAAGAACACTGGGTTTTCTTACCTCAGCAAGGCAGAGCAAGCTGTTATTACCTGTCCAGAGAATATTCATAATAATCCCTTTAAAAGTACTGAAAGCAAACAAAATAAATAAAACTTTAAAAACCAGACAATCATGCTGTAAAATGATCACACTGGTAATATCTATGGTTTTTCAAATATTTTGTTCAGGTTTACTTTAATACATTTTTCAGAGCATACACAAAAAAATATTCAGAAAGCCTAAGAATCTTCACCCCCATTAGTACAGATTCTCTTCAGAAGAAGCAAGGACTCTGAGCTATTGTAAATACTTACTGGAGAACACCTCCATGTCACTGGAACAAAAAAGCAATCTTAGCCAACTTCCTGTGCTGAAAACCTACCTTATGAGCTTACCATGCACTTTAGATAAACCAAAAACATTTGAAGGTGGGTCTAGCTGTTTCCTGGAAGTATTTTGAAACACAATGTGGAACAAAATTCCTAAGCACTTAAACATCTTAGACATTAATTTTAATAGTTTTGCATGGCACATATGAAATAGCTCCATTCTATATAGTACAACTATCAAGAAAAAATATGATCATTTTCTTAGAGAAGGAGAATGGAACCATTTAAAAATCACCTCCAAAACAGTTTGTTCCTTGTTTATTCATATAAATGTAATATTGAGCACAATAATGTAGTGTATAAAATTTATTGATTTTTTTAGATGTGAAAATAACTGAAAGACAGGGTATTTTACATTTTCCAGCCCATTTTTTGTAAATGTACAAAAGGAACTCCAATGAGGGCACCCATTTCAGACATTAAACAGAATAAAATGGATTACTTTTATATTCACTATTATTATGCTGCAAAAAGGAACTGTTCTGTAAACACTTTAATCCATAAATATCAAGGTTAAATACCTCAAAATTCAACGGTGAACTCTGTAGTTCATGTTTATAAATAGATAGATAAATAGATAGGTAGGGCTTTTTGCAGATTAACTTCTATTTCCGCAAATATACATTACTTACTCAGATTCTGGAGGTTTCTCTCCAAATATCTGGAATCTCTTGTCACTGAGGACTGGTCTGGTGTATTTCTGTTTCCTAGGGAGGCAAAACATTAATTTGAAACTATCTACAAGTATTTTCCTTCTCTGGCTGATTATTTGAGCTAGTCAGTCATATGATGGATATGAAACTGAAGAAAAATTTAGAAAAATGTAACTGTAACACTAGTATTATATAAAAATAACTTTTTGATGGAAAAAAATTCTCAGGATTCTCTCCTCAACAGCTCTTCAAAACTTTTCTGTTGTTTTCACTGTTACAGTAGCTCATTTCATCTATGTATGGACTAAACAGAAGACATACTGTGTAGACACCAGACCTGAAAATTAAGCCATATTGATTTGAATGGGGTTAGTCTATATTTCAACAACTTCAAAATACAAAACAACAGCAGATGAAAGAGAAAAAGAAGAATGTTTTTCCAGCCAAAATCTGAAAAAAAAAATGCAGAGGTGATCATGATGACATAAACAGGGAAGAGATCCCAAATGATAAGCATAGTTGGAAAGAAGGCTAATACAAATAAGTGTTAAGAATTTTTCAAAGAACAGGCAGTGGACAAAGGTTAGGTAAATTTCTGCATAGGAATATTATAAGTGGAATTCCTCCTTTCAAGGGTCTTACCTTCCTTTTGGCAACTTTTTGTTAAAAGTTGACTTCTTGGTCGTCCGACCTGCATGGCTGTAAGTAGCAGAGATCTGAGGACCTTCATCAGATACATTTAAGTGAGCATTCTTCTTTGATGTGGGAAGAATTGCTTTATATTTAACAAGGACAGATGAAGAACATTGTATAAATGCCAACTGAAGTCTTTTTTATATGGTTATATGCTTTATGTTCTCATTTCTATAATGTTTCTTTACAACATTAAGGGGACAACTACAGGAACAATAATTTCAGACAGACAGAACTGAACTAACCCAGCAGTGGCAACAGCAATAAAGGTTGTGCATTGGCACATGAGTGATGGGAATGTCATAGAAAAGACATGGTAGATGGGAAGAGATTTAAAACAACATTAAGGCAGGGAATAAGAAGGAGAATGAATGGGCTATATTCATAGTCTTGGCTGTGATGGGGACTTAGGAATGTGGAAGAGAGAGATGATACCTTTGGAAGTGACTGGAGGAGTCAAGCTCTGGAGAAGAGAGATGAGGAAATGGGAACGCTAGGTAGGGAGCTGTTGGGATTACCCCTCCACTCACCTTTGAGTGAATGGTAATACACTGTGAGAAGGATCCCTGATCCCCTACATATTTTCACGACTTCTCTTCTAATTCTTTTCTCCACCCCTTTTCCCTTTTGCTATCACAAACATGGGTACTCTTCATAAAATTATTATCTCATTCTGCAGTTTTCATTGGTTAAGAGCCAAAAATCATCTTCTTATTGCAAAGTAAAGTTATCCAAGAAAAAAGTTGGGATGTACAACTCTATTAGAGCTAGCATGTAAGCAACTGGCCTGGAACATGCTAGACCTGCTCAGTGAGATGCTAGGAACTACAATTTAGATGAATGTAATATATTAAAAGAAATGCTGGCATACCTGGTCCTAATGAATCTGAGTGATCATTTCTCTCCTGATTTAGGCCTGAAGATTTTCTGGACGGCTGAATTCTGAAACAAAAAAAGAGCTAAGCGGCTACTGAATACCCTGCTATTTTATATTATATACTATATTATATAGAGAACTATGTAAGTTCTCTATCCCTACCATGTGCTAAGTGCAGTTAAATTTCTGAGATAATATTTAACAGATAGGATTATTTTCACAACTGACAGTGTAAATGTAAGTACTTCCATGGGACCAACTAATTGTTTATCTGGAATTTTGGAATTTCTACAAGCAAAACTGCATTAAAATATTTATTTGCAAATCACACACTTGCCACACTGTTCATTTCACACTTTGTATGTTCATTCAACTATGTAGCATCTAATCACCTTTTAAGTAAAATGAGGCTCTAGAAGACAAAAATTTAATACCTAAAATTTATCATAGTGCTATAAACTAGATGTCACTTATTACTCACAATGGGGTAATTTGGCTATTAGAAATCTTGCTCGTAAAAAGAAAGGAGTCTCAGCTAGACTGATTTTTAAAGCTAGACTGATCAGAAAGTATGTAGTAGTATTACTACGAACAATAAATTCAATAGTTCTGTATGTACAAAGGTAAACTACAAAATAGAAATTCAGGAAAACCTTTATATGCTTCTGGAATATAAATTTTAAGAATACTGTAGTGAAGCCCCTTGTAGTGTTATCATGAGCCTCATGAAGAGAAGAGGTATATATAGCAAAGAAAACATAAATAAAGACAATGACAGAAAAATACCTTTAGGCAAACAAGTACTTACTCAAGTAAATTTTTGATAACGCTTATTGATAAATCATCAACTGCAGACTTTCCCATTCTGCTTGGATTTAACAAAGGAAATTTGACAGGATCCAGCCCCATCACCATCACTTTATTCTCATCTCTGAGACACTCTGTTCGAATGGCAACAGCAATTGGACCTTGTAACGTAACATCCATTGCAAGAGGGGTAAAGTCCTCCTGAAATTGGAAGAAAAATGAAACCCTGTTGACTGTAGCAGGCAATTAGTGAAACCATTACATGTAGGTACTGATTACTAAAGCAGATCTTCCAAACATGCACTATTTTCCTTCACAGGCTGAAAGAAAGGTTTTTATAATTCTAGTAGTAATGTTGTTACAGCTATACAACTCTGAGACATTTAAAAATAGTTGAGTAGATTCTCATAACTATCATAAGCAGAATTTAAGTATATACCCTAAAAACAGTGATCCACTGTAGATTACAACATGAAGACAGACTTTCCAGACAAGGAAGGGAAAAAAAAAATACCACTTGATAAAAAAAAAAAAATCTCTTCAGGTACACTTGATAAATTTTTTTTAATTATTGAAAGAAACCCCTGAAATATGTATCTATGAATAGTGCTACACCTTGAAAATAAACTTTTGCGAAGAACTGAGCAACTTACTGTGATGCTGTGCATCTTTAACATTTAGTAAACTCAGTGGTGACTGATTTACTCAGCCTATTAAAAAAGCTGACCTAATGTTACAATGTCTTGGACAGCTTGCCATAATGCAGCATCCTTCTTCATTTGAAAAGTCAAAGCACAGATTCTGAAAAACCTTTAAAACATATACACATAAAAAGTCACTCGATATTAAATAAAATATAGAGAACTTAAATGCGATCTTACACTATCATGCAGGCTTTTACTAGCTTTTACTAGCAAGCAGTCGAGATACTGGCTCCTCTTTTTCAGTTCTTTCAACACTACTATGGCAAAATCATACAACTCTTCAGAAGTCAAAGCCTGAAAGATACGATAAAACAGACGGTATTTACCAAACTAGCTATTTCAGACTTTTCAAATATGCTGACTGTTGCATACAACATCATTTGACTCTGTTCTATCACCATTTTATTTACACATTGTCCTGGTTTCAGCTGGGATAGAGTTAATTGTCTTCCTAGTAGCTGGTGCAGTGCTATGTTTTGAGTTCAGTATGAGAAGAATGTTGATAACACACTGATGTTTTCAGTTGTTGCTCAGTAGGGTTTAGTCTAAAGTCAAGGATTTTTCAACTCCTCATGCCCAGCCAGCGAGAAAGCTGGGGGGGCACAAGAACTTGGCAGAGGACACAGCCAGAGCAGCTGACCCAAAATGGCCAATGGGGTATCCCATACCATGTGACGTCCCATCTAGTGTAGGAACTGGGAGAGCGGGGACAAGGAGAATCGCTGCTCGGGGACTAACTGGATGTTGATCGGCGGGTGGTGAGCAATTGCACTGCGCATCATTTGTACATTCCAATCCTTTAATCATTACTGTTGTCATTTTATTAGTGTTATTCTCCTTATTAGTTTCTTCTTTTCTGTTATATTAAACCGTTCTTATCTCAACCCATGAGTTTTACTTCCCTTCCCAATTTTCTCCCCCATCCCAGTGTGTGGGGGGGGAGTGAGTGAGTGGCTGTGTGGTGCTTAGTTGCTGGCTGGGCTTAAAGCACGACACACATACATGGAAGTAATGAGATTGTATAGAGGCTGAGGCTTTTGTTTGGCAAACAGGAAAACAGGTACAGGACCTTCCTGAGCAAAAATTCTGTGGTAAAGTACTTTTTCCACCCACCTCCCAAATGTGTATAAACATGTCTACCTCAAAAATGTTAGTTTATACATTATACAAACATGCACAGTGAATCAAACTCATACCAAGTCAAATTAAATACCATTTTGTGCTGATTAGAACTTACTTCTTTTTCTGCAGTAGGATGAGCACAAGCATCTATCTTCTGATGGAGCTTCTCTAGATAAGAGTTTAATGTCACTGCCTGCAAATTGGAACTTGCTACCTAAAGCAGAAGCAAACATTGGTGAAGTGAAATCCCATTCAAGGGTTTTTCAGAGGCTCCACTTTGAAGCCACTAGACTCACTGGTAAAAACAAATCACTGGTACTCAGAGGAGAAGCTGAAAACAATAATTCACAAAAGCAACACTTAGTGTTCTCCTTTACTGTACCACACAACAATCTGGTCTATTCAGATGAACATACTCAACATGCTGCAAGACCGTAGTGTTCCAGTATAGCTGCAGCAGTAGTAAAGACATAGTTTTAAGCTGATAATGACAGAAAACAGGTTTTGAATGAATATAAAAAGTCAGTTAACGTTTGTCAACTCTGAATTCAGCCAAAAATCTCTTAAATGGTATAAAAGATAAAAGATTATAATTCATTTAAATGAAGTTCTGATGTTTCTGTTTGTACCTCTGATTTGATTTGCACTTGTAGATTTGTCAGAAATCGTTGGATCTTCTCCACAAAGACTCGATTCATAAAGAGATAACGAAACTTTGTTTCAGACTGGTTGATAAGTTCAGTAGCCTTTAAGAATGCCAGAAACAAGAGACAGAACTAATTAATTTTCACTTTTTAAAACTTAAATCATAGAACTCACCATTTCTACTTATTTTTCCATCATGTAATTGCCACACAGAACAGTCTTACAGTCCTAATCTGGGAGCAGGCTGATTATAAATCACATCAAATATGAAAAAATGAAACTCTGCACACCTGCTCCAAATAGCTTGATTCCATTTTCTCCATATCTCTCTTGATTAAACTTTCAAAAGAGTCAATACGCTTACTTTCTTCCTGAAGACGCTTGCTGAAATACTTTACCTCCTCAGGAGAAAAGTTACCTCCCTCCAAAAATAATCTGAAAGCAACCAGCAGAGTAAAAGCAGTTGGCTATGAGTCTTCCTTTTCTCAAAGACTATTTTAGCTAAGCAGCCCTAAAACATAGATATCAACACAAATGTGATGAAAACAGTGTAATAATTGTGGCTTAACAAAATAAATCTGTTTTTTAAATAGCAAACTAGATGAATAACAAAATAAACTTTAATTTTAGTGTTCTGCCAGTGCAACAGATGCTGATGCCCAGAAATAGGTAACTATTTATAAACAACACTCCAATGAAATCTCTATACCTGCAAGCTTTGAGAAAATCCACATTTGAATCCCTTAATTTTCCTAAAGCTTCCTCCAAATAGTTCCGGTAACTCCTCAGGGAAACCTGGATCACTTCCAGATGATTATGTAGCTCTGAGTGCAGACTGTTGCTGAAAGAAACTAACCTAACAGCAAATAATAAAAGACAGGGAAAACATATAGAAAGAGGAGCACACATTATGATTCAGACACTGCTGGCCGTAAAGACATGAACAAAATCTGAGAACTCAAGAGTGTTTTACTATTCTGAAAGCAACTCACTGAACTGCGATTGTTCTGATAAACACTTGGAAGATATCAGCAAGCAGTTGATGCTATTGAAGAGTATCCTTCAAAACCAATTAGTCAATTGCTATTACTGTGCAGGTTCAGGAAACTGGATTAAATCTAAACAGATGAAACATCTTTTCTACTTTAAGACTGCCAGCACTTTGAAAATATATGAAAATTGTCATCCATTCAGTACTGACTTTAATTTATTCAGGGAGAGAGAAAGGAAACAAAAATTCTTTACATTTTTTTAAAGTTTCATGAAGCAGTCTTCACTGAAGAGTAATGACATATAAAATAGATTCAGAATGCAAACTGGGAACATCTCAGACAGCAATCAGGAGTATTTCACTATGAAAGTTTGCAGCCAGCAAAACCTGTGGCACACTTACTTCTCAGTCATAGGAGCACTGAGGAAGACAGATTCTATGTCACGGATTCGCGAATGTAAGTTTTTGCTGATGTTATTTTGCTGATCACAAAATTTGAGAAATTCAGCTCTCTCGTTTTTCAGAGCTTCCACCACCCCAGCACAGTGGCACTCTAGACGCTCTTTGTGAAGTAACAGTTCCACTGACAAGAAAAGAAGTTTTACAACATGGTCATGACTCCCTCTGTACTGTGGACTATACACAACCACCAGCCAACCTATTATCAGAAACAGTGGTAAAATAAATCGAGGCAGATCTCAGAGTGGCTAAAACATAAAATAAAATACATCCAATTCTGTTTCTTTGAGTTTTATCCTGTGTTTGACATATATCCCTGGCAGCTCCTAACCCATTCAAATCACAAATGCCTTTTGTTTGCACTAAGCCCTCTTTTTCCTTTATTTTTGGTCACTGCTGACATCTTTACTATCTCTCTGTTCTCAGTCTTGTAACAAAAGCAAAGGTAAAGGGTTGTTTGGGTTTTTTTTTAAATGGAAAATACACTTCTCCCTATGTTGGGGGTGGGGGGGGATCATTTTTGGTCTCCCTTCTGGAATGACAGTTGGATAAATCAAGAGCCAGCTGATCAAGCTCAAGAAAACTGCCAGAAAAGGCACCTGTCCTCTTTGCAGGAAAAAGTGGAATTGAAAAATTATTTTCCTGTTCTCCCAAAAGAGAATTTTTAGTTTATATGTTAAAGACCAACAAACCTGTCTTAAATAATTTTTTTCCAGCAGAAAAACCTGACATTTCTCATACAAAAAAAAGAATTCTGATTAGTGCCCAATCTGTAGCTTAGTGATATTTCATATAGCTAAATCCTTCCTCTCATGTATTCAGAAGCCAAGCCCTGGCATTTAATCTCTCCCAACACTTGCCAACTCCTTTTCTGCAACACTTTAAAAATTATTTTTTGTACATTGCAAACTCTTGTTAAATAATTCCAAGGAGAATGACGATTCACAAATATTGACAATAGAAACTGAATGTTCTACATCTTTCACAATCAAGTCATTGATCAAGGCACTGTTGGTTATTTTCCAAACGTAACATAGCACAAACCAGTATGAGCTATAGAAAATAACCATCTTTTTTAAAATATATGAGTAACATATTATACTAGGAATTAGTAGACACTCAACTGCTTCCTATTGTCCTCTACTACTGAGTCAACTGACACTGAAATGCATTTTGGTCCACTTATGATCATCTCTAAATGAAGACATGTAATGCTTGGAGAAAAAAAACAGTTGGTACCAGCTCTAACATTGTAGATATGTGTCTCTATATTTTCCTGCCTTCGCTGATGCAAGTGAAGACGCAGCTGAAGTTCTGAATTCAGCTCCTCTTTCTTGGCAGCTACAAAGGCACAGGAGTTGGGCAAGGACTCTGCAAACCATTTCTCCAAGTGTTCAAAAAAGCAGAGGCGAATCCTATGATTGAAAAAGAAATATTACAGTGAGGAACAGTAAGTAATAAATAAGAATTTATTAAATATATTAATTCTAAGAATTTAACTTCTGACCATAGGAAGATATGGTTTCATTACCATTTGCGCAATACTGGTAGAGTTTTTGAGCTGGCTGCATACTAATGAGTACCAGGCATTTTACCTTCATGGCTCTGCAGGGAATTTGGGCAAATTACTCGCCTTTCTGTAATATGTTTTCTCAATAAATAACTTTCTGTAAAATATGAATGTTCTATAAGAGGTAAATGCTTGTGTGGTACTTTGAGAGCTATGGATGGAAAGCAATATAAAATTTTTCTCTTATTTTTATCAATTTAAAAAGAGGAATAACATCAAAATAATTGATAAGTTTTGCATCTTTAGTCTAATGTTTCTTCCAAACAGCTGAAATTTGTCTATTACCTAAAGGGAAAGAAAGAATATAAACTGTTTTCTACTAACCGTTTTTTCAGCTCTACAAACATGGTTTCTTTGATAAGTACATATTTCAGGTACATAGGAAGTGGTTCTTTTTTTTCATATTTTGTAAAATAAGTCTCTGGGATGTCAGTCTTTCCTGCCTTTTCAGCTGCAAGAACTGTGTAAGAGTTTTCACTAGAAGTGGAAAAGGTCTCCACAGCAATTTCAGAGCTTTCTGCCTTGCCGCTGTTGAACATAGCCTAGGAAACAACTGGAAATCATCATCTGTTGCCTTTAAAGGTAGAAGCATAGAATTAACAGTGCACAAGCTAATGTAAGAGTCCTAAGGATATTAAGAATTATGCTCTTGTTCTCAATTTGGACAACATTCATACAGGGAATATGCTTGCAAGTCTCAATATCAATGAGTCATCAATGTTTTAAAAGGTTTTTGTTACAGTAATAAATTCACGTGACTAAAGACCTGAAAAAATAATACTTAGATACAAATACAGCTCATTCACTGTGGGTTAAGAATACTATGACGAAAGACAGAAAGAGATTTAAATAAAAAATTCTATGCAAAAGGCTTTTACAAGGGTAAAAGCAGTACAAAAGGAATGGTTGTAAACTGTTTTATACACTCCATTTGCACATAAAAAGGCTCTAAAGCCCTAATAGTCCAGAAAGAAATGAAAACAATAAAGACTCCTGCATGCTTTGTGCACAAAGTAAATCTAATCTACTTTAAGGCATTTAGACTTACCTCAGCAAAAAGATTTCCTATTATTCATTATTTTGTGCAAGACTACCTTCACCTTCAAATTTATTCTCTTGTTCACTTACCTGTGTAAAGCTTACCCTCTGTTCTGCATGTTCAGTTTCTTCGCTTTCATGAGGAGTACTCTTCCCATCTTCTTTTTCCTCTGTTTCTTCAGTTTCCTGTGCAAAGATCTTCTCATTCTCAGCTGTGTTTATTTCTTCATTTTCTTGTTGACAACCGTCCGTCTTTTCCTCTCCTTCATTTTCTTGCACAATGCTCTCAGCTTGCTGCTCCACCAGATGTTCAGCTTCTGAAGCCTTAACTAGTTCTTTCCAGTTAAAGCAGAGTTTTATTGATCACAATCCAAAGAAATACAGATTGAAAAACAAGCAAGCAAAAAAACCTGTTTGTACCATTGAGGTATTACCTTGATCTTGAAATGTGGAGTCTGTCTTTCCTTGCAAGTTCTAAAAGCAAAACAACAACAACAAACCCCACACAATTTAAAAATAAGGATTTGCTTGCTTATAAGAAATCTGTATTCCTTCTCAAAATATATCTATTTCAATAAGATATGATAGTCTTGAATGGATCACTTATCTTCTAAAGAAGCTATAACACTCAAATTGATTAATGTAATTTTGCTACCTCACAGTTTTCTTTTGAAAAGGCAAGTGAATTTGCTAAAATGCAGTTTGTAACAAGGACAGAGTTAAAAGTGTGGGACAGAGAAAGCTTTTGTGTTTCCCCCCTCTATTTCTACCAAAAGGACTTCAGTCCCACGGCCAAAACAATGCTTTAGTTTATATGATCTAAATTTTAAAGCTAATGTAAATTTTCCCCAAAGTGAAAAATTAATACACCAGTAAGATTTTAAACCAGAAGAAGTTTGTTTTCTTTATACCTGTTTGAAGATTTCCTTTACATTAAAATATTGGCTGATGGATATACTATAAGAAAGCAATTCCCACAAAATAGCTTCTGGGTAAGCCATTACTTTATCCATTAGAACTTGGTTGAATGTCTCATACCTGTCAAATTTAAGATCACTGTTTAAGAGACTCAAGTATGTACAGAAATAAATTGGAATATGACTACAATGTCTTTAAATCCAAATCTAACTTTTTGACCAATCTCATAAAACCTTTAGGCTAAACATTGTACTATATCTGTTTAGCCTGAACACAATCACTGCAATGGCTTGTTAGTAGAGATTAGTTCATTACAAATATATAAATGCACAAAGTGAAGAAATATTTGCAATAAACTATTTAAGATCTTTCATTTTGGATGGAAACCATTCAAGACCTGTGCTTACAGAAGGAATATTAGAAGTGAGAGGTCAAAATACTGTCTTTCATGTTATTTCTGTACCATGCTCAGCTGTGACTGAAGCTTTTCTGGTTTATTTTCATTTTACTTGGAAATGAAAACTAATGGTTCAAGCTGAGTCTTGATTCAAGGAAAATCAATGTTCACACCTGTTTTCATTTACATATACATTTGCTTTGCCTCCTATATGAAGATAATTATGGGGAATCTATGTACGTGTTCAAATGTTCAGATAGATTACATTCCACCTCTGCAACCTCTCACTGTATTTTCACTCACCTAAAAAGATGCATTACCTTTGAAGTTTTTTTTTAAATTGTCCTAATGAACATAAAGAGTACTGAACCAACAGCTCTAAACAGAATTACAGTGTGAGGTGTGTGCGTGTGCGTATTTGCCGCGCAGGTCCACATCACTCTTCTAGTATGCCTCCAATCTAACAGACAGAAAAGACCTTCTGGGTGTGAAAATATAACTGCTTCCTCTCTAGCTATTTAATCCTCAAACTTGCTGCTAAGATCTTCAGCAAGGAGAGTGGTATGTGCCAATTTTGATGTGATTTTTAAAGATGCAAATGCCTAATCATGAGAAATGTAACAGAAAGATTACCAACATATATACTTTGGCTATCTGAAAGTTATTAGTAACTTCTAGTCATTGTGACTTTGAAAGAGATCAAATCTGTGAGCACAGGTGATGGCACAGACCTACCTTCTGATCCCTGCGATTCAAGAATCTGAACTACTACTTTTACCTTCTGAATAAATAATTATCCCATTGGCATGGGTGACATGGTGTAGTACATAATAATACTGATTTGGTATATTTTTTAGATGATACCAGTCTTTCTTAATCCTACTTCTAAAATGTGAGTATTATTTGCCTTAACCTTGTTCAATATGGAAATTATTTTATTTTACATTCTTACATAAAGTAGCAAGCCATGTTTTTCCACACCTTTGCACTACAGCACTAAACAAGACCTACAACCAACATTCAGATATGCTTTACTTTTTAAGTTTGCACTACAAAATTCATACCTAGCTCTAATGTCATCTAAAGAAGAAAGGGTGTTCTCCAAATATTCCTTCAGCTTTTCTTCAGAGCTCGCTGTTCTCATTTTATCCAAAATTATATCTAGATTAGCTTCCATCACCTAAGGCCACATAAAAAGAACTCAGTAAAAATTATTTAATAATTACTAAAATGCTTCATAATTATTTAGGATTAAAATAATTTAATTATGTACATAAATTCTACACCAAGAAGGGAGGCTACCTCACCAAAACTCTTCTACTGTGAAGATCTTTCATAGATAATGAACAACAGCTCCGACATTGCCACCCCAAGTTGCATGTTATAGCCATAATATGCAAACTTGACATACAAACAAGACTCTATACCTGCACAAGATCTTATGAGTAACAGAAACTTGCAGCCACTTAATACATAAAATATAATCTTTATCACCATTGCCATATCAAAAATAAGATATGACTGTACATTAAGTGTGAATCAAGCAGTTAGCAAACAATGTACCTGATAGAATGAAACTACCCTGTAGAAATTCCAGTATAAATGTCAAAGATTACATTTTAAATTTTATACCAGCTATTTTGAATTCCAGAGGGTTCTCTGCATCAAGAAGTCCTTTCTTCACCTCTTACTACATCCTTGTTTTTATGTTTATACCTGTATTGAGTTATCCTGTTTCCATCTGCATTCATCTAATTTCTTCTGAAGTTCACCTTCCTGCTGGGACAGTTTGAGTTGATGGACATCCCAGAGATCCATTGCCTCTTTAAAATAGCTGTACAAGTTTCTACAATTCTGCTCATTCTGTTTAGCCAGCTCCTCGAAGTCTCTCTAAAGAAATACATTTAAGTAAACTGGTTATTATTAAACTGTTTGCTGGAAGGTGAAATAAATGAGTAAGGGGGCATATGACATGATGAAAGGCTGTCTGTAAGTACACTATCAGAATTCAACATGGTCTCTTCTACTCAGAGAGTAAAAAATAGTCCAAGTAAACTGGATAAGAATGTATATTTTTGTTCTAGAAGCTTAGATATCAAAACTTTCGTTTATTCTTCTGGTACTGCAAAGCACAGAATTACTATGTTCTACATATGCCCCGAAGTCTGTCTGTCATTTTAGGAACAATTGCCCAGGCATTTTTATGTACAGAAACATAAAAGATCAGGGAGATCACTGAAATCTATCTCTCTGCGTCCAGGCAGGATGAGCTATACCTAATTCATCCCTGATAACCCGTTACAAATATAAACCAAACAATTATGAACTGTACTCCTTGAATCACACCAAACTTTTTTTATTTGTGGGGCAGGTGTTCAGTCACACTATGGACCTCTTTTCTCTATTGATTGTGATATCAATAGCCTAAGATGCATATGGCATTTCAGGCAGTAGCGCAGGAAGAGCAGACTACTCCCAGAGTAATAAAAATAGATGTAATAAACGTACATCCATATGCTCCAGTTCTTCTTCAAACTGACTTTGTAGTTTCTCAGTCAACGGAAGTAACTCAGAATTCACAAGTTCTTCAGCCTCTTTTTTTGTGCAAACATTCAGATTCAACAGGTTATTCTAAATGAAAAGAACGCTAAATTATTGACATGAACATAATAGAACATAAAATACTGTGTGGCTTTTAGAGAGTATACCTAAGCTTAGAGTTTCTTCTTTTCTTGTGAATGGGTAGACAATGATTCAACCTCCAAGATCTCACATTCTGGTAGTAACCAGTACAATTCTATTTGGACACAAAGTGAGAAACTGAGGCAGATAGGTGGAATTTCTTTCCCAAAATAAGACAGATTCAGCACAAAGGCTAAGGGTTCTGACCCCAAGTCCTCTACCTAAGTGTGAGACAGTACTTTCATTACTGGCATTTGTTACTGCTTTTCACACATTTGATGTACAAATACCACATGCTACTGTGAAACAGAATGGACAGTAAGTTTTCTAACAGAATAAGACAGAAGTTAAAAAGTCATTTCACTTGTTATCTCAATGTCTGGTGGATCCTCAAACCTTTATTACTGTAACAACACATTGTGTACTGTTACCAACAATCCTTCCAAGAATTCGCAAAGCTATGATACTAACCTTGCATAACTGCACTTCTGCCAAACATTTTTGCTGGACCATCTCATACTGGATGCGTATCTTCATCATACACTGCACATTGTGGGTATCTGAAAGATATGGAAGAACAGACCATTGTAAAGATTTCTGTATTTCACAGTGCACTGTGAAATGGAAAAATGACAGAGGACCTGTGCTGAGTCTCAGCACAGATAATATATCCCAGTGGTGTCTTCACACTTGTACGACACTATCAGCCAATAAAATAAGATGTTTTAATACAAATCTTTTTATCGTTATCCTTAAAAGTAGTGGGTTGTTTACAATTGCTAGCAACTTCTTTGCTACTATACAGGCTACCAACATTAAGACAGGATGTGCGCTGGAGAAAGAGAAGGTAGAAACGCTGAGGGAAGGCACCCTACAGGACTCGGAGAAAGGAAGCATCTCAAATACTTCCCCTCTCATTCTCCAAGAGGTAATGAGTATTTTGGTATGATTGAGAACTGATCTGCATTAAAATTAACCTTCTGTTTTCCCCAGATTAATTCTAACCAAGTCAGTTCCTGCTAGATCTCACCATGCAAAAATGCTTGTGCTGGCAAAAGGGAGGTGATGCAACAGACAGCTTATTTTGGTTGTTTTTCTAGCTCCAAGCAGCTTAGAAGATACATGGAAACACATGGAAAAAAGAATATAGCAAACATATACTTTCAAAGCACCCATCTGACTCATTACTGCCTGGAAAAAAGAAAGAAAGAATTTCTTGAATTCCAGACTGTTTTAATGATTTCCCAACTCACCTATACTTTTGTTTAAATTCACCAAAGATCTGTACCATTCATTTACCTCAGTGTTCGTGTGTGTTGGAGGCAACAAATCACTGTTGAAATAGGAAACAGGAATCAGATACCTTAAAATATAATCCAGTCAGTTCTTAAAGGGTAAAATTATGAATCGGAGTAACCATACTACTGTGCTTTATTTTATTTACAGCCATATTAGCAATGAAAATAAAACAAGATGACTGCTGTTTTTCAAGGCCACTGTTTACTGACAAGGAACTAACTGTAATCTATCTTGTTGCTACATACATTGTAAAAGAAAAGCTGTAAATATTGTAATGCATCGCACCCAAACCATCTTCTTGTTGTCAGGATGGATGTTCAAACTTAGCAGTGTTAGATTGCTATCAAGACTCCTTTCATAATTTATTACACAAATTAAATTCCCACACAGAAATAATGCCTTGACAAGATCACCAATTTTTAACTTATCTCCACATCCTTGTCTGCCCCTTTCTACTATGTTTCAAATGTTAGTAAGATTTACTTTTGTGTTCCTGCATTTCTAGCCCTCGATCACCCCCTATTTAGTGTAACTGGTGCGTTGAAAACCAAGAATGCATTTTTTCCATTAAAAAGAGCTTTATAAAAGACGTTTAGGCCCTGCCTTACTGCTGCATTGTTCAACTGCACACTGAAAGGAAGCAAAGTGCATTTTGTAGTCAAGTCCCTCATTAACTTGAGAAAGAATTCTATTTTCCTTTGTTCCTGTTCTCTGTCATACCCAAGGTGCTGCAAAAACTCCAGTCTTCTTTCACTGAGTAAAATCTGATCCATTATCATATTTTCCATTTCTGTTTTCACAGTTGTGGGATTCTGTATTTCTTCATTTGCCATAAATTCTCTGTAAGATTGAAGAATACATTGAAGTAAGTATCTGTTTGGGAAAATTTCATGTTTGAAATACAGATACAAAATATGTTTTATACACCCCAGGTAAAAAAAGAATGCAAACTTCCTTTAGCTTTTTAGTCTTATAATGGAAAAATGATAAAGTACTACTGTTTATAGAAAACACAAGTGAACACTAGTCACTTTGTGCTACTCATACTCCAAAATATCATTGTAAAATTTCTGACCTGAAACTGTGAACTACATAGTTCTTTTGGATGAACTTCCAGTCCTTGACTCTATCTTGCCATTTCAAATGATGTGATAATTCCGTCTTCATCTCTGATTTCATTAGATTAAAGAACAGCTTGGCAATTGCCCTCTGATTAGCCAACAGTGCTCTGTTAATCATCTGTGTATTAAAAAATAAAAACAGGAATAAAAGCAGCATATAACATGAAAAAAAAACTATTGCCTCTTCTATGTAAAATGAGGGAAAAAGAATACGAATGACAAAGAATATCCTGCAAAATAGTAAACTCTCCTATACTGCAGTGATTGATAGGTAGAAATTCATTAATTTCAGTTGGAAAAAAAGACATTCTGGAAACATTCAGATTGCTATCTTCTCACAGGTAAAACAGACTCTGAGTATGAAAGGTTTACCGTGGCCTCATCATTCATGAACCTGTAAACATCAGCTGACAAGAAGAAGGAAATTTCCTCCAGTATCACTGTATACTTCCTCAGTACCTCTGTTATCTGTGCAATAAAAGAATAAAGAACAAAAAAAAAGAAAAATCTGTATAACTCAAATGACAGTTTCCCAAATTAAGCAATGATATGAACAAGACAATTTTTTTCCATTAAAATAAATTCAAGTGGCTGATAGATGGATTGAGAAGTGAATCTCAAAATACCCATCTTAAATACTGACGTTTTTAAACGTTCATAAAAATAGTAACTAAAACATTCTAATTTGTTACTGCTCAACTGATTTCTCTTTAATATCTGTGATAACTGACTGGTCTGCAGACGGGCTGCAATCTGAATTTAGAAATCTAACCAACTTCCTTTCAAATATCTATAGTGAATCTACCAGTGGTTGTTTTAAGTGGACACGAAATTTAAGCAAACGTGGTCACCTCTGGAATTTTTCATAACTAATCAAACAGAAAAGTTACTGGTAATACTGTTGGACCTGTTCATCATGTCTACATTACAAAGAGAGGACAGACTGACACAGGTACAACAGATAGCTTTTGTTTGCCTACCAGGACAAAGCAGCAAGGACTTCCTTATGGACTATCCATTTATTTATCCAAACATTTACTGTGATGTTCAATGACTTTTACAGGTCAAGCTGAAGCCTATGTAACTGTAGCATGTGTGCCTACCCAAACGCAAATTAGCTAGGGCACATCTGTGCACGTTCTCAGCTGCAGAATCGGTATGTCCCAACAAAATAGCATTAGACCTGATGACAGTTTGACCTAAATAACCCTGCAGAGAAATAAAAGCAGCTCCCATATTCCCTGCATGTTTACTACAGATAACTGTGAAAGAAACAAACACCTTGCAACTGGAAAAGAAGTATCTTCTCCTGATTATGTGGGTATAAAATGAGAGACTGATCTATCGGTGAAAAGACAGTAATCACCTACACAGCAGCACCCCTGGCAGACCTCTGACTCCTGTGGAGGCAAGCCACTCTTTGCTCTGCATCCAGCATTATGAGCAAATAGTAATCTTATGCTTAATTAACAGCTATTAAGACTACAGCTCACTTTATCAGCTCGACTCCTTTCAACCTTTTTTAGGGATTCATCCATTTCCCTAATCCACTTCCTTCTGGTCAAGGATTCCTGCTGGATGATATTCCACAGTTCTTCCAAACCCTGCAAGAAGGATTTACTCTTAATCTCACTGAAAAGTAAATGTCAAAAAAAAAAAAAAAAAAAAGGTACACCCACCCCTCACCCCCAACCATTTATATCTTAAAACTAAAGCAAGACATAAGAAGCTATGTTACGCAGACCAGGTACAAATAACTGACGACGAGTCAATGGCATGAGCTGCCTTACTTCAACTGAGAAACCTTCCAGAGTAGAGTCAAACTCAATCTTTTTAAACAGAAGTTCAATTTTTCTATCAGATTCCATCAGTTTTGCCAGAAGTAATTTTCCAGGCTCCAAAACAAAGGGTTCCATCTCCTAAAAAGGTAAGGAAGTCAGTCTGATATTTTGAATATTAGGCCCTGACCTTAGTATAGTACTCTAGACTATCTAGATTACAAAATCCAGTCTCACCCTAGCAATGCAGGCAAGCTCATGATACATGGAGGTTAGCGCTTCATCATGACGGCCTCGTCGGTGTTCTGACAGGCATTCCAAGATATTACTCCTCGTTTCCTCAGGAACTGCCAAGAAAGAAATGAGGATGACATAGCTTGGAACTTTTGCTGCAGAACACATAATGCATACACAATGAATCACTAAATCCACACTCTGACCTCTGTAGTTTGTGCAGCTATTACAGTGTGTGACAGCTTTCAACAGGAAAGGAAATCTATGCAAATGTAGGTTAAAAATAGTAAAGCATATTTTAAAATTTCCTTTGGTTTTATTTATTTGTGATTTTCAGGATAAAAGCATGGAAGCCATGAACTAAGTTCAGGTATGGTGCAAAAAATTGCAACTTCCAAGAATGAGATCTGCTTACATCATAACTGGAATTTACCATCTAAACACAAACTGTGATTGATCAACAATTTTATAACCATTTTTTCTCTGAGTAGACTCTTCATCTTCAAAATTACCTACAAATCATCAAAAATGTGTCAGGTCATTTCTGAGCTTCATTTTTATATTGGGTCTGACTGAGATGGAGTTAATTCTCCCCATAGCAGCCCTCATAGTGCTTGTGCTCTGCATTAGTAGCTAGAAAGGTGTTGATAACACACCAGTGTTTTGGCTACTGCTGAGCAGTGCTGGCACAGCATCAAGGCTGTTTCTCCAACATTTTTGCCCCTCTCAACGGCAGGCTGGGGCTGGGCAAGATCTTGGGAGGGGACATAAGCAGGACAGCTGACCTAAACTAACCAAGCAGATATTCCATACCATATGACATCAGCTCAGATATAAAAGCTAAGTGAAGGGAGATGGAAGGGGGGGGCATTTTTGTCTTCCGGAGCAACCACTATGCGTACTGAAGCCCTGCTTCCCAGGAAGTGGCTAGACATCGCCTGCTGATGGGAAGTAGACAATAACATCATTTGTTTTTCTTTGCTTTCACTTTATTAAACTGTCCTTATCTTGGCCCATGAGCCTTTTGTTATATTTTCTCCCCCCTGTCCAGCTGAGGAGGGGGAGTGATAGAGCGGTTTTGGTGGGCACCTGGCACCCAGCCAGGGTCAACCCACCACAATTTTATACCTTGTTCAGCTAAAACCATTATACTTATGGTGGCTCCTAAGAACACAAATTAAAATATCTGACATTAAGGGAAATAACTTTTACCAACAATATCAGGTAGGGCTCTGACTTCCTCTGCTGCAGTTACATCTATACTTTTCCAAGCCTTTTGAAATGTTGTAGCTTCTCTGAAAGAGAATAAAGCTTTGATTTGTATTAAATACATAAGAGGAGGGACTTGCAACAGGTATAACATTAAATTTAATTGGCAAAATGTAACATTTAAGTGAACATAAGCATCATTCTGACTCCAAAGAATATGATTCAAAGAATCAATGTTGCTGCTTCTGATATGAAGTGAGTAATTATCTCGCCTATGTTGATCACAGGCTCAGATCTGCTATGATGGCATAAAAGCAATAAATGCTAGATTTAATATGTGTAAACTACAAAGACATACATACTTTCTCTAAAAGGTATAAAAATCTATGAACCGTTAAGTAAGAACTAGCAAGAAATGTAGAAATAGCCTTTATCTGCCCACTGCTCTTCCCATCAGCTGGGGCACTGTGTTTCTCCTTGGGGGAAGTAAGAATAAGGGTGTCATTATTCAGCAGAACGGTTAAAGTGAAAAGGATGGATGCACTAATTTCTTTTCTTGCTCATTACATAATCATTACTGCATCATCATGTAAACCATTAACATAGTTTAAAATATAGTTCAAAAATATGTATCAGACTGACTTACAACTAGACTGCTTTGAACAAAAAAGACATATAATTTCTTTTTAAAAGAAAAGCCATAAAATATGCATGCCATTACAAATATTAGCCTGTTAATCTGCACTTTAACAGGCAGCAGCTCATCATACTCAATTTACATCTGGCAAGGAGACAGTCTATTACAAGTCGTTAGTGCTGTGACCAAGAACTCAGGAGTGTCTAGCTCCCAGTGCAAATCTTACAACTTCATACCTATAGTCATGAACATATAATTGGTTTTTATGCTTCTGTTCTCTACCTGTACAATGGTGGCTTTTCTGTGGAGTCATTGTAGGGCATTCTTTCAACACACTGCTGCTGGTAACACGGTAGTAGGCTGGCATCAGTAGAAATTTCTGAATCTCTAACCCAAGTGAGCCTTTCACTCTTTATAGAAAACCTAGTCTTGTTCCTTACTTCATCCAAAGAGCATATTAACTGAGCCTTCAAAGAACCATAATCAAAATCGTTAGAATTCTTTCCAACCTACTGAACAGAGAATAACAACAAAATAATAGATAAAAATAGTGGGGGAAAGGGGGCAGAAAAGGAAGGTAAAATAATGAACACTACTTGGTATATGCATAACAATTTTCATCCAAGGCTGTTTTCAAAATGAGAAAAAAAAGATATCCATTTCTGCAGAGAGGAAACTGAAGGAAACTGGATGGTCTGCCTTGCTTATTGTTACAAGGGAAGTCAACAGCAGAGTGAGAAATGCCTGAGTCTGGCTTACTATGCCTCTTAATTTATCTTTTGCTGCTGTCATAACGATTCTGCCTTCAGTTAACATACCCTAATACATGATGAAAACACAGGAACACTCATAGACGCATTAGAAAGCATATGCTGAAGATAACGCAATTATTTTCTACTTAAACAAACAAAAACCAGAAAGGTTGAAACTGACCTGTGGTTTGAGGTCACCACTTTGTAACAGCCAGCAAACAACTGACCAACATAATTAGCTCATTTGGCTTTTACCAGACCTTTTTTTTTTACCTCAGCCTCAAAGATCTGTTCGCAGACTTCCCCGCTGGGGACGAGGCGCACAGCTCCCACTGGCTGCATGCGGCCCACCACAGCCGACTTCCAGGCCTGTTTCCAGAAGAACTGCGATTTACAAGCTAAAGGGCCGAGGGCGGATCAAACATTTCGGGTTGAAAAGGCCCTCCTAAGGGTGAAACGACATGCCTGCCGCACGGTTTCCACTGTCTACTAACAGTGCTGCAGGGCAAAACATTCGGAGGGTTTAAAAATATCTACGTGACGATTCACCAGCTTTTGAGGGCACGGGACTGAAGGGGGAAGAGCCGTCCCGCCGCGGGCCCAGCGGCTCGCCCTGTCCCCTCAGGGGAGCCGGGACCGGCCCGAACGCCGCCCGCCCAAACGGCCGCGTCGCGCGCCGCCATAGCAACGCAAAGGGGTGGGGGGTGGGGAGGGGCAGCTCTCCCCGTTGCCACGGCAGCGAGGGGGAGGCAGTGCCTAGGCCCGCCCCGCCCCCTCGGGACCCCGCCCCCCGCCGGCAGGAGGCTGATCCCGGGGGTCCCTCCGTGGTACCAGGGCTTCGAGAGGCACGTCCAGAGCATCGGAGGAGATAAGAGCAACCGCCATCCTCCCCTGAGGAAAATAACTATTATAATCAACCAATCGGAAGGCGTTTCTTTTAATTTAATTAACAAACATACCACAGGCTTTTTTTTATTACTCAGTTGGGAAGTCGTGGCGGCAACCGTCCCACCGGCTGGTTTCCTCGGGTGCTGTGCAGCGGCAGCACAGCCGGGTCAGGCAGACGGAGGGTCTGCTCTGTGACAGCTCACCACTGATCCCTGCAAGCAGAACTTCCCTTCCCCACCTCGCTCTCACTTTAAACCAGCTTTTTTCAAGTCCTCTGGCAGAACCCGGCCTTTCTTCCGGGCCCTGGCTTTCTTCTTCTCTATCCTATCCTTCTTCTTCTTCTGAATGTTCTTGCGACGCTTTTCCTGCCGCTGTTGCATCTTTTCCACCACTTTTTCTGTCCGCTTCTCCCACTGCCTTTGGCGCTGTGCTTTACGCTTCTCCTTACGCTTCAGAGCTTCTTTCAGACGCTCCTCGTTGTCACGAATCTTCACACCTTCCGCCTTATAGAGAACATTTGTCCATTTCATCTTGTTCTCTAGCTCCTGAGCTTTATTCTGGTCCTTATCCTTGAGTTCCTCCAGCTTATTCTTCCTGGTCTCCAGCCTGCTCAGCAGCTGCTTGTAGTTTTTGCCCGTCAGAGGAGTGATCTTGCCTTTCACTGCTTTCCTCTTCTCTTTCTTCTTCTGGATCTTGCTCAACTCATTCTCTTCATGGACTTCGACCCTGTTAAAGACAATCTCAGCTGTGCTCTCCTCCTTTTTGCTCTCTGGCTCTACCGGTACCTCCTCAGTTTCTTTCTTCTCCACTTTTGCCTTCATCTTCAACTCCTTTCTTCGGCGCTTCTTCCTCTCTCTCTCATACTTCCTTCGCTGCCTCTTCTCCAGGACTGCAGGAGGCAATTCTTTGGCATCGTCCTAAGAAGAAGGATGGACATGAATCAGGAGCCTTAAAGGGATTATCCTGGTTTCGGCTGGGATAGAGTTAATTTTCTTTCTAGTAGCTGGTATAGTGCTAGGTTTTGGATTCAGTATGAGAAGAAGGTTGATAACACACTGATATTTTCAGTTGTTACTAAGTAATGTTTATACCAAGTTGAGGATTTTTCAGCTTCTCATGCCCAGCCAGCAAGAAGGCTGGAGGGGCACAAGAAGTTGGGAGGGGACACAGCCAGGACAGCTGACCCAAACTGGCCAAAGGGGTATTCCATACCATCTGACATCATGTCCAGTATATAAACTGGGGGGAGTTGGATCGCTGCTCGGGAACTAACCAGGCATCGGTTGGTGAGTGGTGAGCAATTGCATTGTGCATCACTTGTTTTGTATATTCCAATTCTTTCATTATTATTATTGTCATTTTATTATTATTATTATCATTAATAGTTTCTTCCTTTCTGTTCTATTAAACTGTTCTTATCTCAACCCACGAGTTTTACCCAATTCTCTCCCCCATCCTACTGGGCGGGGGGGAAGTGAATGAGCAGCTGCATGGTGCTTAACTGCTGGCTGGAGTTAAACCATGACAGGGACAAAGCAGAATTAAAAGTGGGATGTCCTCAAATTCCTGATTTCAAACTTCTCCTAAAAATGCACTACTTGTGACAAGAAGCTGTGGGCTCAGCTTTTAGAGATACTAAACACAGTAAAGGCATTTCAAACCCTTTACTCTCTCTCAACACCTCTTAACTAAGTTCCCTTTCAGCCTCTTAGTGCTTTTCTTTTTCCTCAAAATCACCAGAGGCATGTTCTCCTCCAAGCCAGGCCCTACCTTTTCTCACATGTTTTTCCAGACCACAGCATGCACACAGGTCTCCCAGCAATACCCACAGACACTTCCTTAGGAGATGGAATTAGCTCAAACCCTGAGCCTTGTAAGATTGTAGTCTTGTCCCCACATCCCCCGGGAGGCTAGGGAGAATTTATATTGCATCAACACACATATGGATACATATTAAGAGTTCTCATACTTGTCCAGAAGCTTTTTTAATCTTCTCATGTAGTCTCTGACGCAAGAGATTCATTGCAAAAAAAGAAGGGGAACCCAGTTCACTTTTGCTCCCTGAAAACGAGAGGAAGAAAATAAAAATACTTCAAAGACAGCACTAGCTAAACAGGAGAACTTTCTATGGCTATGGGAAAATCTCCAAGAACTCTTTAGATGCTGTGAATAGAATGGAAAACCTAAAGAAACCAAGAGTTTCTATTTCATTGGTTTCTTTAGAATTGCCCCTTTCCTATCCATATTATCATTCAGCACTGCCAGCCAGAGTGGCCTGGCATGCCCTGTGGCTGCCTAACAGGCCAGAAAACAAGTACCAAGCCAGTGGAAACAAAGATGCCAAGGACATCTTTTCTTTGTGATCAGGCTTTTCAGATTCATAATGGAAAGCCAGCCTGGCATGACAGAGACTGCATCCATGCAGTAATTCCCAGAAGTTACCCAAATACATGAAAAATCTGCAATTCAGTTTAAACGCTATTTCCAGAGAGCCACCCAGCGGTGACGTTACAAATCTATGTACATACACAAAAGCTTTTAGGGCACATGGAATAAGCAAAGATGTTTTCAATTCAGCTGAACTTCTTAAAGGCTTTCCAATCTAGACATGTGTGAAGCAACTGAAAAGCAGCCACCTCAGCTCAGGTAACTTTAACCAGACCTCATGGTATTCTTACCTGTAACTGAACTCTCATTTCCGCTCTGTGTAACACCCTGTGGAGATGATTTGCTGGCTTCAGGGGCTGCTTTCTGCCCTGGAGTAGGTTTACTGGTGTTAGAGACCACCTGTTTGACTGAAGGAGCATTTGTCTTCTCAGCTTGCTTCCTGGGTTTCTTTCTCTTCTTTTTCTTGAGCTGTCTGCCAGCATCCTCGGGCTGGCCTGGCTTAGACACTAGAAGGCAAAAACAAATTACACAAAACAGGACAACGCTACATGCCCACTTCATACCATTCAGTTATTACTGAAGTCTCAAGTTCCAGCATTACAATGGCATATCTCAATCTTAAAAAATTACGTGTTTTAGGATTTATTTAAATAGACCAAGTGCTTGCACACTTCAGTAAAATCCCAGTCCTCCCACATCCGATCACCACGTATACAAAAGTGAGCGGAGATCACCGATTCCCGGGGCTAACAGTGCAACGCACACAACGTGCTCGGGAACCCCGCGTTTCAACAGAGATTGTTTTGTTTTTTTTTTTTCCTTAAAAACCGGCACACCACCACTCCCCCGGGCCAAGCCCCCCGTGGAGGCAAGCCTGTCACAAGCCCAGACTCCCACGAAGGGGCCGGGAGGGACAGCAGCCGAAGCGTGACAGCTCCGTTACCAAATTTTCTCTTCCGCGACTCCGGGGCGCCCTGCAGGCAGACCTTCCTCGCCAAACCCTGCAGGTAGGAGTCCTGGGCGGCCAGGTTGGCCATTACCGTCCCGGGGTGACCCGTCCCTCGGCGGGAGCTGCCCTGCCCGGCCCAGGCCCGGCTCCCTCAGCGCAATCAGGCCGCGGAGCCCCGGCCGGGCCCGAGACGCCCCGTCCTCTCCTCAGGATACCGGGAGGACGGTGGCATCGTCCTCGTGCCGCTCCGCGCCGGTAGGAAGTGACCTCAGCGCGCCGGGCGGGAAGTGACGCCAGCGCGACGGCTGCGAGGCGGGAAGGGAGCCGGTCCCGAGAGCCGCCTCGCCGGCCTTTCCCCCCGCCGGGGCTCTGCCGCTGGGCCTCGGGGCGTCCCGGACAGACGGCGGGGTGTGTGTGGGGGTGTGCTCGGGCCGCCCCGCCGCCCGCCAGCAGCATCCCCCGAGCGCAGCCGTAGGTAGCCCCCCCGGCCCGGTTCGGCTCCCGTCTGCAGGCCCCGGGCCCTTACTCGGCGGTGACTGGGTCGGAGGAGACGGGGCTGTATCGGTTCGTGGGGGTGCGGGTGCCCCGTACAGCGGCAGGACTGCAGCCCCCATGCAGCGACAGTGGGGGGGGGGTGTGTGTGTGTCTCCAAAACCCGGGGACACACACACACAGACGCATCCCAGCACTTGGGCACAGTCAGCATTGTCCTGTTTTCACAAAGCCCCGTGGCTGAAAACACACGCCTTAAAAATTATACAAAAGAGTTAGTTTTATTAAACCACCTAATTACAAAAATAAATGGAATGGAAGAAAACGAAGTCAAAACATGGACCAAAATTCACATCCTAAGAAGTGAGACGCTGCAGCAGAATGCCAGGGAAGCTCAGCTCAGCTACTGGAATGCAGCCGCAGCTCCACGGTGCCCACCACACTGAGCTGTCACAACCCTATTCCAGTTCAACTACATCCCGCATCCAGTCAACGCAGAACCACCGCAACAGGGAAGGGCCGAAGAAGTGCCACGCTACTGCACAGCTGCAGGCAAAGCACCAACTGCGTCTCGAAGGAAACTGCGAGAGTAACAGAGATTCCCTCACAGCTCCATATGGCCCAGTCACCTCCAGACTTTTTTATTAGACAAAACTATTAGCCCATGCAAACACTGGCTTCATGTTAGCTCAGGCTATGTTAATAGAAAGCTTCTGTGTAAACGCTGAGGACAGAATCAGACTAAAGCATGTCATGGCTTCTCTCTGGGGCCTCGAGCAAATGGCATCATCAATACCTCAGTCTGATTCCTCAGTGTGCCCTTTCCTCTTTGAAAGGGAGAATACTGCTCTTTGATAAGGGTCTCCTGAGAGTCTCCTCCCAAACGGCTGCTAGCAAGAAGTTCAAGTTTGTGAAGCACTCTGACAGTGAAGACTGCTGACTAAAAAAAAATACAACAATATTCTTACCCTAATTAAGTAGAACGGAGGTTGTCAGAGGCCATCCTGAGAGAGCTTTAAAGCAGCCAGAATGTCAGTAACTTTGGGAAGCAGGGTAAAAACCCCAAAACACTCGCTGCCCCCACATTTGGCTCAAGTTTATCCCAAACAAATTCAACTCCCCACACTCCAGCATGTACTTACTGAGATTCACATGGAAACAAACTGGATTTCTAATGAACTCTACACATAACTATCATGTAAAAGCAAACCTAACTAACTTGTCAGAGCAATCAACTCTGTATTTACTTATCACGGTCTCTTAAGGGAGACGAACACTCATAGCAACGTCCCAGGGACAGAGAAAGCACTGTGGCTATCCAGTGAGCAGAAACCTACAAACACAGCTCCAGGCCTTCTCCTGACAGCAGGAGACGCTTGCTCAATACAGCAGGTGGAAGACTTGCAGCAGCGCAGTGCCGCGTTCAGCAGCAGAGGATCCTCTTCAGGAGTGCTCCGTGGGGCCTGCCCCGTGCCCGTTCACGTGAGGGTGCGATGGGGTTGAGCTCTGGGAGGTAGCAACGCTCTGCTCTGCTGTGGCAGCTGTCAGAGGCATGGAGAGGCTTTCGGGGGACAGCGTGGCAAAGTCTTGTCTCCAGTAGGCTTCGCACAGTGGAAGATCATTGCTGTCACACAGACTGTAGCTTTCCAGAACAACCCCAGTAAGGAGAGACAGCAGGTGCAGTAAGAGAGGAGGGGAGGGAGGGAAAGGGTGGGGGAAGCAAGACAGAAGCAAAGCATTAAGAAAATGGCAAAAAACCCCACTCATGGGTGTAAGGTCTGTGATCACAAATTCATCACAAGTCTTGTGACACTGGCCTTCCCTAAGATACCCTTAAGAGCTGGTCTTGAACCTTGTGGGCCTGGTGAGGATCAGTCGAATTTCAGAGACAAAACTGTTGCTACAAACTGAAACAGAGGCTCAATTCTAAATCAGACGCTCTAAGTCCCTGGAAAGATCTGGGCTGAGGTCCTAGCACCCCGAAGATGGGAGTTCTGCTACTGATTTGCGTGAGGTGAGGACCCCATTCATTATTATTGTACTTGGAATTAGATCATGACCTATGTGAGATAAAAAATAGAAATCCTGCTCTAATTTAAGTTCAGCAGAAAAGCTGGCACAATTGTTTCAGGGCCTGCCCCTGTCATAATAAAGAAGAAACCTATTTGCACCCTTGCCCTTTCAATAAAGTGCTCCACAGAAGGTCTGGGTCTTCTGTGGAAGCTCCGCAGCCTGATTATAAAGTTCTGATGGCTCCTACCATTTTCAGCAGAACCTGAGCTGTTCTCCTAAAAGCAGCTTGCTGGATTTGACTGCTGTAGACTACAGAGCTGGATGAACCAGCAGTGTGGGAAAGTAATGTTTTTAAACAACTGGCTAATTCTTGCCTGTGCTCTGAGGAAAACGCAATGTGGAAGGGCCAAAACTAAAAAGAAAAATGATGGAAGAAACTGGAACAAAACAAAAACAAATTCCAAAGAGAAGAAGGAGCTGTACACACATGAGACACCCAAGACAAAGCGAGTGCTGGAGCGGAAAGCAGCTTGCGTTCACAGTAAAACAAACCCAATGGGTCAAGTGATTTTGTTGTTGCAGCTTTATTTACATTTTTAATGTATGGACTTGAATAGATGCTTAGGGAAATATTTTGGGTGTAGAAATATGAGACACTTCAAATTGCACAAACATGAAACATGTTGAGATTTAACCCCACACTCAAGACAGCTCCTGTGATCTCAGAGGAGGGAGCAATGGAACATAAATGCAAGTTTGGGGTTTAGGATGAGAAAAGGCAAGCTGGACTTGGAGTTACCGCTTTGGGGAGTAAGCACACAAAGCACTAGTTGCAAGCATCTACTTCTGAGCTCTCTTCTGGCAGCATCACCCAGCTGGTTTTGCAGTAGAAATGACAAGGCAGTGGACACAGGCTTTATATCTGGGGCCTTTGTAAAATGCCTTGGAAGACCACCCTTCCCTACTGTCCTCCACACACAGCAAAGCTGGGTTCAATTAGCAAAGACCTTCAGGACTGAACCAGAACTATGAGTCCTTTTCTCTCAGTCTTAGACCTCAGGCCATGGTTTCCAAGGAAAATCTGGCCACAGCATCCACCGCATCTTGGCAGGGGAGTTACAAAGAAAAGTTCAGCTGCGTCAGAAGCACAACTGCTTCTCCTGCTGCTCCCGTTAGAACAGTTCCAAAAGTCTAAGCTTTGCCTCTCACGTAACACTCCTCAAAAGTCAGGGTGAATAAGCAGCTACTGCACAGCCCACAACAGCACTGCCCAACCTATTACTCTGTCCTTTGACTGAGGGTTTCTCAGTGCGAGGGACTTTACTACTCCCCCTTGGCGCATGCAGCCAGGTCTGTGTGCAGAGGAACAGCTCTAGGAAACTACTTGAAGACAGGGTCTGAAAGCAAAGATTCCTTCAGAACAATCTACTCAGCTTTAGTTTCAAGGATCTGCTTTCAGGTCTCCTCATTAAAACCCCCACGTACACATGAAAACCCTAGCAATGAAACCTGACCCTACACCTGAGGTGCATCCTATTAGTTACTCGCTGTGGGCAAGGGGCTCCCTCCTAAGCCCCCTTAGCACAATGGCAGTGACAAATGCTGGGCAGGAGACGCTCCCTTCCACAGTTTTTTTTTCACAGCCATCAGGAGCAGTGCACAGGGACCAAACAAGCTACACAGCACAGGGCAGGCAGCTCTCAGCTCTGCAGCACCTGGAGGTGCTCTTTTCTACAGCCTTCCCTGGAGGGAAGACCTAAACTAAACTAACCAGTGACCTTCAGGGAAACTGGAGCGCAGGAGAGCAGTATGGCAGCATGGCTGTATGGAACCCATGTCCTGGCCTCACGGGACTGCATGCCTCTTTATAAATCCTGTGGGATCAAGCCCCATGAGAAAGTAACAGATGGTACGGAGGGGCAACCCCGCTGGGCTCCCGGGACAGCAGAGAATGCCCATTTGTGGGCAAACCAGCTATTGCATTTAGAGCCATTTAAACAAGATTATCACTCTACGACTATGTGACATAACAGAACCCCTTTTTCCCCACATTAGACAATAAGGTTTCATTAAAAATATCTTAGTACTCTAGTTATAAAAGGACTTTGAATAAATCACTGTTTCTATATTTACACACACACAATTTCTTTGGTGCAGAAAAAGACAAGAAAGAGCACAGGAAGGGAGTAAGTGCTAAAAGCAAACGACTAAGTGCTACATGATAACAGGTTTCAGTGGAGGGATCATAGCTCTGTAGAGTTGCAAAGTTTCCTCACCTCATGACCACTCTTCTAAGAAAGAGCACAAAGGCAAATCCATTTGGTATATGCCAACGTTTGTGCTTAGATGTTAGTTTTGTTGCAAAGGGTTGCTCTACATGGTGTCTGGTGCCAGGCAGGTGAACAGACCATGTCAGCATGGTCAGAACCCCTTAGCCCAGAACTTAAAGCTACCAACACACAGTAGTGGCAGTCTGGTGACAGTGTGAGGGAAGCATGTCTGGCACATGTGAGGCACTATCATCCCACACTGCATCGCTTTGGATACAGCTCGCTGCTGTGCTGTATGCAGCCTATGTAGTGGATGCACCCCTGACCTATCAGGGCCTGGACTGGTGCTTGGGTTTGCGACCATCACTCTTCATTTCTGAGATATTTCTAGGATCCCTTGCCACCCCCCCAGAAAAATGAGTCAAGTTTGAAAAACAACTCTGGACTTTTACCTCAAGTTTTCTTCTGATGTCATAGCCATTCCTAAGCTATGTCATATCAGTATCTTTTCACTCTTAAAATACATATATTAACCCATAAATAATGTCCTAACTTACAAAGATATTGAGTAATTAGGGTTTTAGTTGACTTAGCTGGGGTTATAGGCATTCAGCATTTTTAGAAAGGAGGGAAAGGCAAAAATAGAAAGCCTGGTCATTAAAATTCTAAAGAAGGTTTTCAAAAGTTAAGTTTTTGTTTAGAAGTCATAGCATTATTGCACTGACTTCACTTAGCTTGGACAGTGCAGTCAATCAGGTTCTCATTTGTTTTCTCCTGCTTTCATTTACTGCATCATCAACTAGAAGTGCTGGAGTGCATGACAGAAAATAAAAAAATAAAGTGTCTGAATTCTCTAAAGCCTGTTTTCTTATAGTCTTTTAAAAACATTAAAAATCCCACAAACAGATCAGTAATAATCTTCCTCATTAAAAATCCCACAAGCAGATCAGTAATAAGTCTTCCATAGAAAAATCCTATCACAATACTTCATAATTCAATGAAACTGAGCAAGACTTTTTTGCTCATTTCAAATGCTCACGCCAACAGCACTCCAGGCAGCTGGGCGCAGTGGACTACAAGGGAAAAGGCACGCTGTGTAACCAGGTCACTTGGGAAAGAACTCACCAGGAAGACGAAGACATGGTTCTCTCATCTAACATGAGGACCCAGCTCAGCAAGCTAGTCTCTCCAAGGAGACAGAGGCTTCTCCAGAAGAATACTCAGACAGAAGCCTATACCCCAAGGAAATTCACCTCCTTTTACAAGGATTACAGAAGAAGCCTAAGCAAATTATCTGTCAAATCTAGCCAACTAAAGCAGGCACCTAGAGTGGGACGCTGTGAATACCTCCTTCACCATGACATTGATACCCTGTAGGATATCTACAAGGAAAAGGCAGTTGCTTTAGTTGCAGAAAAAGAGTTTAACCTAATTAAAAACAGGAGTGAAATGTTGTTGGGAACATTCTCAAGACCTGTACTCTAAGGACTACTTGTTTGTCTGGACTAACTACCCCAAAAGGGCTGGTATCATAAGGCAGAAGTCCACTGCCCTATTTGTACCTGGAAGAGTAATATTCTTCTTCTAGCTCGTACAGGTCAATGGAGATCTCATCTCGTAGTGCAATCAACTTCTTGTCACATTCCTCCTGCAAGCTTCTCAGCTGCTGGTTGCGCTGGTTGATAGCTTCATTCACAGAGGGGAAATCATTGAGGATCAAGAACTGCTTCAGGTCAGACACAAGTTTCATCAGGGACTCACCAGCTCGGACCTTATAGCAGGGACAGGGAAAAAAAAAAAAAAAAAATCACACAGCACACAGTATATCAAAACAGTGCTTTGCTCCAATTCTAAAACAAGATCTCCCAAGCTGCTCTTTCAGCCTAAGCCCTGAATAAAGTAGAAACTCCCACATTACGTGAGGATTCTGACAGAAGCCTGTAGCTTACAAGCCAGGCTACCCCAGCTTTCCCCCTAGAGAAGGGATTCACCTGACAGCCACCCCAAATATCAGGTTACTCTTCTAGCAGCAGACCTAGTAAGAGTTATAAGGGCTACCCAAGATGCAACAATGAAACCAACAGTACCTGCAGGACATGCTACCCACAGATTTGAACAGCAGATGCTACTCACAATGTTTGCAGCTCTGACATGCATCTCATAGTTATCTTGTTCACCCTGGGTTGCTCGAGAGACTTGAGTTTCATCCTCAATCTAAAGAAAAACGTGTACATAACCACCTTTACATACTAAAATCCTGATACGCAATCACTACATTATAAGGCAACTCATTTCACTTCAATCCACACAAGGAATCTTTGGGGTGGCCTCTGGACTCTACAGCACCCGCGAATCATCTTTGCTACCCTCCCCGCCGTTCTCCCCCGTTCAGCAACACCAGGGCAGAGGCAGGGAGGCCAGCAGCAGCCGGGGAGAACCGACCGCCGCCCGCCCTGGGGAAAGAACCCTCTTCCCTCAGGGCAACCGGGAGAGAGACCCGCCGCTGCCCCCCGCCCTCCTCTCAGGGGCCCCGCTCTCTCCTCACGGCCACCCCCGGTTGCAGGGCGGCGGCCGCTCTCCCCTCAGGGGCCCGGTCTCCCCTCAGGGGCCCCGCTCTCCCCTCAGAGCCGCCCCCCCGGGGAAAACCCGCCCCTCTCCCCTCAGGAGCCCGGCTGCTCCCCCGGCCGCCTCGGGGCTCGGCTACGGCCCCTGCCCACCTTAGCCGTCTTGATGATTTCGGTGAAGTTATCCATGATGGACTTGACGTCGTCCTTGAGGCGCTTGTTGTAGGACTGCAGCAGGGTCTCCTTGCTCTGCGGCAGCACCCGCTGCTGCGCCATGGCGGCCCGCGACCCCGCTCCGCCCCTCTCGGACCTCCCCTGGCCGCGCCCCGCCGCGCGCCACGCCGCCGTCCTCTCGCGAGACGTCGCGCCCCATAGATATTTCCCAGCATGCACCGCTTCCCCTTTCTCTTCCTCAGTCCAAGATGGTGAGTGGCGGCCGGCGCGGGGCGGGGGCTGGGGTTCATCCGCCGCCATCCGCCTGCATCGCTGGGCCGCGGCCCGGCGGGGAGAGCCGTGCGGGTGCTCGGTATCCGGGAGGGGTGTTTCGTGCCCGGTTTGCGGTGACCGGGGTCGGGGCCGGGGCCGGGGGAGGCCGGGTCGGGGCCTACCCGCCCGCAGCGGGGCGGCCGCGCAGCGCGGGCCGCTGTGAGCGGGGCAGCCCGGCCAGGCCGCAGCGTTTTTCCCGGTGTAGGGTGGATCCCGGGCCGGGCTCGGTGGCCGGTAACCCGCGGTGGGGGTGGCTCGGTTGCTGGGGGTGTCCGGGAGCGCTGGGCTGGGCGATTACTGCCCGGCCGAGGAGATCACAGGCGGTTTTAAACGGGAGGTTCATAAACCTTTTAAAGCCAAAGCGAAGGATTTTATCTCTGCAAGAGCAAGGCTAGGCTGGGAGACTGCCAGGCTGGTGAAATGCCTGGGAAAATGCATTTCCAAGGTGGACTGAAAGCTCTTTCAAGTACATCAGTATTGGAGGCAAAAGAAGGAAGAGCATATTCCTTTCTTTCTTGCAGCCGAAAGGAAAGAAGGCCAAGGGCAAGAAGGTGGCACCGGCCCCTGCTGTAGTCAAGAAGCAGGAGGCCAAGAAGGTTGTCAATCCCCTCTTTGAGAAGAGGCCCAAGAACTTTGGCATTGGTGAGTAAGTGAATATTTGGGCTACTTGCTCAAGGATTTTTTTTGCTTTATGGGCAGATGCCTTAACTGTAAACAGAAGCATATTGTAATAAAGCTGTAGAGTGGAGACAGTGATGGAGGCAGTTGCCTTGCTGCCTGCAGTTAAGATCTGTCCTTCATTAGGTATATGACAGTGGCTATGGACAACTCGCTGAATTTTCTGTATTACAAAGATTTGTTATTTGAGTCTCTTGCGATGAATCTTGTTCTTTGCCACATGTTGCGGTGAATCAATTCAGACTCCTGTAGTGCCATTTTTGTACGGTGTGCAGATGATGTGAAAGAATATTTGCTATCTGAGTGATAGTGCTGACATATCACCACCAAGATCACTGATGCACTCGTGCCTATTCCATGCTGTTGCTCTGTGGGTTTGGAACAGCTGTGAGTTAAACTTTTTATTTTTAGGACAGGATATCCAGCCGAAGCGTGATCTCACACGTTTTGTGAAATGGCCGCGCTACATCAGACTGCAGCGCCAGAGGTCCATTCTTTACAAACGCTTGAAGGTGCCTCCTGCCATTAACCAGTTCACTCAGGCTTTGGACCGCCAGACAGGTAAGGATGTGCCCCACAAAGTTTTCTTAACTTGGGTCATTGATGGGATATGCCTCAGAGAAGAGGAAAGAAACCAAAATAAGATTTAACAAAGGTAAGCTGGAGAGTATCTTTGGAAGCATTTTAGGGCGGCTTTAGTAGTGACTGGGGTGATGTCAGCAGCAAGCTGCTGTCTGAATTTGCTGGCTTAAGTCTTGATAGCTGCTGTGTACTTTGAAAAGGGAATAGAAAATACCAAAGCTCCTACTTAACAACCCAAACCCAGGGTTATCTTAACTGCCTGTTTCCATCGTAATCCATTTTTCCAGCTTGATGTAGAACCACGTAGGGTTGTGTAAACAGATAGTTTAAGAAACCTGTATGAGTGCAGGCGTTGGGGGGAAAGCCAGCATCCTGCAGACTGACATTGATATGGGGGAAGAAGGGACTTCAGGGTCTTCTGTGAAACGAGTAAATAGTCTTTTCCAGGTGACAGTGTCTATTCAAGAAACTTTCAGCCCATGTAGAGTAACTCCCTCGTAGATGTTGCTTGCTTTAAAGGAGAAAGTGCACCACCTTTAACCATAATTGCTGTGGGGGTCCACAGGCATTTCCTCATCCAAACAGTGAAGGAGCTCTCACTGCCAACAGAGGTGCATGTAGAGGTAAATATGGGCTCTAGAGGCACTCTGCTAGTTCTGCTCTTGCAGTGTGCAAATGATGCTAACTTTTTGCTGTCTAAATACACTTGATGACAACCACCAAGATCGCTGATGCACTTCAGTGTTTTAAAAAGTAATGCTTAGATTTTTAGGTCATGCAACTAACTAACTAGTAGATGTTCTCTTCCAGCTACGCAGCTGCTGAAGCTGGCGCACAAATATAGGCCAGAAAATAAGCAAGAGAAGAAGCAGAGGCTACTGGCTCGTGCTGAGCAGAAAGCTGCAGGAAAGGGAGATGCACCGACTAAGCGGCCACCGGTCCTCCGAGCAGGTAACTTTGTACGTGGACTTGGCTGCTTGCACATACGGGAGTGTAGTACTTGGTTAGAGCTCTGCTCTAACCAAACAGGATTGGACAAGCTATTGCAATGATGTATGAATTTCTTCACCTGAGCTCAAAGTGAAGAGCAAAATAGACGAGCTTTTTAACCCTGAGCTTTAGCAAATTGTCCGTGGAATATCCTCTCTGTGCTACTGAATGGATGTGAGAAGTTTTCAGAACTTTGAAGCTGCACTATGGAATCTGAGCTGGTTGTATGAGACTTATATGAAAGCTCTGAAAATAGACTGAGTGGAATCAAAGCTTACCTATAACTTGTTTTTCAGGTATTAACAGTGTCACGACTCTGGTAGAGAACAAGAAAGCTCAGCTTGTAGTTATTGCCCACGATGTAGACCCCATTGAGGTAAGCATACTCGCTGGTAGATGTTATGGGCTACCGGTGTAACTTAAGCTGAGGTCAGAACTACGCTTGGGGTGAAAATGCATTTTAGGACAAATCTATTGCACGAAAAGAGAATGCATAAATTACCAGAACTGGAATACTTGCGCATGTTCGTAGTTGTCCTGGTATTACAATGAGGCTTGGCCCTTGCAATGATGTATGAATTTCTTCACCTGACTCAACAATGAAGAGCAAAACGAGCTTTTTAACACTGAGCAATTGCCACAGCCCAGGCTGATTCAAAGAATAAAAAGATGTTCTCCCTCAGTTACACAGCATGCTCCCTTTCTTTTCAGCTGGTGGTCTTCTTGCCTGCTCTGTGCCGCAAGATGGGAGTGCCATACTGCATCATCAAGGGCAAAGCCAGACTGGGGCGACTGGTCCACAGGAAAACCTGTACCTCTGTTGCTTTCACACAAGTTAACCCGTAAGTATTCTGTGTGCTGGCTTGATTCTCTGTAGTGGAGAAAGCAAACTGCCCATAAACACAGACTGTAGGGCAGATGGATAGCAAACTTGGGTCTGTGTAGTTTTAAAGTAGTAAGAATAAATAAAATACTGCCTCTATAATGTATAATATAGATGTCCTTTTGTATTAAGAGCTCTGTTGGATCCTGAAGATAGAGATTACTTTGGCTTACCAAAATGGGTGTTTACTCTAATACATAGATGGAACTATTAACCTTAATCTGAGCAGTGCAGGTTCCTAAAGCATTGATGTTTGGAGTGATTACCCCTTGACAAATGCCGCTTACGCTTAACCTGAAAAACCATGTTGCCACTACGAGCTCTTAAATCCTGAGGCATAAGAGTTACGGAAAATGTTAAATTGAGGCTCTAAGGGAACTAAAACTATCACCAACAGGGAGGATAAGGGAGCCCTTGCAAAGCTGGTGGAGGCTGTTAAGACCAACTACAATGACAGATACGACGAGGTAAGATTCTCTGTGCTGCTAGCCTTGTCTTTCAGTTTGTACTGTTAACATCCCCAAAAGCTTCCCAGTGAAATGCAGATTATTTCAGACATAGTGACAACAGCTTAAAGCCTGTTGGGTGTAGTGTACCTAGATTTGCTTATGATGTATCCAGATTCTTTACCTGAGGGTGGGGTACATTCTCTGTGCTGCCCTGAAATGTTAGTTCACTGCTTGAAATGTGTAGGGCTTCCTAGTTGAGGAAGCTTTTCCCCTTGTGCACAAAAGAGTGGGATTGAGCTAGTTGGTTGAATGTAGTAAGAGACTGTACGAAGCGTCTAACCTGTTCCCACTTTTTTGCAGATCCGTCGTCACTGGGGTGGTAACGTCTTGGGTCCAAAATCAGTGGCTCGTATTGCTAAGCTTGAAAAAGCAAAGGCTAAAGAACTGGCTACTAAGCTGGGCTAAAGATGTACTGGATTGGTACCGTGTTTTCTGTACATAAAAAGAATAAACCCCCAGATGAA
Source organism: Haliaeetus albicilla (assembly GCF_947461875.1). NCBI lineage: Eukaryota > Metazoa > Chordata > Aves > Accipitriformes > Accipitridae > Haliaeetus > Haliaeetus albicilla. Next base: position 18,383,047 of record NC_091508.1, read on the forward strand.
GTTTCAGTGGTCTCTGTTAATGGGAGTGTTCCAGGCAGCAGGTAGCACATTAGCATTGCCTTTCATCAAATGATTGAATAGTGCCACACAGAAACAGTTGCATAGAGCAGGTGATGACTTGGAACAACTGCCCTTAACTATTAGTCCTATGTCACAATTCCTCTCTGAACACATAGCCCATCAACAGTGGCTCAGCTGTGCATACTATGTGATCATGAAGTTGCATGGGATAGGCTAGTTCTGGCTTTAAGCCTAGCTTGCTTATGCAAATACCTCTCAATTGGGAATGGCTCTAGATCATCTCCCTTAGTACTTAGACTTAGTTATGGTATGGGTTGTATAGGGTGTTAGAACACTTCACCAGGCTAACCAGCTGGGGACCTCCCATGAGGAGGTCTGTAATACCTCTTCCAGGGCAAGAATGGTCAGGCTGAAGTCGGGAAAGAATCTAGACCTTTTTGTCCTTCTGTTCTTTCCTGACTGCTGACTTCGTCTTGTGGAGTTGTTGTAAGCTACCAAGCTTGATAAGGCTCCAGGTGAGATGGCCGCTGCTTGTTTTTGCTGGCCCTTATCATGCTCTTGCAAGCCACAGGCTGCCCTACCCAGCTAGACTCTAGTATCCACAGTAACCTTTGATTCAGGTCTGTCCCTGTTAAGATGCAAGACACACAATGTGAGTCACACAGCCCTTTATTTATTCCGATGCAACTGCTGTGAACCACTCCTGACTTCACGAATGACTGCTTAGTACGAAGGAACTGTGATTCACAAAATCCCTTGCCATCTTTTGGAAAATACAGCAGCGGAGAAGTTAAAAACTTGAAATCAGCCACACTAGAAAAGTGTATCCTTGAGATTTCTAGTTGAAGCTGATTTCTATGCAATAGTCTCAACAGCCACTTAAGAATTTTGAAGTTCAGTGCTTCCAAGCTGCAGCCAGAATCACACTGCTAGGAGCTCAAGAGTCTGCATCAGTTGCCTGAAGTCCATTTGCAGCTTCATAGCTGCATATATTTACTGAACATGTTGCCCTGAAACTCTGGGTGCTTCAGTTATTCAGGACCGATCAGTCAAGAGCAGACTTTTATAAAAAAGACAGCAGTCTGTAGTACAGAAGAGAAGAAACTAGCCCTTCCTTTCACAGAGGTATCTTTTGTATAAATTTTCTGTACCACAAGAATGAAGTTGCAGCGCATAAGCCATACCTATGAAAGAAAACAAAACCACATTTACACCTTTTCAAGATGGATGGGATCTCCCTAAGTCAGCTGCGGTGCAATAAGACACAAAACCTGTCAAATCACTGTGCAAATGTTACTTAGGTTAAAGCTTTAGGCTTTTGGAGCTTAAGGGCTCATACAGTCTCACTGGTGCAGGAGCAAGAATGCCAGGCAAAGCCTTACATTCAAAAGAAATACATGGAAGGTCAAACGCGGGCTGGGTAACTCACCAGGTGATGATGTACTGCATGTGCTCGTTTCTCAGGCTCACTCTTGTCTGGCCTCCGATGGGCCCCCCTGGGACTGTGCTTCCTGTAGGTACAACACAGTGCACAAGTTAAATCTCTAGTCTGCATTGCGTAGAGCTGCCCTTGCTGTGAGAAACGGGATGAAGGTGGTCAGTCATGTGGATACCCTGCTCCTCTTCCTCGGCAATAGTGTTCCCAAGTTCCCAGCAAAGCCAGAGCTGTGGGGCAGGCGGCCCTACAGCAAGTGGCTGGTTGTGCTCTAGGCATCAAACACAACCTGCACCACTCTGAGCGTGCTACCGTTCCCCAGTGCTGGCTGCCTATCACCTTCAAAATAGCAGACCTAGCAGAGCACACAAAGAGAAGAGAAAGATGCAATACCTTGTTGGACTTGATCTTGAAGGTCTTTTCCAACCTAAATGATTCTATGATTCTACCTTTCCAAGTGCCATGGGTAAATAACTACTTGAAAGTAAGGGGAGGGAGACCAATGTAAATTGGACATGGGGTTGGGTTCCTCTGTGACTTACTGAAATCTGCATCGATAAAGATGGGCTCAGCGCCGGTCACCTTTGCCATAGCCTCCAGGTCACGGTAATGCCAGCGGTTTTTCTCAATGTTATTTTCAGGCACAAAAGGTTTCCGGGTTTCTGATAACCTCACCACCCCAGTGAGATCAATTTCACCTTCAATCTGAAGAGAAGTGCAGAGGAGAAAAAAGGAATCTTTCAAGGTTCATTTCATATTCTGGCATACCAGGTCCTGGTAGAAAAATAGGGCTCTTGCGGGGTCTGATTATAAATCAAGTGGTTATGCCCTGCAGTGGGGTAGTACTGTAACACAGCAGGGAAAAAAGCAGATCAGGAACAGCTCCGTTTGTAAAAAGCATTATTTACTTAACAATAAGGTGGGAAGAAAAGGTTTGCTGCCTTTGAGAAGCACAATGACCGTTTCAAGTAACCTCCCGTGATGCGGAACATGGCTGCTGCCTTTCTGGGTTTGTCAGGAGTGCCTCTGGGTTATCAAAGGGCAAAAAGTAACACATGACATTCCCTGTATCCCCCTTACCTGTCCCTTCAGCCTGGTCTCCGGTTTCATTTTCTTTTTGGGCACAAATCCTCGGTTGACTAAAATTGTGACCCTAGAGTTGCATACAGAAATATGGCTCATGAGTGAAAGGAAGTTTATTCCTCCTGCTGCCTAGAACTAAGTACCAAAGGAAGAAGCAACCCATATGTTTGGTACCACTTTTTTTTGTCATCTCAGAGCACATTATAGGGGAATTTAAATACAATTTCAAATCAAGCCTCAGTGACCTAACAGACTGTAAGAGATTCCTTTTAAGGGAGGACTGATTTATATAAACCCAACCACCGTGATTCGGCTTTTCAAAAGAGAAGTAAGTTTCTCACAAGAACCATGACTTTCATTAACTTACCCTAGTTCTGTGCAGTAGAAAGGAGTAATGACGTTTGCTCCATTTTCCGGGTGGGATGTCAGTCGCCCGGCTTCTCTGGCTTCTCGCTCAGGGTCCACAAGTGACCGTGGCAAAATATACAGCTCCTTGGAGTGATCAAAATGCCCTCGGACCTTTACAGGTCTGTACTCCAATTCCTTCAATTCCATGGGGCTGCATGGAACAGTATGAAAACAAAATCATGGCTGCGACAGGCAAATCAAATTAGGGGATTTTATTGTGGGATTCTCCTTTTCCCTAATGGTTCACTCTACAGTCAGTTGCCAGACAGAAACAGAAGACAAAACACCTCGTGGAATAAGCAGCTGGCTTAATATTTTATTACTATCACAGTGAATCAAATCGAGATGATCGTGAGTATCCAGAGAACAGTTCTTTGCCATGATACCTGTAACCCAGTGCCACTTCAATGTCACACACCACTGATCAGCAGGTGGATAGGCTGCATGTGCATCCAGCCAACAGGGAGCGTTTCTTTCCCATCCCAGACCATGAAATCGAACAACTGAACTGTTTTGACAGTTGTGCCATATGGCCAAGTGACCTTAAAAATCTGTCTCATATCTAACACAACTGCTCCACACCTGGGGCAGGGCCTGCTATTGATCCAAGACTCCCTGTTGCAGGAATAATCCCTGTGGGACATCACAGACACCAGCTACCAAGTCCTCCTTGTCCAGGAGGATTACATATGGTATGAACTACATACTACATTCTCCTGAACAGAGATTAATCCTTTTTACATGCATTTAAAGTATCCCATAGGGAAGTGTTCACTTATTCTTTTACTAAAAATAAGAAAATTTAACAGGATGTCTATCTCTCTAATTTGCTTGCATGTCCTGATTCCCATTGCATTCCTTCATTTTCATGCAGTTTAGCTTAGCATAAGCTCATTAGTGCAGGGACCATATCTAATATCCCCAGCACACTGTCAGTGCTCTGTAGACAATAAACTATCTCAGGTTCCGTACTCTAATGTCAGAGGGATGGGCTCTGATGTAATTCTTGATGCCAGTTGTGCAATCAAATCTAATTTCCACTTTCGTCGCTGAACCTGAAAGTACACAAACACAAAAGTAATTCCTTGTGGTAGAACAGAGCAATGCAATAACCCCAGCAAGCCTTAAAATCTTTCTCATAAGTTTCTCCTCTGACCCTAAAGCAGGGTAATTGGAGATATGGAAATGGAGTCTACTGACTTTAATTTGAGGAAATATTTATACTGAAATGCAGGTGTAAAAAATAAGAATCTTTCCTTTAAAGACTTGCAAATGGACACTTGGAAAACAGAAAGGTAGGTAAAATAACATCAAATCTTTAACCTGTATGTGATTTGAATTAAACAGCCAGAGATGGCAAAACCTGGCAGACCTCAAATGCTCATCTCTTGAAAAAATGAAGTATTTATTTGTACCTGCCATGTGCCGAGACAGAATGTGGTCAGAGGGACCAGGAAAAGGCCCCATTTGAGTACAATGTCCTCTCCAGATGCGTCAGCAGCTGTTGTAGAACTTCGTGGTCTGCAGAACCTCAAACAAACATCTAGAGAAAAACAGAATGAGGAATAGGATTTGTACAGGAGAGGAGATGCCAAATTCCTGCAGGAAATGTCACCTCTTGGTATAAGTTGGAAACAGGGCAGAAACCCAAACAAATCTGTTCTTACCTTTAGTCTGCTGGATCAGACCAGAACCTGCTTTAGTTAGGGGATACCCAAAAAATGTTCTTCTGATCAAGCAATGTGACACCTACATGAAATAAGAAAGATCCTTAAGATCCTTTGTAGTGTCTCTGCTTTGTAAAATTTGTAGCTAGATGATACCAGTTGCCTCAATGATTGCATGAAATTTTGTTTACGCGCTAAGTCTCATCTGAGCAACTGCCTGTGAAACACTACGGGTTAGGTTATAATTTAAAAAAAATAAAATCAAATTCCAGTTACAGAGCTGACTATAGCACAGCAAATGATCTTCCCCTTTCCATCCATGCTATCAGCAAGCGTATACACCATCTTAATTCGTTCTTCAAATAAATGCCAGCCGAGCACTTGCCCTTCCCACCATGCTGGAGCAGCACAAGGACAAATTTACAGCCTTTTTGACACCGATTCTGCTCACTTTTAGCGCAGTGAAACCGGTCCCCATGCCGCGACAGAGGAGGGGGGCACCAACCCACCGCGGCCAGCGGCCGGGCCCCGGCACCCAAAGGGCGGTGGATGGGCCAGTCCGGCCGGGCGCACGGACAGTGCCGAGCACCGCGGGGGGACGGGCCCTGGACAGGATCGGGGCCTTACCCGGCCCGGAGCCGCTCCCCTCAGCCCGGGCCCGTTCCTGCTCTCCTCAGCCCGGGCCCGCTCCCCTCAGCCCGGGCCCGCTCCCCTCAGCCCGTTCCCGGCCCCGTTCCCCTCAGCCCGGCCCCGCTTCCCTCAGCCCGGGCCCGCTCCCCTCAGCCCGGGCCTGTTCCCCTCAGCCCGGTCCCGGTCCCGCTCCCGGTCCCGCTCCCGTTCCTGCTCCCCTCAGCCCGGGCCTGTTCCCCTCAGCCCGGGCCCGGTCCCGTTCTCGCTCCCCTCAGCCCGGTCCCGGTCCCGGTCCCTGTCCCGGTCCCGCTCCCCTCAGCCCGGGCCTGCTCCCCTCAGCCCGGTCCCGCTCCCGGTCCCGCTCCCCTCAGCCCGGGCCTGCTCCCCTCAGCCCGTTCCCGCTCCCCTCAGCCCGGTCCCCGTCCCGGTCCCGCTCCCCTCAGCCCGGGCCTGCTCCCCTCAGCCCGTTCCCGCTCCCCTCAGCCCGGTCCCCGTCCCGGTCCCGCTCCCCTCAGCCCGGGCCTGCTCCCCTCAGCCCGTTCCCGCTCCCCTCAGCCCGGTCCCCGTCCCGGTCCCGCTCCCCTCAGCCCTCACCCGGCCCCGGCGCTCCCGTAGCAGCCGCGGCCCCGCGCGCAGCAGCAGCAGCCTCCCCGTCGCCATGGCAACGCCGCCACCGTCTCCCGCGCCGCCACCCGCCTCCGGCCCAGACCTCCCCGGTGCGGGGCAGGCAGTCAGGCCCCTCTCTAGTCGCCTCTCTCTATGGTGCCGGCTGCACCCCGGCGTGGCCGGCACCGGAAGTTGAGGCGCTCTCCTGTCTGGCGGCGCCTCTCTATGGCCGGGCCCGGGCCCGCCGACGGCGTGGCCATGGCTGAGGTGCCCGAGGAGGAGCGGCTCTTCCTGCGGCAGCACCCGCTCCTCACCCTCGCGGAACCGGGCAAGGTGGGGATGGAGCCGGGCCGTTCGGGGCTGAGGGGCGCCTTGAGGACCGGGGCCATCCCCGGAGGCGGCCCTGGGAGGGACTGGGGCCGCCTCCCTGAGGGGTTCGTGAGGGAGGGCCGGGGCCGCGTTCCCTGAGGGGGCCGTGAGGGGGGACGAGGCCGGTTGGTAGCAGGCCGGGGAGGGTGCCCCGGCAGATGGGCTCGGGCCCAGTAAGCTCCCTGGCCCGGAGGCTTTTCTGCCGCTGTGGAAGTCGGAGGAGGGCCGGAGAGGAGGATGCTGGTGGGAGCTGGAGGCCTCTCTTGCCCTCCCCAGCTCTGGGGCAATCCCCTGGGCTTCCCTGACCACACATCGTTTTTCTTCAGGTGAGATGCAGGCTGACAGGCCACGAGATGCCATGTCGGCTGTCGGAGCTGCAGGCTTATACTAATGGCAAGAAGTATCAGCGGCTGATAAAGACAGCCAGAGAGTTTGACTATGGCAAGTTTGAGCCCCATATAGTGCCCAGCACAAAGAATCTGTACGTATTCTTCCTCCTCTGTGTTGTGCTTTACACTTTGTTCAATCTCAGGCATAAAGTGGTTGAGCTTTACACAGTTCTTGAGTCTTTATGGACAGGGAAAGTATTTATAAAGTATTTATCAGCTTTGAGCACAGTGCTTATAAGTGAAAAGTTATTAAGTAATAGCATACTTAAACTCTGTTGCTGGCTCTTTCTTTCTTTCTGTGTCTTCTCAGACACCAGCTGTTTTGCAAGCTCACTCTCAGACACATCAACAAGTTTCCAGAGCACGTGCTGCGTCATGTCCAAGGGAAGCGCTATCAGAAGGCCCTAAAAACATGTAAGTAGCTTTTCTGAAGATAAAACCAGACAACTTTTTTCCCTGACCTGAGATTCCAGTAGCTCTACATGAAGGGAGGGGGTCAGTTTTCTTTAGATTGACAGTAATGTACTGCTGTTGCTGTGTGTGCTTCTCAGCTAGGAAGGAAGATCCCAGATGTAGGGAGCAATCAGCCACTAGCAAATACCTTGGAACATCCTTACTTGAGAGGAGCGGCTCTAAAACTTCCCCAGAGAGGGTGGTTCACACATCCAGCACAGTCTCTGTGTTAATGTCTTTCCCGCCTTTCGTGGTCCATACTATCACTGTAGATTACATGAATGTATATTAGAGTTGGAGCTTGACATACTTTTGAGTTGCATTTAATATATGCTAGAGCTGGAAATGGAAAGTACTCGGGTGACTGGGTAGCCTTGCTAAGTGCTGCCCAACCCCTCGTGCTATTAGATGAGGAGTGCCAGAAGGAAGGAGTGGAGTACGTCCCTGCCTGCTTGCGACAGAAGAAGCAGAGGACGCACCACCCTGATGAGCAAATGAACGGGAGCAGACAGCCTTACAGAAAAGAGGAATTCTGGGAGCCAAAGTCCAGCGATGAGGATGGAGAGGAGACGGATGACAGCATGAGTGACCTGTACCCACGTGAGTAAGAACGTTGGTATCATCTATGTACTGAAGGGAGCTCGTCGGCTAATTTTGTCCAGGCTTCTTTATACTGCTCCCCGCTACTCATGTGACTTCCATCCACTTGGGGGTTCTTGGGTTTTGGAAAAACTGACCACTGCAAAATCAGTAATAGCAATTATCACTAAGTAATAACCAGAGCTGGATCACATAGGGTGAGAGGGGAGGGATACAAGATCCATGGGGATTTGCTGCTTTAGGTATCTCTACTTTCCTCGTTTCTCAGCAAGTCCTCGGGTCTGACAGAAGTTGTTCAGGGTGTGCTGCTTGCTTACATCTGGAGGCACTGCCTTGCTGTAGGAGAGCAGAGGTGTAACACCACAGAACCACCTGTGCCGGACAGTTCCCAGAACGAGGCTAGTGAGAGCACCAGGCGTGTTTCTAATAAACCCCAGTGTGTTTATTTCCCAGGTATTTGAGTAGTGACAAGTATATGCTCAGAGACTGGAAGCAGCTTGGCGAATCACCCTTAAGATGCCCTCAAAGTGAAGTTAGGAGGAGGCAGAGCCTGTGTGCACAGAGGACTGATCCTGAGCTAAATCTTTCTATTTTAGCTGCACTCTTCCCAGAAAAAAGCCCAGCAGCTCCACAAACCACAAAGGGCAGTGATGACTTTGCAACAGACAGCGAGGATGACGGGGCCAAGCAGAATGGTGATGTGAACGGAGAGGACAGTGGAAGAATGGATGTCAGCAGAGCAGTTGGCAACAAAAGGGGAAAGGTGGGAGTCACACTGCTGCGTGCAGCAGGAGGGGAGCATGGAGCTGGGATCCCATCCTGTAGGTGTTTGTCTGATCTGTTCCTGTCTGAGAACCAGCAGAAGGTGCAAAGCTGTTCAGAATAGACTCTCCCCATGTGCTAGCCGCTAACTCCCATCCTGAGGTGTGAATTACTACCAGTGAATGTTTATCCTGCCTGCAGTAACTAGGGGTGTTCCTGCCTGTATAAATAGCTCAGCTTTGGTGGGATTCTGCCGCACACTGCCTTCACAGGGAGACTGAAGCATGTCTTGTGGGTTCTGTAATCTTCCTCCTCGTTCACAGATAAACACAAGTTAAACCCTTTTTAAGTCACAGGGTCCTTCTAGACCCCTTTTTCTGCCTCTTTTGAGGAGCTGGCAAGGTCCTGCCTTAGAGGACATACCCTGATACTTCTTAGTTTGGGAAGCAGGCAGATGTTACATATGTAAAGATGGATAAATCTCTAAGGCAGCCTGAGGAAGGGGCTGGATCCTTTATGACTATCAAGTGGAAAGTGAAGGCTGGATGAAGTTTAGGTTCGTTGCTGTGGGGAGACTGTCACTGTATCTAATGAAACCATAAGCCTGTCAGAGAAAGGGATGCTAACTGGCTGGCTCTGCGACCAGGAGACCACACTCAATTTCTCTTCTTTAAGCTGGCTTGGGAAGGGCAGGATTTGGGTTTTGGAAATAAGCTGATTAACTTTTTTTTTTTCCTATAGAAACAGTCAGGCCCTTTAAAGAAGAAATTCAAGAGTCATCATCAAAACCCCAAGAACTTCAAGAAAGCAACGAATGGCAAATAAATTTTATGATAAATATGTGGCCTGAAGCCTGTTGTGTAACAATTCTACAGGGGGCACAAGGCTGGCTGAAGTGTTTGCTCCTTCCAGTTAACCATTACAGCTGGGGAGGGGAATAGCAGGGTGGAATTAAGTTGTATTCTAATAGCCATGAGCCACCCCCCACCACCAAGGGAAGGATGACTGCTGCGGTCAAGCACAGGCTGCCCAGTGCGTGGACCTCCTTATGGAAAGATGGTTTTCAGGAGGTGGGAGAGAAAGCACACAAGACCACTAGCCAGCATTTCCAGGTAGCCTGTGGAGTGTCACCAGTCACACACGCCAAGTGGATACAAAGATGCCATTGTTTTATTTTGATTGTTTCCAAAAATCAAAACATTTTCAAACACAACTAAGGTACAAAATACAGCATAAAATGAGAATTTATACTTATTTCTTTTTCCACATAGAAAGCAAAAATATATTCAGAATGAATTCCAGAACACTTTGCAGAGCCAATTGATAGCTGACATCCTGCTTGTGAGAGCTTCTCAGCCACGGGGAGAGGTCACTGTATTTTTCGGGAGATGCATGAATACAGCAGTGCATGTAGGAAACCAGAATCTTCTGTATCAGGACTCACAGTTAGTAAGTCTGCATACTGTGCTGCCTAGAAATATCTTATAATGCCTTCCACTTAACTGTGCCCCTTTAGTACCGAAATATTTCTGCTGCAAGGGACAGTGTTGGTTCCTTTTCTGGGGCCTTTTGTTGGAGAGGGGACTTGATTTTCAGAGGAAACTGGTCAATATTTCAGACTAGTCCATCATCCAGCTCCTTAGTTTGACAGGACACAAGCTGAAAAAGCCAACTTAAGGGCTACTTACGGGAGTCATTTCTATCATTCCATTTATAAATACTACAAACATCAACAGCAGTTAAGATATCTGAGAATGACTGCCTCGATGTATTCTAAAACCATTCTAGGACCTGCAGTGAAATTGAGCAAAAGCATCCTGTGCTGTGTATGCACAACCTAAAGGACCGGTTTGTTTTGCTATGAAGACAGGCACAGTGAACTTCTCCTGCAAAACTGATTTAAAAGAAAGCTTTCTACATGACCTGAACTTAAATGCTGTCTCCCCCTCCCATCTACCCCCCCCACACCAATTTGTTTCCTTCAGCAGCAGCACATCTTGCTATTACATAGGCTATTTTCTCCTTAAGATGATGAAAATCACTGGTTTAACATTCAACAGTGCTCTTCTATTTGTCATCAGTTCTTTCAGCCTGTTTTTTTCTCCTAAAAAGCAACCATTAAGCTGAACTGTCCAGGTTAGTGTCCTTACCAGGAGACCCTGGTAAATAGCTCCTGCTGGCAGTGTTCAGCTGAATTACTCATTGAACAAACAGTTGAGCAGCTTTCTCAAGGGAGACAACAGTGCAAGGATCAATGTAATGTTAGCAAGTTGGTAGGGCTCACGCTTTCTAGAATTCTTTCATAATCTAGTGAAAGAGGTTCACCTAGTTGACTAGCAGAGGACAAAATGCCTCCTCTGAGCAGCACTAAGCATGTTCATGGCACAGAGGTCATGGCACCAAGAGGTGAAAACAGGGCCTTCCTCTCTCCTCACCATTATGCTGAGGAGTTCCTCCCTCTGAACATGCAAGTTACATCCCTGGCTGTTTATTCACTGCACAGGCTTTGCACTTGCATTCTTCAGCTATAACCATTTGCATACAGAGTTGAGAACTGGGGCTATGGCAGCACACAGCTGACTTCCATGCTTCCTCCCTACACATCTCAGGTGTGGTGCAAGATGGCAGAGAGAAGGGGCTGTACTCCAGGGTTCAGCACCCCAGCTCTTCAGCTGTTCAGTCAACAGCTGAGAGACTGACAGAAGTGAATCTAAGAAGCAAAGACTACAGATTAGAAGATTGACTGCTCTCATCTTGCATGTACTGAGTGCAGGGAAAAATGTTTTGGTTTTTTTTTTTTGTAATTCTGAAGACACTTTCACCAATAACCTGCAATTCAGATACGAATTTGGGGCATATACGGATGGAAGCTGGTTAATAGCAGAAAGGAGCTCTTATTACGGAACCTGCAGCACAACTTAGCTCCCTTCTTGGGAATTCAGGAGGGGCAACTTTGGGGAAAGAATGCTGAATAAAGAGTTCTTTTGGCACAGAATTTTCACAGAATTTAACATTCTGTCTCTTCAGGAGTATCTCCCCCCCCTTCCTTCTTGAAATCTCATTAGCCATACAGGCTTCCTGATTAGCAATATAGGATTCTCCCTTGTTACCATCAAGAATGGAACTGGGACACATTAGAAAACCCTCTCCATTTTCTTACCTAGAGGGGGTTACAACTACTTTCAGGGTTTTCTTTTTGCCTTCTATTTGGGGGCAGGAAAGACCTTCCCTCTTGTTAAACAAAATGGAATTAAAGGGCTCTGAGCAGCAAAACAACAGTGATTTTTTTAATGCTGCTTTCCACCTTGATAAGCAATGCTATAACCAGCAATGGAACTCCTTATGCACAAGACAGTTTTGAAGAGGGTGAGAAAGGGGATCCACTTGTTTAGTTATAGCTAGAACCCAACAGCACACTGAATGATACAGCTGTATCTGCTCACAGTACTTCAAATTTTAAAATGTTGCTGACATTAAAGACAGCAACTGTTCTACTGCAACTCACTGAAGCATCAGCAAAATGCAGGTTCCTTGGGTTAGTTCCAAATCTAGGAAGTTAGAATAAGCCTAGGCAACATTCCTTGAAGAAACAGGATTTCATCTATTATATTACTGGTGCCACTGTAAATCAAATTCAAAACATCTGTGCCTTTAATAGGAAGGGGGCATGTACGTGTAAAATGCTGGCAGTTTTTGTTGAATCCATAGAGAATCAGTTCTGGACTTAATATGTTATGTCCCAAGAAGTGTTGCTATTCCTGTTACCACTCTTTTTTCTTCTCATCCATGGAGACTCCGCCAGGACCCAGTGCAACCACGAGGAGGAGCCCTCCAATTACAGACATGGTCTGGAAGAAATCGTATTTGAGGAAGTCGTGCATGGGCTTGTAGGCTGGGACGGTCCAGAAGGCATTGAAGTAGATGTTGATGCCAAACAGCCAGATGACTAGAGTCAAGGCAGCCAGCTTTGTCTTGAAGCCAATTGCCACGAGGATAATCAGGGCTGTGCCCACAATGTTCTGCAGAATCTGCAAGGAAAAAAAAAAAGTCAACACGAGCTTACATGTGGTTCTTAAATAGATACACAAGCATCAGAACAGAGCATGGACAGGTTCAGCAGAACAGGTTGTCATGGCATAGATGATCTAATAACTTTTTCTAAATATTAATTCTACTAAAAAATAGACTTGAATGATAAGCATTGAGCAGGTCCTGCAGCCAATCCGGGAGTTGGTACTGTATTCTAGTTCCTTAACTCATACTTTTATATTGAGATACTTACAGAAAAGAAGTTCATATCAAAATGTAGCAGTGTCATGAACATGAGGACCAGCAGCACACGGCCCCCCAGCTGCATGTACTGCTTAGGAGAGCTTTCCCGCATGGTAGGGACACCAGCAAACATGCTCTTCCCCTCTGAGCGCGACTCAGCCAAAAGCAGCAGCAAGCCTCCCCCAAGGGCAAGGTTCCTACAGAAAGATAGAAATGGGTTAAAAAAAGCAGTTTACTACAGTTTGCAGTGATCTATACATTTAAAGTCTTATCTGACAATTTCAACTCAATAAGAATCTGCATGCTAGTGAGGAGTGACCTACTCTGCACCTTGTGATGCACGTCTGCATTAAACTTCACAGCTGAAACAGCAGCACTACACAACAATTTACACCAGCCTGTGCAGACACATACAGCCTACCAGGGAAGTCCAGCACCTGCAGCTCAGGCACCGTTGCTTAGCATCTGTTACAGCACAAATTCAGTTGAGTTGAAGTTATTCTGTACCTCAGGTTTAGCCATTTATGCCAAAGTAGTTCAGAGGTTGCTTTGAGAAAACAGAACAGCAGTGCTGCTAAAAGAAGTTACACATTTACAGGGTTGTAGTAAGCCTGGAGTATAGTTCTTGTGCTGCCCCCTGCCCTCCTCTCACGAGGAGAAAGGTGAAAAGGTAACAGCCAACCATCACTCAGGATTTGACAAGAAAGCTCATGTTTAATAACCTTGTCTTCTACTTAAGGGAAGTTATCAGAGATTTAGAATCCCAGAAACCACTCTAGTATCCACATGCTTTAGTTTTCTTGGAAAATGGCTTCAGTCACGCATAAGCACAGTTGCTATTTTAGCCATTTAGGAAATAATAGCAGCTCACTGATCCAGTTTAGACAGTTTTTTTTGTAAACTCTTAGCAAGGAGGTTAGTAGCAGAAGCATTTAGATCATAGTGGGTTAGGACTAGTCTTTCCCTTCTACAGTACTGAGACTGCTGTCTATGGTTTAACACAGACTCTACTGACTTTAAGTGCTGTCATTTCTTGTCCAATGTAAGTGCATAATTTGTGATATCTTTCTAGTAAATACTATGTACAAAGATCATTTCTTCTGTCAGCTAGTGGCAGTAACAGACAACAGTCTTCGTTCTGTTTTGATAAAAACTCTAAGAAGTAGGCATACCTCATCAAGAACTTCAGGTCCCATAAAATGCTGTATGCAATAGTCTAGGTAAAAAATAAAACAGGTTAAAACACCATATAAGTTACACTGAAGTTCTGAATTTATGTTATAATCTCAAGCCTGTACTATCCATAGCGGAAGTCAATTACAAGTACATTATACAGAAGGAAACAAGGCAGGTTACATCAGTGTGGTCCAGTGAGTCAGTATAAAACAGGGAATAGAAGCCAAAATTTGACTTGTGCTTTAGCTTCCACAAAAATTAATTGGTTTTGAACACAACAGAGGCTACTAGCTAGGATCCTTTGTGATGGGGAAAGTCCTTTATAAAAGCAGTGTGCTGAAGGCCAAAGCAACTACAAGTTCTACATTTGGCATGTTACTGACATACAGGTAAACTGCAAATTAATTCTGCTAAATTGGTCAAGGTCAAGTATTGAATCAATGTCTCCAGCTGACTAATTGCAATTACAGCCAAGGATCTATTGGGCACATCAGAACAGAAGCAGCAAAACATTTCAATGCCAGTGAGGACTGCCACTAGGCCACGGTGGAGAAAAATTCCAGGGTTATGAATGAGTTGTATTTAAATACATGCTGGTAGTACTGGGGCTAAGAGAGAAGATTTGAAAGATATCGTTTAGAAGGGCTGAAGACTTAAGCCTCCTACCTGTAATGCTATAATTCCAAACAGTCCAAAGCAGGCATATTGCACAAAGTTCCTACTCAGCACCAGGATACAGCCGCCTGAGTTGGGGAAATTGAACACAGTTACACTTCTGGCTTAACAGGAAGAGATGCTGCAGGAATGCTAACTTGTTTTGAACTGAGCAGACTGATTTCTTTCAGCTGTGCATCAGTTGAAACATCAGGCAGGAAATTTTAATGGCACATTGGCACAAATCAGTTTGAGAACCAAGAAGTTTTAGTGCATTTTAAAATATAATTCCAGAAGTATCTTTCATTTTACAAAGGGTAAGCACATGCTGAATGCAGTCCCCAACACACAGCACTGTACAGCAGCTATCAGTGTTAAAGCATTAAAAGTAGTTAAAAAACCTCAACTCATCATGGATTTTTTTTTTAAAATGAGATAACTTAGGGCAAACATGCTGCACTCCTTTTCCTTGAAACCTTTTGTTTTATATCCTTCCTCAAGTCTTCTGTCACAAAGCACTGACAGCCTTTGCCACTTTGACATGAGGCCTGGTAACTACAATAAATTATGCTGACTCACTACACAAAAATATGAGGATAAAAAAACCCCCAGACACAAGAAAAGAAATTGGCAGAGTAATCAAGAACAGTAGATCAGGGACATAATATAAATGGAAAAGAATTTTACTTCTCTCCATTTCTGATACCCTAAGCCCACCTAGCACACATATAGAAGCTCTGCTTCTGGGCTTATTTTGATTCCTGGGCTTTGAAAATCTCCAACACATGCACCTAAGGCTTAAGTGTATCAACTGCAGGATAAGACTTTGCCATTGAGATTAATACCCATAAAAACAGGAGGCTGAGAAAGTCTTAACACTGCCCTTTTTAAGAAAACGAGTATTTCATTTACAGAATTTGGGGGGTGTGGTATGTGTTTATAGATGCACATACAGAACTGAAAACAGATTGTCCTAATGGATTCTTGGCATCTCTGACTCAGAGGTAGTATGTCACAAGAAATTCTCTAAGACTGCTTCCAGGAAAGGCTGAAGCAGGTCATTTAAGAGTTCTTTTCATTCAGCCCATGTAGTACTATCAGTTCTAAGCTGTCAATGGCTATTAAGAAATCAGTGAAGCATTCCATGCTTACATGATTCACAGTGCTTACATAAGCCAGGGTGGCAGACACACTGGAGTACTCTGGCATCCACCTTAACAGCCTTAGAGCCACTTACTCAGCTGTCCGAAGAGATTTATGAACACAAAGATGGAGGCCAGGAAATAGCCACAGTTCCATGTGCCATCAATGTAATCCCTCTGTTCACTCCACTGGAACCACATGCGGATGCCATCCTCCAGGAAGGTGCTGATCAGGCACAGGCGGGCCACGTGGGGAAGGTACTGCTTCGTCACCCTCAGGAACTGCATGGGCAGACAGCATCATTAGCAGGGAAGGAAGGCAAGGCGATACTCGAGGCATAACAGATCCATGCACTCTGCAGACTCTGAGGTCAGCAGTTCTCGTGCACACAGGGCCATCAACATCTAGAGAGAAACACATACTTGGGACTTGGATTTAATGAAATTTTTCTCCACTCCAGTCTGAGAACACTTGGGAGCAGTGGGAGAAACCTGTTATGCTCCACCCAAAAAGCATTTTGGACAGGGACTTGGGAGAAAAGCAGAATCCAGCAGCACCTTTCCATATAAGAACTGTGTTTTGATGGAGCTCTTACTAGATGAAGGCTGACCTTGGTTTTAGTTTGTCTGTCTCAGGGTTTCATGTTACAGCTCAACTATCAGATAGCCAGGAGCTGAAAGGGCAATCCTACTCCCACCCACATGCTCAGGCACTCAACAGCCTCTACTAAACTGATTGAGGGAGTCAGGCTGACAGAAGACTAATTCTGTACAAATTAAAAAACATTAATAAGCTTTTTCCAAGCTAGTTCCCTCTAACAGCTCAGAAAAGCAACAGTGCAAAGCATGTGCACTTGGATAGCAAAAGCAGCTATTAGACCAGTGTAGCCGTTGCATGAAATTGCACCCTCTATCCTCTAGGCAACTATACACAGTTTCTACTTCCATTAAAAATAGCACCCTCTGCAGAAAGAAAATAGGCATTTATATATACAGTTCAGTGTAGTAGTTAAAAGGAAATGATATCATCATGCAACAGATGCTGAGCCTTAGTTCTTGGGAATGCAAGATGTATCTGGTCCCACATACCTCTTCATCCTGTAAGGTCACTGGTTAGTTTGCTCTACAGTTACAGTAAGTATAAAGGAACAAATACAGAATTGCCAAACAGGGTCTAGACTAACATGGTGTATATGACTGTGAGGTGCACAGGAAACCTTACTGCCTCTGGACCATGACAAGCATTTAACTGTCACCCCATTTCCTAAACAGCACTGGTTACTACTTAATGGAGACTTTCACTAGGATTTGCACTGTCACTCTGAATGCAAGCTAGCACCTGGCTGGCCCATTTCATGCACAGGTTCAGCTTAGCCAGATCACTAGAAGGACACATTTGGAGTCAGTGTATGCCGCTGTTTGAGTAAGCGCAATCTAGTAAGAAACAAACATAAATTTAATCTAAAACTAACTTTACAAGATTATCCAGCAGGTTTCTACCTTCAGGTGACAGGAACAGTTTGGGCAGGTTGACACTTGTGAAGGTAAATGCCCATGCCACAAGCCTTCATGCAGAACTGCCAGCCTCCACAGAGACCCCTGTGTTAGAACTCCTAGGAGAAGGAGCCATTTAACAAACCCCAATTATCCCACACAAAGTTCATTGTGTTGTAAGGCACACTGATTCATACAGTTTATGCAGTATTAGAATACGTCAAGCATGAAAAGGGGTGGGGGAACCCACATGTGTATAGGTGTCTTCCAGACAGCATTGAACTATATTATAAAAAATGGACAGAAAAGGCACACAAACCTTCTCTTTCATCATACAGCATTTACATTGACTTCAGGTTAGACAATACAGCTGACTGGTTTCTTTCTGGCCAGAATACTTTTTTTTTTTTAAAGTTCTGGCAGCATTGCATGCTTTCAGCATATATGGGAATATGCAGAAAGGAGACTAAAGCCATTCCTGAAAGTTTATTCTTGCCACAGTAATTAGCAAATACTAAAGGCTGTTCCAAATCCTATGCAAATGACAAGGCTTGCTTACTGCGTAACTGAAGATTATCACAAGAAAAAAATCCAGCAAACATGCTTAATAGTTAATATTGGAGCAAACTACACTAGTTGTACTGCATGCATCCAGAGTCTAAGGGTCAAGATTCAAGTTAATCAAGTGTATTTTAAGTGCAGCTGTACTCTGACTCAGGGCTGCCACTTCAGGCTTTTTTAAGCCATGTCAACAGTTAGATGAATGAGTCAGAAGAAAATTTGTGATCTTTGTCACTGAATGAGACCCACATCTTGGTTTACAGCTTTCTTCTCTCCTGGATTTCACTGTGCATTGGGGCAAACTTGCTGAGAAATACTAAGGATAAAGTTGTTTTGGAAATAGTACAAAACCAAAAGCAGTTTGTAAAATAAGTCTGCCTTGTCAAGATGCAGAACAGGCAACTTCGGTCTAGAAGGAAATGAAAGAGGACAAGTGCCGGGCATCTGTAGGAAAAGGAAAAAAAACCACTGCTGTGGAAAGGCTGAAAAAAGAAGCAAACATTAGAGAGGGTATCTGCCTCCAGGCCTCATCTTTGTTGCTTCTTAAGTGGGTCATGTGAACTGATCTCATCTTCCCTTTCCCAGAAGCCAAACAATTGCCAACAGTCCAGGTGAAGGAGCCAAGGCGGCATTTAACATTTACCTGTTCTCGTTGTATATAGAGGGAATTTAATGCTCTCTATTAAACATGAGTGTGCACATCCAATCAGCTTAAGACAAGTCAGAAAGACTGAAGCCCAAGGCAGCAGCAGTGCTAAGCAACCTTATCATGACACACATCATCTTTGGACATCCATAACTCATGTAGCTGCATTTACTGAGCTACACACAAGTTGAAACCCCTGTACGCAGCAAGCTTAAAGTGAATAAGCTTCAGAAACAGACTGTATGAACAAAATTCCAAGCCAAAAGAACAACTAGCCATGGAGATCCAGAGAGAAAGGAAGATAACAATTACCAGATAACAAGAGAGCATCACAGACATTAAGTGATTTTACAATTAGAGGATTCATGTACAAATCACCTAAGTAATTTAGGTAAGGACAGAGTAACTTTTAAGAAACAGATCTCTAGAAGTGGGACTGCACTAATAGTACCAGACCCCCTGGTTTTGTCCCTATACATCACCAGCAACATGTGGCTCAAACACTGCACCCTGAAACCACTTCCTATTTCCTTTAAGATTCACACAGCAGCACATACGGGAAACTTGGTAGCTGCAGTTAATAAACATATCCAACTAAGACATGGGACTCAAAACATGCACTACACTGAGCACAATACATGTAAGTCAAAACAAAACTGTTGAGATTGATGGAGGTGGCAGTGTTAAACTTACAACATCAAATCTTTTGATGGCTTATTCTGCTATAGGCTTTGCATCAACTGTTCTTGGCACATACTGCCTCCTTGCAAGAGGTAAAACATCTTGAGAAAAGACAACAAAATGCTAAAGTAAAACTATTTTAAAGAACAGCTGGTTCTGTGTTGGCAGCCAAGTCACTAACATAAACCAGAGAGGCTTTGTGTTGCCACTTCCCCCTCTAACAGGATTAGAAAGGCAAAGATAGATTTAAATGCTCCTTGCAGTTTAACAAGCAAAGATGCACAAGAGGATCCAGGGATCCCTAAATCAAATCTCTGCTCAAAATCCATACTTTTAAAAGGAGGCTTGAAATAGTCAAATCCATAAAAAGGCCTCCCCAAAGAGAGGTAATATCATCCTTTCTAAACTACATCCCACCTCCAACTGTTTCAAATTTATTAAAAATCCAGTCCATTTTGTTGAAAGTGTACATACTGTAGCATAATTACAGGTATTTTGAGACCAATACACAGCCAGGAGTTGGGAATTTGTGCTGTCACCTAGGTATATTCTGTCCAAACAGAGAAGCCTTTTCTGTGTGTGTACATGTGTGTGTTCTTGGATCAGGTAAGTTATGATCATGGTGATGAACAGCAGTCTGCAAATCTGCACAGAAAGCCCTCTTGTGGGCTGCACAGCATTATTAGTCTAGAGCTTTTGATAAAGGCATATTCCAAATATCTACCTCATAGTCATTTAAGGGATTGCTTTGTTCTGGGAGGACAGAGACCTCTAACAGCCTCAGACACCAGTGATCTTTTCTGGAATAGGATGCTCAGCCCTCTGACAGAGAGAAAAATCACTTCCTTTCACCAACCTGTATATATCCACTGAAGGAGATCCCACCTAATAATCACAGGGACAGTAACACCCATCACATTGGGCTAATCAACATCTACAAGTTATTTGTGAAAACTGGGAACAGAGGCTTTCCCACTTATTTCAAACAGCAAGACAACAGCTCTGTCCACTAGAACATTGCCAGAGGTCTTAATCAGGTTTTCAATTGCAGGAAAATGTCTCATGACAATGCTTTTCACTTCTAAAGCATGCTTTATACCAATTCCTTTTTCCAAAGGGCTATTTATTAATCAAATCTTTAAAATGGGATTTATTAGTCATGTTTTGCATTTTGCTATCTCTCTTCACGGGAAGATTCTTCCCCAGCCTAACCAGAATAGGCTATTTGATTTATAATGATAAAGGATCAGTGCACTGATCCTTAACTGACTATGTTATCGACAGTTTCCAAATTCAGTTTTTTTTAATATAAACCACAAAAAAGTTCAGACTAACAATGAAATGTTTTCTTTTCCCTTCTGTTTTCTGCCAAATAGGATACAGAGATGTTACAATTAGCTGAACAACGTGCATCAGCATTTATGTTGGAAAATTAAATAAAACCCCCAGAGTCTGGTTCTCCCTTAGAGTCCTTTCACTGCAGTACAATGACTCAATAGTCTCCTTGCATTTTTGTCCATCATTTTTTCAGAACAGCAGAAATACCAGGCACCCACATTCCTAAAGATTACAGACACCAGAAAAGTTGCTTGAGATCTGCTCCCTCTTATGGGATTACAGATGAGAAACAACCAGTTCTATAACCCTAAACAATCTGTACAGACCCCAGATACAGCTATTTCCAGTACAATACTGTCAGCAGTACATGGTGACTGCAATGAAGAACTTAGCATGTAATATTTTAACAAGAATCACTGAAAAGGGGCTTAACTTCTCAGTATGTAAATTATTTAATTAATAACATCAGGCTAGTGTTATGGGGCTTAAAAACAAATCAATCCATAAAGCCTGTAGCTGGGCATCATTCTGAACCAAGATCCCGATTTCCTTGCACTGTGTATCACTTAGATTTTAAGAACCCTTAATGGCTTTTCCCGCCCTCCCTGATATCTAATAAGTTGCCTTCTCTGAAATCAACAGGACCACCCCCAACACCCACCAAGTAGCTGTCTCCTCCGCTGCAGTCCCTGGAAACTGCCAACAGCACAGAGCGGAACAGCTCACCAGCCATACTGTGCACCTGCAGGCTACAAACTTATGCTATAGCCAAGCTAAACCAATGGTTAGTTCTCATCACAAGTGATCCCACCACCAGCATTGGTGCTCACTTGACCCAAACAATTTGATACTTGGAACTAACAGGAAAAAAAAGTCAACTCAATTTCCCGCCCCCCCCCCGACAGTTCATCTCTCTAGTCCAGTGACAGAAAGTGCTAGTGAGAGAGAGAAAAGGGGAACATCACCTTGGGAAAAGTAGGACAACCCCTTTCACTGATAGCTAGCTGTCAGGCAAGCTTAGCCACCTTGTAAGACCATACCTTCAGTGCACTAGTTCACCTCTGGATTAAGAGCCATTTGTTACTACTTCAGGGGAGACTTCCGACAGTATCTTGGCATCCAAGGCATAATTTGCCATTTCAACTGGCATTTATAGTATTTGGGAAAAATTAAGCTTTAGTGTTTGAATTTAAGGAACAGATTATTCTTGCTTTTGTAAGAGACATTCAGGATTTACCGATAAGCCATGGAAGTAGCTGTAACATTTTACCCACAGGGCTTTTAGGCTACAGAAATTAAGACTCATTAGGTCTTGAACATTAGTACAGGGAGTGGAGAAAGCAAGGATATCTTTAAGAATGCATTCAGCTCCCAGAACAGCCATTGTCCAGCTTCACTACCTCCGCCTCCATCAAAGGGAGTTTCAACATACTTTCAGTGCAAATGTTCCAAGTATTTTTTTTAATCCAAGATGAAGTAACAGTTTCCATAATGCCAAGTGTTAACTTCTCAATATATACCAAAGGTTATTGTTTAGTAAAT
Organism: Haliaeetus albicilla; assembly: GCF_947461875.1. NCBI lineage: Eukaryota > Metazoa > Chordata > Aves > Accipitriformes > Accipitridae > Haliaeetus > Haliaeetus albicilla. The sequence continues at coordinate 18,404,976 of NC_091508.1, forward strand.
CTCTGCATTCCTACACTGGCATCATACTGAGTTTTCGCAGCACACACAGTACTGGAAGTATCCGATTGAGCTATGAGACAGCTATTTGGAAGCAAAATTATCAAAGGAGTTAGTTAATTTGAAAGCCATAAAAATTGTTTTGCAATCTGATGGGTAAGTATATGCAAATACTCCAAATTCTGTACTACAGGACTCATCTTTAAACAGAATGTGGCCAAGCACAAATAAAGTTGTGCCATTTAAAACTCACTTCAGGAGGAAGCAAACTGCATTTTTAGCTGGACAAAAGAGCTTTCAGTAGTATGAAAAAAGGGGTGTTAAAGACATCTAGAAATAGTCACACAGGAATAAATAGAGAGGTGTTATAAAAAGCTCAGGACAAGTGTTGTAAGCTTTGGCAAATGATTTGAACACTATAGTGATAATTTATTTTCTCCTCTAAAAAGGAGTGTGAAGAAAAGGTAAACAGAGGACAACGAAGATGATCCAGACACCCCTCAAACTGAATACTCCACACACCATGAGAAGCTCTGTCTCTAAAACGAGTCTTCCACCTGGGGGTGGGGAGGAAGTGCAGAACAGGTTTTCCCAGTGAAACTCAGTTAAAGACACAGAGGCAGCACAGCCCCCTCAGAGCTGTGACGTGTTATCGTGCACCACACAAATCACACTGCTTCAGTCAGAGTTGTAGAACCAGGCAGAATCAGATTTTCCAGAGAACTTGCTAAATATGATTAGATGGTGCCTCTTACTTTCATTTAGATGAATCACCATGACAGTGAAGATCTTTCTAACACTGTCACCAGCAGATCAGCTACTTACACTCAAAATATTCCTGCTCTCACATATAATAAGAGATCACAAACTTCTATTTAAACAGAAAAATCCACAAGGGCCTCCACTGAAATAAATGTATAAAGGATTACAAGACAACATCAGGTCGTTTTCCTCTCCTTTTGCCCCAATGCTAAGCACAGTACTATGGTGCTGGCAAGCCTCTTCCAGTCCAGGTCTCCGGATATCAGTCAGGGTTTAGATTTTTTGCTTTCCTGTCACCACCACCTCACCCCGGTTTCCCACATCCCTTTACACCCTATTTGCCAGCCCAGACGGCTTACAAGAAGACGCGAGCAGCTCGGCCCCTTGCTCTCCTTCCACCCATTCACCCCCCGGGAGAAGCCCGGTTCCCAAGGAGAACTGGTTCGCTTCGCCGTACCAGCAGCTCAAGAACACCCGCAGAGCTCGCATGAGGGCAGGGGGCAGCCACTCCCGCAGGGACCCGGCCGCTGGGCCTGCGCCGGCCACCCCCACTCGGGCGGGGAGCCGGGCCCCCAGCCTCCCCCCCCCCCCCCCACCTCCCGGAGACGACGCGGCCGAGGAAACCCACAGCCCCACCGGAGGAACAGCCCCCACTCCCGGCCGCCGCCATCCCAGCCCGCCCTAACGCGGCCAGGCTGGGCCCCTCAGGGCGGCGGCCCAACGCCTCCCCACCCCCCCGTCCCCTCAGCGCAGAGCCCGCCGAGGCGCCCCCTCACAGCCGGCCCCAGCGCCCCAGGAAGGGACCCGACGCACAAAGGCCGCCCGAGCGGAGAAGGGAAAGGCGGGCGGCGACACCCACCTGGTCCGCGAAGTCCTCAGCGGTGCTCATGATATCGTTCTGGCCCATGGCGGCGGGGGAGAAGAGGGGAAAGGGGAGGGGGAGGGTGTTACCGGCTGCTACGCGCCTGGGGCCCGGCCTCACTCTCAGAGACGATCGCGGGGGGGAGAGAGAGAGGGCGGGAAGGAAGGAAGAAACGCCGGGCCCGGCCGCGCCGCTGCTGCTGCTGCCACGTAGGCCAGCCCTTAAAGGCGCCGCGCGGGCGGCAGCTGAGGCGCACACGCGGGGCGGGGCCGCCCCGCCCCTCCCGGGGTCATTTGGCCCGCCCACCTCCGCGCCGGGTTTTTAAAGGAGCCGCGCCGCCCGAGGAGGAGATACTTCGGCAGTTTTTTTTTTGCTTTTTCAGGGTTTTGTTGCGGTTCGGGGGTCTATAACGGTGCTTTTTTTGGGGGCTGAAAGTGCAGGTTGAGGGAAAGGGGAAGTGTTCTTGTCTCTCCCTGCCCCGCTGGGCGTCTCTTACCAGTGGCTGAGGGGGCTGCTCCCGCCCTGGGCCTGGGGGTTCCTCCTCACCCGTCCTGCCTCACAGGGAGGTCGGGCCCTGTCCCACCATGGAGAAATATGAGGTGCTGCCCGAAGGGTTGGGCCCTGTCTGGTGGGAAGGGGGTGGCTGCAGCCTTGTGGGTGGTGTCAGTGACCCTGGGGGGGGGGTACACGGCTGTAGGGAGGGCTTTGTGGCCTAGGGGAGGGGGTGTAGGTACCCCTGGGGGTAGTATATGGCCATGGGGAGGGAGGGTAAGCGGCCCTGGGGGGTGTGTGGCCTTGGAGAGGGTGTAAGTGACCCTGAGGAAGGGACCTGCATGGTCCCAGGGAGGGAAGCGCTGGGGTGTGGACGGCCCTGGGGAGATGGGGGTGTTGTGCTTAGCAGGGGGGAAATGAGGGGGAAAGTTCTGGAAGGGAGGGGAAGGCCAAGGCCTGTGTGCCTCTTGAGAGTTGGGGTGTGGGTGGGGGTGCCTGTGGTCCTGCTACAGGGACCTGGAGGTGTGTGCTGCGTGGAGGGTGTCTGTGGGAAAGTGGTTTGGAGGGGCTTGCTGCCTTGGTGGTTTTACCGCTTGCAGTTGAGCAAGTGCGTTAGTGTCTCTCCTCTGCTCCGCAGGTGCTGGAGCAGCTCCAGCCTGGGGTGCTGGGCACTATGCTGGTAGTTGAATTGAAAACCGAAACGGGTGCGGAGAAGAAATGTGTAATAAAGCAGGTGAGAAAGTGGTTGCTAGGAAAACAAGAGTCCATTGGCATGTTTGTCATCTCCATGGACCTTTCTGATGGCCACAGAGACAAACACGTTGGGCAGCTTGGCCTGGGTAAGAGTAGGCTTACATCTTACTGTGCTGCTGTTTTGGAAATTGGAAAATTCAGATCAGTTTACAAGAATATTGAGGTTAAAAATGGGAGAAGGGGAGCAGCCTATTTAGGTCCATCCAGTGTGTTTTCACCTTAGCTTACTGCTACTTTGACAATGCAGGAGAAGGACTGGCTGGCTGTCACACTCGCTTAAAGCTCTCTTTCTGGCCATCTCCCAACAAGAAGACTGCTCCAAACATTAGCGATTGGAGTTATTGAAAATTTATGCCAATTCATACACAATTTGCAGTTCCAGTCATCTTGGCAAGATTGGTCTGGCTTAAAGTTCGCCTGTCTCTATATTACAATCTCATCCTTGTCTTTTGTTTGGTGCAGGTTGAATGCATTGAGGAAAAGCAAGCAAATGAGGCCTTGAAGGAGGTATCAGTGCAGTTCTTCTTTACTACTTCACTTACAAAGACCAAAGTCTTAACAGAGCAAAGTCTTTTATCTACAAGGATTAACTAAGTAAATAGTCAAGATGTAAATCAGGTAGGACTATCTGAGGGCTGTTCTCCCTGCCCTCTGCTTGTGCTCAGGCCAGGATTTTGTATTAATTGTTCCTACATTTGAATATGTAAATTCAAATGGACAGCTGTTCTCAGAGGATAGTCCCTTTTCAGGGTTCATATTTGTTTTGTGCTGAAGACAAAGAGCAAAGCTCATCCTTTTGGCCTTTAAGCTGAAGGAGAACTTTGGTATGTTTATAGTTTATTATTAAGAACTCAATTTGTAGTTAACATAATTCATTATATGTTAATTTCTCAGAGTTGGACATTTTTTGATGTGAATGGTTTGATTGGTTTTCTTCCTTTGTTGTACTCTTTTTGTGCAAACTTGTTTCAATGCCTCAAGTAAGAAGCAACATCAGAAATAGTATTAAAATTTCAAAATTTGTTTCAACAAAATATGTGAAGTAGCTCATAATGGATTAGTCTCACAGTGTCCAGTATGCATGACATCTGTAGTTGAAAATGATGAGACTACATGCCAGTACAGATGCTTCATCCTACTCAAGGGAGGTGACCTCTTTATGTACTGAGGCTGGTTTTACTGATAAAGTTTGATCCAATTTTTCTGCTGAGGTACGTGTTTATTGAAATAAATGCAGTTGTCCCAGCTGGGAGTGTGGTTCTCGGTTCTTCTGTTGTGTCTGCACATACACAAACACAACTATAGGAGAATAAGTTGAATTATTTTTACCTTTCACATCATCAGTAAATTTGTTGCAGTAATTGTTAGAGCCTTACATGGAAACCAGCTTCAAGGAGATAAGCATCTCAGTAGTGTTGTTGTATTTTCTGTGGTTCAAGCTTGCACAGGGGTTACTGGAAATAATGGCTATGTGGGGAAAAATCATCTTGACTTTCATATTCTAAGATGTGTTTTCAGGTTTGTATATTAGGAACTGATGAAGGGAGTTGTTTACATATCATCTCCCTAAGGATCAGTTTATATCCTTGAATCTCACAAGGCTGTTAGAGCATTATATTGAGTAGAATCTTAGAAATATTTTCCTTAACTTGGCATTTGCACATACTAATATACAATAGAGCTTGCAAATTGAAAGGATTTGATCAGACATGTAACATGAATGAGTCAGGAACTGGCTTAGGATATTATTTAAGGTCATGTTCGGTGGGAAGGACTGTGTAGCCACAGAAAGTGCTCTCTGTATTTTTTTATTATTATTATATATTTTTATCAATTTATCATTATTTTATTTATTTTATTTTTATCATAATTATTATTTTTTATTTATTTTTGATTTTATATTTGTTTTTATATATGCAGGCAAGGGCTTTGCTTAAACTTCATCATTCAAACATCTGTGCTTACAAGGAATTGTTTGTGACTTGGGATAATGAGGTGAGAATGAAATAGGATTGGCTAAACTGGAACACATGGTTAATGTTGTAGGCATGTAAGCATTTTTGCAGGTTTAAATTTGGGGTTATTGGTGTGAGATGCTAAAAAAGGTTATATGATTTGAAACAAGCCTGCTTTCTTAACTCCTGAATAAACATGCTGAAAAGCTGTGAAGATGTCTGGAGTCCATGGCAGTATTGCACACTGACTCAGAGATTCTGATGTGAATCAGTGTGCAATTCTGATTTTCATGCCTGCATGAAAACCCTTTTATAAGAGACTATAGAAAACTGAAAGCCCTGACTTTTTTATTTGCAGGTTTTATTCAGTGCTCAGGCAAAATCTGTGCTGATTTTGTGGATGTATATTTGACTTGAATTGTCGCATATGGCTTCAGATAAGATGCTTGATAGTGTTTTGTTTTAAGAAAAAACAAACCAAACATGCTGTATTTTTAATAAAAGAAAGTAAATAGTCTCCTCTGTGAGAGATTAATCATCTTAGAACACCTTGGTATTGGTGAACATCACACCCACCAGTTTGGCCAAGTGGTTGGTTTTATCTTTCTTCCTGAATATGTTATTACCTGTGAACAATTAGACAATTTTGGTGTAATGTTTTCTTGCAGATATCATCTCTGTTCCTTTGTCTGGTAATGCAGCACTCAGGCCAAGGAGATCTTTCATCTGTAATCAAGGAAAAAAGGCAGAAGTCAGAAAAAATAGCGGACATGGTAAAAAGTACAGAAGAGGCATCTGGTTAAACTGTCAGAGTCTCACTTCTTTTTATATCTCCCTCTGTATTCCCTCTTTCTCAAAGTCCTCCCCAAAATCTTCAAAGCGCAGTGTTTTGCTGAAGGGTGTTTTTGGAAGCTGTCTTCCAAAGGATATTTGGAAGTTACTCTGTTACACTTTCATGTATATTCCCTTCAACAGGTGATTGTGAAGTTCCTGGGGCAGATGGTGGATGCTTTGTTTTATATACACAAACAAAGTATTTTCCACAGGTAAGTAGAAATCTTGTACTCTTTGTCTGATAGGTCACTGTTCTTTGCAGTGACTGTTGGTTCAGCACGGCTGTTCAGAGGTAGTGAATTTTACTGTTCCAAAAGGGGAAGAAGGAGGTAGAAATTCCGGACTTCATATGTAGATTAGTTTTCTGTGACTTCTGAAGTTGTCTTGTTTCATGAGTTTTGTCTAATATTATCCATTTGAGCCAGGTGTTCTCTCCATTTGGGTTTTTTTTTGAATGTGCTAAAATTCTAATATTAATTTTAACGTTAGAATATTGACCATTTCTTTTAATGCTTACACTTTGGTGGCTGTGATGGATGGGGTATACTTTGTGTATCTAAAGTAAGAGACAGTCGTTGTATTCCATGTTCAGATAAATTTGTGTCACAAATTTTAAAGCATTTCACAATAAAAGAGGAAAATAATTGTATTTCAGTTGATTATCATTTGTATATTTAAAAAAACCAAACACACAAAACAACACCCCCCCCCAACCACACACTACTAACAACCTCCTGCACGCCCCCAAAAGCCCTAAACCTGATGTGTAAAGATGCTGGGAACCTGTAGTTATATATCATTAGACTCTAATTTTACAGGCTGACAGAAAATATTTGTGTTGCAGAAATCTCAAGCCATCAAACATACTTGTGACTGGTGAAGCATCCTTCATGCTTAGCGACTTCAGTACAGAAACACTTATGACAGATGAGATGAAATGGAAAATAAGAGTGGAAGAAAGTAGATACTTGTTTTACTTTTTTTTCTACTTTATTTTTAAAAGATTCAGTTATGGTGGATATTTTTAGTCCTCAGAGGAAAATCAGCGAAAGAGGAAAAAAAAATCTTCCCTCCCCTTTCTCCACATTATACTATTTGTCTTCTAACATATGAATACGATATTCATAGGCAGTTGCCTGCAGCATTAATTCTGTTCACAATTGAAAACTATAGATAAGTCTGTGAGTCTCAGAACCCTGCAACAGATACAGTTGGAATACTTTTTAGCTTGATACATACACAGTAACATCTTAGAAAATTGTTCATTAGTTATAGTGTGGTTTTTTGTGGCATATCACCAGTAAAAATTGTCTAATCTCTGCAGAATATCTCTAAATTATTTTTAGATATAAAACAATTACTTGCAGTTCACACATGTGCAAGTAAAAACTGTGTATAGTACAATGTCAGCAACATTACTGTATGATTCTTATTTTAACAGATAGCAAGTATTGGATGGCTCCAGAAACATTTGTTTTTTCTTTTACTGAGAAATCTGACATCTGGTCTCTAGGTTGTATTCTACTTGACATGACGACCTGCTTTGTTCTGAATGTATGTAATAATGTTTCATTATAGATTTAAAATGTCATGGGCCCACGGGGATATCTGTAAACAAGGATGTGAAAGCTCTTCTGATACTATACCCTTTACAGGCAGAAGAGATAACTTCATTACTGCAGGATATTAGACAGGATACCAGCCGTCTTGAGGGAGTTCTGACATTAATGCAAAACGGAGAGAACAGCTCTTTGCCTTTATTTCCAATTTTATTTATGATGCTACAGATTGAGCCCAGCATGAGACCCACAGCAAAGTGAGTTCTGGGTGCTTTCCCTTTATTTTTTTGTCCTAAACCCCCCCTACCTTCACAAAGACGGGAATGTTAGCTACTGTTTGAAAGAAATTGAGTCAAAGTTGCTGATCTTACTGCTTTGACACATTGAGTTATTAAAAAAGTCAAAGACTTGGTGTTCATTCAGAAGTGAGCATTCTGATATGCATAGGTGTCCTTTTTTGAGGCATTGCACTATAAAATCATGTTATACGCAATTTTACTTGAAGCCTAAGCATGGCTTGCTCAGCGTAAGCTCTTTCATTAGCTGTTTTGAAGTAAATTGTTTTAAGTTCTGTCAAAAATAATCCAGTCTTCAAAGAAGTAGTATTAACTTTTTATATCAAAATGAAACAAAGCCTGTAGAAATTTTTTTGTAACTTACCAGTTCTAACTTACTGGTACTGCTTTTGTGTCTCAATTCTAGGGATCTGGCTGATGTTCCATTTATTAGGGAATGCCTGACTGTTGCTGGTGCCTCTTCAGTAAAACTGAAAAAGTCTTTGCCTCCCAAAATAATAGATGTGCTTCTTGAGGGAGGAATCACAAGTGTTCTAGGTAATAAGGAAAATAAGATTAGTGTAATGGTGATTTTTTCAGGAAATAAATCCATGTGTTCTCCAGTCAGCATGCATTCTACTTGAAAATGAATTATTGGACATTCATTTTACTTGAAATAAAATGGGATGCTATTTGGAAGAAGGATCACTGTACAGCCTTCTCTATAACTTCATAAGATTACCAGCCATGCCTACTGCACAAGTTAAATGGGATCAAGATTATTCCTCAGAAAACTGGGGAGCCCCACTTTTTTGTCTGCATTCTAACATGTTTGCCAATTTATGCCAACAAAGGATCTGCTCCATTATTTTCCTTTTAAGTAAGGAAGATATTATCTTAATCTGAAAAGGCTATTGGAATAATGCATTTAAAGCCCCTATCCCTGCTCTGATTTAATATTCCAACAAGTCCCCAAAATATATAATGCCAAATACACAGATTATACAGGTGAACCATAACGCTTTGTAATATTTAAATGTTTGATGTGTTGGGGAAAAGTTTTTCTCTCTTCAACAATCACAAACTACATTATTTTCATTTATATGAATTCACATCTTGCACAAAATAGAGAAAACCTGAGTCCTTTTTATAAGTGTTTGTATCAAATGGTTAGAAGAATTTTCTTGGTTTATGTAGATTTCATGCAGGCTTTCTGGGATATAGAAGAAGTACAGGCTAAAGCCATTCAGCACCTTGCCAGCTTTATAAGAGATAAAAGTGGTAAGGCACTATTTTATTAATTTATTTATTCTGCTCTTTCCTTATGTTTTGAGACAATAGGAAGAGGAAAAGATTTCTCATGACAATAAATGAGAATGAAATTGCTTTCTTCCTATTTCTCATTTTTTGGAATGTACTGGAATAGGCCACTAGTTGATGTGATTGTATTGGTACTTGTTTTGTAAATGCTTTTGTTGAACAGCAGAGGTGTTTTACTGGATAAGGAAAACGGACACTGGAAAAAAAACTTAATGATATTTTAATTGGCAACTAAGGTGAATTGGCAAACTGACATTTGAGGAAGGTAATTCATATCAGCGTTGGGGCAACTTGGGGGTAATGCCTAGGGCTGTAAGACTGATAGAGCAAAAGGAAGCTACATGTGTCTAGTAAAGCTGTGTGAGTGAAGACTGTATATTTTCTCCCAGCGTCTGCACATTTTTCAGATTAATGTCAGATCAAGATTAATATTTTCAAAGCACCATGTTACCTCAGTTATAAAATGCAGTGGTATTTGATAGTGATAGCATTTTAATGCTGGCATTGGCTTATGATGTTAAAACACAGGGGTGTTCATATCTGTAATTGATAAGGAAAAAGAATAATACATTTTTTTTTCCTTAGAGTTACCTGTACCTTCAACTCTGTTACTGAAGAAATCTTTACTCAGTAATACAGGAGGCTTTGGTTATAAATAACAGAATGAATGGACCTTCATGATTCTCATTCAATCCTATTGACAGCAATACAAGGCTGTGCCACATCTGACTGACTTGTTTGGCACTTCTGCACCATGGCTTGCCATGAGTGATGCTCACATCTTTGAAGGTGCTCAAAATGGATTCCAGTTTTTTGTCAACATTTTATCATGTATTTATGGATACACTGAATAGCTGTATTAGCTATTTCAAAAACTCAAAGTCTTCCTAGAATTAGGAAACCTGATGAAATACTTTCCTCCACAGGTTCTGAAAAGTATGGTTTTGGGCTCATGCACAATGTTCTACCCCACAACTTGCTACATGACTGGTGAACAATGCCAGTGTGACTTAATGAGGAACGTGCTGGCTACATTTAACTTGCATAGCCTTGCAGCTGTGTTTAATAAGAGTCATATCCCACAGAGCCTACAAAATTCACTCTGTATTGTTCCATCTGTAGTTGCACTTTCTTCTCTTTAAGAATGTTGTTCTGCTGTATCACATTGTCCATAGGGACTCAAATTTATTTGAAACTGGAACTTTTGTGTTTTGGAGTATAGATACCCACTGAGCATTCTAAACTGTGTAACTGAATGTTGTCTCAAACAATTTCTTTACCCCACAGCCTTGCCCTATCTGCGAACGTTCACAGAATTGATCACTTTTGCCATGAAGACTCATGTAGATTCTCTCAAGTTACAAGTAGATGGTTGCAGTTTATTGCTTGAAATTCTTAGTCAAGGTACAGTTACAAGACTTCCAGCTTATTCTGGTTAATACAGCCTATCTCTTGTAAAGTTAGATGTAGCAGATAAGGTTTAAAATGGATTCAGTAATGATTTTAGGGGATGAATTTAAAGTAATAGAGGAATTTAACCAGCCTTAATAAGAGTCTGGATTCTTATGGACTTTCTTCAGGCCTGGCATATATGAATTCTGTGTTAGTCTTAATTTTAATACAGGCTACTGATATTAGGCTGCTAAGTTTGTTTTCATGTTATATACTAGCGTGCATAAATAAGAGACTCTCAGTGTTCTGGTATTTGAATTTCAAACCATAAAAGTGTTTTTTGGTCTCTTGTGTGGTCCCTGCTGTCACTTTCTTGGCAAGTCACCCCAATAACACCTGATAATGATACAAGCTTGAAAATAGTAAGAATTGTGTTTCAAAAAAGAAAATTTAAAGTAACTTCTGGATATGTTATGTGAAAAAAATGCTGTTAATTGAATGTTTTACTGTTGCTGACAGCAGGGGGTTCAGACTTCATTCAAAGCCACTGAAATCTTTGTTCTGTTCAAATGTTTACTTTTGACAACTCTAGAACAGGATGTGGTGATGGCCCTGGATGAGAATGTGACCAGCTCTCTGTTAGACACAGTGAGAAAATACTCTGAAAATGAAGAGTTACTTTCATTGGTCTGCACATTGTTGATGATGATTTCAGCCAGTGGTGGGTCACCTTGTTCATTTTTGGTGAATAGTCTTATGTTTTGACTTTTATAATCTAATCCAAGATATAAAGCAGAACTCATGATTTCATCGAGAGATGTAGGTATTAGTTTAATAGTAGTACTATTGGTAAGATTGACTAGATATGGGTAAAATAACACTCCTGAAAGTGTAAGATACACTGCTGAGGCTTCAGGTACTTACAGAATTGTATCTATTAGAGTGGTCCTGTATTTCATCTTGTTTTGGAAACAAGTACAAGCTATGCAAATCGTAGTGCTTGGGAAAATGGGGGCATAGAACCTGGATTCTATTTTTGGCTGTGCCATGGTGAATTGAAGCCATTCTACCTAATTTCTCTACTTTGGTTTTTCTCCTGAGGTTGTAATTGCTAAATATTTATAGTATTTTTTACTTGTTTTCAGTGTCAGTTAAACAGTCATCAGAACACTGTTTTTTATAAATGGTTACAGAGGACTTAGCAGCAAGGCGATAATTAAAAAAAAAAAAAATTATGTACAAAGTGTCCTGTACAAATAAACTTACCATCTAAGACCAAACTATTTTTATACAGTGTTTCCTAATTCTGAAGCTGAGGTAGCTTGAATTGCTACATTGCAAACATTTGAAAAATAGTCATTTTTACCCTCTTGGTTCCTTTTCTGCTCTGTAAATTTCAGATCTGTATGGAAAAGGGATGGCCAAACATCCATTTGAAAGGGTCACTTGTGTTAAACACTATGCTTAAGCACATCTTGTTAAAGAATTTGGTCTGTTCTCTTGCTTTCTTTTGTTCAGCTGATGGTATCATGTTACTAGTTTGTTATCACTGTTTAAATATGGTTAGTAGCGCGCTCTGTTGTGAGGACCGTGAGTGGGACAAAAATACCAGAATCTATAGAATTTTTTTCTGTGTTTTCAGAAGTTGCTGCAGAGAATCTAAGGAAAGTTGGAGTAATTCCAGACCTTCTGTCAATTTTAAGAAATTTTCTTCATAATGAAAAGATCTGCCTCTCTTGCTGTGGAGTTCTCTGGAGCTTGGCTGTGAGTGGTAAGCAGAACACAGCAAGTATTGTGCCTAGACTCATGTGATATGACTGAAAGGCAGCAGATATTGTGCCTAATTGAGTTCAGACATTCCTGTTGCTGGGACTGGATTTTTCTTCTTTCTCCCATTCTGGAGAGATGTCTCCACAGCACTACTAGAATAACTTTAAGTGATCCAGACTTAAATGGGAGAAAACTAAAAACTAATGCAGACTTTTTAGCAACCCTTTTTGTGATAAGGTGTCAAAGTCAAATTTTTACTGTTTGGGCCAAGATATGGCTTGTGAACAGACTGTCAGAAATGAAAGGGTACACACAGTTTCTGGTTTGTCAGTCATGGTTTTGCTCTGCTCTTAGCAGAGGGAGTGCAGTGCAAACAGCATATTAGATTAGTTATCAGAATAGCGTTTGGAATTAATAGCATCTTATTTCTTTGCATTGCACTTCTCTTGGCAGCACTGGGCTGAATCTTGAGTTGCACATCTAGAGACTTGCTTTTCCGAAAGAAATGTGATTGGCAAGGTGGCAAGCATACTCTTCCCATTGCCTTGGAACTAAACCAGCATCATCCCACAGTGTTGGAGAGCCATGGGTGATTGCTTGAGCTGACCCCTTCTTAGGAGACCGCACTGGGAGTTTTTTTAGGAGATTCGTTTCTGTGATATGTTCTTGTATAGGTCTGTGGTGTTCTCATCATCAAGGAATGCTGAAAGCACAGAATGTTCGCAATTGCACTTGGTGTGTTTTATTCCCTCTGTGCAACAAACCACCCATTTATGTGACCAGCTCAATATCCATCCTGCAGACCGTATTCTGTCAAAAAGGTGGTTATTTTTGGAGGTCTCTTGCTGTGATCCCCATGTATAATTTAAATGGCAAAGAAAACTATTTCATGGAGAAGTTTCTGCAATAAACATTACTGTTTATTAGTCCTGTAAAATTTGATTTGGTTTTGTACATTTTGGGTTCCTTTCCTCTGCTGTTGTCCATGCTAAAATAATGTTGCATTACTCCAATGCCATCACCCTTGAAGGTTTTACTGATATAATTTGACATACAATGTGCTTATGATATTATTACTTGATTAAATAACTGCTTGATGCATTTGCTTTTTGTTATGGTAATTCAGAGAATAATGTAGACCAAGCATTGCTGAAAAGTGCTGTGCCTGTTACCTCTGCGGTCCTTCAAGAGCACCTCCAGAACGGAAGAGTTACGGAGTCTGCTTGCTCGGCTCTGTGGGCATTGTCACTCCAAGGTGTGTTTTCCCAGCCTTCTTGTCCCTTGTGCATGGAAAAGGCTGGCATGCAGAACGCTGTCAGTGGTGATCCCTGAAATACAGGCTGCTTGGCCTTAGCAGGCTCTGCAGATGGCAGCAGAGTTAGGAATTTGCATCGTCTCTTAACCAGTCTTCCCTGCACTTGCTCTCTAACACTCCCTAATGAAGCTATTTTTGATGAGCTGTAGCAATTATATAACTAGATACTGCTAATGGTTACTGTAATGATGGGCAGCTACAGCAACCCATGTTGTGCAGAGCATTCTCTCTGGCTTATTTCTTGAGACCAAGAATCCCATTTGTGTTACTCCTTTGAACACAGTGTTAGTGTTGTGCAGCATGGGCTGGGAGGTTTGTTTTTATGCCATTTGCTTTGTAGATTGGGAACAGTATTTCAGATTAAAAAATAAAATGCATATCTCTCTCATTATCATGTGCACTAAGAAACGCATCCTTGCAGTACTACTCTGTCTTATTTCTTTCTCATGCAAGAGTATTGCCATATGTTTACCTACCGCCTGGAGCTTATGCCATCGTTCCACTAGGAAGAGCTGAGTAAAACACCATAAGCAATCTTGTTTCTAGTACGCACCAGCAGAATAGGTTGAGTATTCAGGACTCTCTATTCCTTTTGGCTTGGAGAATGAAAGGGCATCTTGACATAGAGGATGTATCAGAAAATTCTCCTAAACCCCTAGATCAACTCATGATAAGACTTTATTAGGCCTTTTTTACTGCAATACAGGTTTTCACTTGCTTTCTTTGTAACTTACTGCATGATTAAGAAGTCATTTCAGAAACAGGAGGCAGAAGTTGGAATGATGATGAGTCTTGTTTTAAAGGCTTTTGAGTATATTGAAGTTTAGGGGGTTTGTTTGTGGGTTTTTTGTTTGTTTTAAAGGTTGCTTAACTGAAAATGAGTATGAGCCCACAACAGCGCTTCTTCTGGATGTGCTCAGGACGAACCCAGAAAGACCAGTGCTGGTGAAGAATGCCTGCCTGGCATTAGCAAGCCTGCTAAGGCTATCTGGTAACATTCAGCAATTCTTTTTTTTTTTTTTTTTTAATTAACTGCAGATCAGCTCAGAAGTGGATGTTTCTGTATAGTTCAAAGTGGGATTGGGATTGACATCTGCTCTCCTGAGTTAATCTTTTCTTGCAGGACTGGTAGAGCAAATAGTGAAACTGGAGGTGTCAATTTTTTTCTTCCCATGGACCTAGCATGCATGTATGAGAAGTATTAGATCAGCACAATCTGATCTATTAGTAACTTCAGAGTGTTTTGTTATTTATTTTATGATGAAGTTGTTTGAGCTCTACCCTTTTACACAGTTAAATCAATGTGAAAACAATAAACATTAAAATAGCTTCTGCCATGTGTGACAGTGTCAGCTGCATATATGGTTTTCTACTTGTTGCCCAAATATTCTTCAGAATAGCTTTTAGGAAGACTGAAAGTAATGGGCACGACTTCCTGGAAAAATATTACACGTGTGCTAGATGCAGCAGGGGTTGGAAAGCAGATAATGCAGTCTGTAGCTACCGATTTGCCGAGCAGTGTTTGTCTCCCTTTCAGAAATATCAGCTTTGAGATTTATAACGGATTCAAAAGGCAGTGGAATAAACGTGATCAAAGATGCCTATCACCTTCACTTTGATGATCTTGAAGTGGTGGAAAGTATCTGTATGCTGACTAACGAGATGGTTCAGTATGGTGAGACGGTGGTGTTACTTGTAGAGTCTCTTCCTCTCCCCCACCCCCAAAAGGTAGCAAAGAATACCGTAACAGTAGCTGCTCAGGGACATGTTAGTTGCTCTCAGGGAAGACTGTGTCAGAGACGATAAATTGGAACTGAGAGTTCATCCCACTTGTTCTTGAATAAATGCCACTCTGATGTTATAATGTTTTAACTTCATCTTATCTTGCCTTCTCTTTGTGTAGATCTGTCGCTCTCTCTGGTCTCCTTTAGCTCCTGGTGAAACTATTGGCAGCTGTAACTGTAAATTACCCTGTTCATTTACAGATGAAGTTGTGCTAGATCTACTGTCCCAGAAAATGGAAGAACTGCTGTCTGAAATAAAATTCCGTTTTACATCTCGCCTGGTATGTAGAAGTCGCTGTGATAATAAAGGGTGTATGCTTAGTATATTACTTCTGGTTATGGATTTTATCATTCTGAAATAGCTGGAATTATATAGTGCAGCAAATTCACAGAATTATGTATATATGGGTTGAAGAGTAAGTTTGTAAGAATACTTCCTAACTACTGGAAACAGGTAGTTGGAAGTTTTTTTCTTTGCTTTATGCTGTAATTTTTTAAAACTGTTCTGGTCTCTTGCAACATTGCATTGCATTAATTTACTACATTCTTCACAACAAAACAGGCTAAAGTTTACAGGAATAAAGCGTAAGTATATTACATCCAATTATTTTTGCTTTATAAGTAACATCCTTAAAAAAACCAACCCCTAAACAACAAAACAAACCCTTGTGACAGTTTGCTGGAAGATTTAACTTACATTAAATTCCAACAAGTAGTCATACTGAAAAAATATAACTTGAAACACCAGCAACAGCAGTTATCCAAGCTATTTAATGTGTTACAGTAGTATTTCCTTTGCAATGGCTTGCTGTCAAGAAACCAGTAATTACAAGGTTTTTTTCATTAAGCCAATAAAACTGGTTAGTCTTATAACTTTGCTCTTTTTAGTTATGCATTTAGCCTACTTACATAATTTGTCTCAAAGATAGTTACACACAAACTTGTTCTCCAGTGTCTCCTGCAGGCATTGCCTCTACCAATTTAATGGACGCTGCAGTTACAAGGTAGTGCAGAAAAAGAATCACAAAAGAGAAGAAAGCTCCCTCTTCTGTTGTAAATGTAATTTGTTCCCTGTGTTCCCTGTTGACAGACAAGATCAGAACACTCTCATTCTGGCAATACAGTGTGCGACATGCAACTGCTAAATCTCTGAAACCCATTCCTTGTCACCTTCCAGTATCTGTGTAGATTATTTAAATCACAGCATTAGTATTCAGTCTGGCAATTACAGTTGCTTTGGATTTTGTAGAATTAGACCCCACACATGTTTAAAACACCACTCACTTTAAAGACCTATGTTAGACACAGTGTTTTTATTAATAAAGGAATATAAAAATAAGTGAAACAACAAGGTAATCTTGTTTTGACAATTCTCACATTTCTCTCCAGGAGATAATGACCCTTGTGGATGCAACGCTTTTGAAACTGCAGAAGTGAAAGAAAACCTTTTTGTATAAGAACAAGACTTGTACACTTCTGGCTCAAATATAAAAGCTTGGATGCTCCAGAAATATTTTAAAAGATTTTTCTCACCAGAAAGATTAATATTGGGCCATTAATAATATATAAACAGTTATCTATTCTGTTGATTTAGGTACCACAACTGAGAGACTAACAGCAATAATTAAGAATTCACCTTACTTTGTAGAATTTAAAATACTTGAAATAAAGATTTTAGTCTTGGGAGTTTCAGCAAAGCAACAACAGTTTCTTCCTTCATCTATCGTAATTAAAAAACACTTTTTTTTAACTTATTCAGTCCTTTGCAGAAATTGAACTGATGAAGTACTTCACAAATGCAGGCATTTGTTACAAGTATTGTTTAAACACAGTAGTAGACATTAGGCATAAGTACCATCCAGAAAGGAGATACTAGCAGTATTCTGATATGGCAGCATTCATGTACCAGGTTAGGAAGTATTGTCTTTTGATTGATTTTATGAAGTAGCTGCTGTCAGTTCTGAGTTATCTCTGAATTTGCGCTGGAATGTGACATGAAACCAGCAGATGCTGCAGATAAACACCATTCAAGTTTTACAATTTTTGTTGTTAGATTTGTTGTTAGATTTGTTCTTAACAGCAGCTTCCCATTTCTTTTTCTCCAAGGTATAGAGTCTCATAGCTGCTTGTGCATCCTGAATCTAAAACAGAACAAACAGGAGGCTTAATGAAACATAGTTGACATGGTTTAAGAACGTTATTATTAATAAGCTGCTAAATCTTCCATCATTTTAATACATCCTTTCAAGTAACATTTCATAGTTTCTTTCTAGATTTAGGTTCTGTGGCTAGTGGAAGGGATGAATATGTATTCAGAATGCATGGCCCACCACAAGGCTATGCACTTGCTCTTTCTCATCGTGACTTGGAAAGCCATAATGAAAAAATACTCTTGATACAGTATCTTGGAGATACCCTCACAATTTGCCCTGCTTTTGCAGTCCATTCCTCTACTGTATCCTCCTGTCCACTGAAAGAAAGGAACGAACTGCTGCCATTCAGTAGTAGGCGCTCACACTATTTTATCCAACCTGCCATAGTACAACAGTGCAGAATGCTGCTTTTAAGGTAAGCAGTTGATACCTGAGAATTACTTTTTTCCTCGGGGATCTTAAAATAACAAGAATTAATATTTAAATAAAATACAGTTGACTGTGCAAAAGAAGTTAAGGAAATAATCCAAGTGGTAGGAGACATGTAACAGTAAGTAAGCAAGCTTAGATGGCAATCTTACTGCATGCTGGTGTCCAAGCAGAGCTTGCTAAGTTTCATTGAGAGGCTAAAATGAAGCCCCAGCATTCTGGAATGAACTTAGATCCTAGAGCTAACGTGTAGTACCTTGTTGATCTACCCAAAAATGTATGTTCTGATGAGATACATACCGAGCAGTGCTCTGACGTCTGCACTTGAACATTTAGCAGTCTCTCACAGAGCAGTTTCAATGATGGCCGCGCATTCTAGAAATAGAAAAGATAGACTCATGCTGTCTCACACTACTTGAAATATAGATATGTGTATACATATAAAAATACTAGTTTAAGTGTATTCCTCAGTAAAGTATAGCACATCTCAGCTTCTACTGGTGAACTGGCAAGAAGAATTCATGAATTATGAGAATTATGGATGCGCTGCTGAAAGGATTTTATGTGTATTAACATAACCCTAAGATTTACGTTTGGGGTGCTTTTTTGTGAAAAAGAAAACCTGAGTATAGAGTTACGAAACTTAAAATACCTCCCTATAATCTGAACCTTTACTCCTGCAGTCTAAGCAGAAACTTGAAGCCATCTATTTTTTTTACATCCCTATGGAAACAATACCATTGAGGAGACAAGTCTTACTGTAAGTAGAACTGTAGCATCTTATTTAGCTATCCAGAAGAGCATTATGAAGACCATGCAACTGCTAAAGAATGGGAAAGCCAATGAATTTTGTGCACAGGTGTTACTGGCAATGTTTGTACTGAACTAACTTATTGATATATTTCAAACACTAAGCATTCAACTAGACTAGCATTTTCAAGCAACAAAAAGCAGGCATCCCTGTTTCAGGAAAGGAGGAACAGGGTCAGGTGGGGACAAGTGTAGGAGTGAGCTACCAGCTGGGAGTCAGCAGCTCAAGAGTCAGTTTCTTACCTTGACTCTCTGTCTGAAAGGCTTGTATCTCTGTGTGTCACGTATCTTCTTCTGAGGATGATCAAGAAATAGGACCTAAAAGAAATTACATTTCCAGTCCAAAGCGTGCTGTTGCATGAAACTTTGTACAGCTGCATGTACAGCTTCTGCTGTTTCCCTCCATCCATTATAAGAGAGAGTTCAAAACCATGAATGGACAAGACCACAATGATCCAGACTCTGGCTGGATTCAAGAACCACAGTTCTACTTAGCATGGGAAACAGAACTGAATCTGGAGGGACCACCTGTGCAGACTACCTGCAGTGCTGGTACAGCAGGACATAAGATACCTGTCTCTGGTAACGATGACCAGACTGCTGAGCTTTGGGTACTAAGGAAAGCATGCAAACAGTTTTTTCATCATTATATTTCTTTCCTGGCTCTTCAGTAAGCAGATCAGTGCTATTAGCCACAGAGTTTGGAAGCTGGAGAACTTTAGTAGGCAAGTGACTAGGGCTATAATTGGTGCAGCATGACATGACAAGAAACTGAGATAACAGTGATAAAGCTGTAGTTCCTAGGAGTTTAGGTATGTGCATCTGATCCAGAAAGATGTATTAGAAATTTAATAGATCTTAAATTTTTGGAGCCTTGTCTTCAAAATAACAAATGTGCAGCCATTTACCTTTAGATCATTGCGTAAAGCGTGTCCAACTAAAATCCTTCCATTCAAGATGTCGGCGACCTCCTTCTGAACTGTTTTAAAATCTTCACCTAAAAATACCACATAATGAAAGGCTTTCCATTAGATGCATAAGACAACTAAGCAAGCTACAGTTAAAACATTGCATCTTTTTTGTGAAGGCAATTGTATCTTTGGGACTGTAGTTACACAAATTTGTACAGTACCCTAAATCCTCTGCTTGTTAGAAGAGCATAGAGAATTCAAGAAAGAGTGTAGCACTAAAAGGAAATAAGCTTCCTATTATTGCCATACCATAATCCACAAGTTAACTTCTAGGGCATTAGTGACCACTCTGTAAAAAGTACTTCTTCCCACAATTTTTCTTAGCATTCAGACTACATTTTGTTTTCCATTTCCCAAAATAGGTCTAAAACTTTTCCAAGCTCAGCCAATGAGGCTTCTGTGATAGCCTGTTAAATTTTCCCTCCTTAAAGAACATTTTTTGGGAAAAAAACTCCTACCTGTATTTATATTCTCAGGGCGTATGCCACTAACAGCTGTTCTGTAATCAGTCACCTCTTCTGTAGGCTTGACATACTTGTCATAAACACACTTTCCAAATTGGTTCACTATGGACACTCGAGCCACAATACTGTCTTCACCCTTGGGTCCCACTCCCACCATCTCACAGTCCATGGCTACTGCTCGTGTCAGCCTAAACGACAGAAGGACAGCTTGGTGACACCTCTGTTACAGGGACCACATAGTGGAGTTTACAAGGTTCACACGTTGATACGAACGGGGAAAACTCAACAGTTGTCTGTTAGCAGACTCAGGGAGATGTCAGCTTACGCTGTGCACCTGCAAATCAGTTATTAGAATATAATCTTGATGCCTCTGCTGCCATCCTTCCCGCTAGAATGCCACTCACCCTTCAGAAGCCTTTTCTTTAACCAGCACCTGCTCCACAGACTGTTTGGATTGGCCCGTTTCGAGTCCCAGATTTCTTCTAGCAATTTTTGCTGCTTCAGGTCCTATTGCGGCTTCAATATCTTTTGGGTCAACATCATCAAACCAGATTTCAGCCCTGGTAAGTACAGATTAATTACATTTAACGGTCTTAAAGCAGTCTTGCATTTTTGTAGTGTAGAAGAAGCATATTTATTTTTTAAATCAAGAAATTAGCTCTGTGAAAATCAGTCTAGTACTGTGACCTATGCAGGTTTGTTGCTATATCTGAGGAGAAGGGGCAGCGTGCATCTTATTTCTCCCAAAACTTAGTCTGGAAGAGTGCAGCTGTTTTGAATGTACTGCTCCGTGCTCCTTATGTACACATCCCAAAAGAGATATTCACATACTTGTATGATGTCTGAAGTACTCACTCTTTGGGTTGCTGCTCCACATGTTCTTCAGCTTTCCTCCTCTTATGTTTTATATCATCTTTCTCCTTTAAAATATTGCCGTTTTTCTTTTTTTCTTTGCAGCCTTTTCCATCGCTTTTGGTGCCATTTAAATTCGTATCCCTTGCAACCCTCTTGGATTTTGGCTTAGCCAAAGGAGGATTGTCTTTAGCAGAACCACTGTCCGTTTTATTTGTGGATTTGGCCTTTACCACATTCCCGTTCCCATTGATGGCTGGAACTTCTTGGCTCTTTCCCGCTTTGAGTGGATGCTTCTTTTTGGTGTCTGTTTGACACGTAGAGATGGACTCATTGGAGTTCTTGGCCTTTTGTTTCAGTACCTAAAACGACAGAAAAAAAAAAAAAAGGAAAAAAGGATTGATTCTGTCCCTCCGTTTCTGACCCTGCCATCGTTCCGAGGTCTCCAGGCATTCTGCCTGAGTGCCAGCTGAGGCCCTGCACTCTCTAAACGGCTCTAGGGGCATTACCTCCAACGGGACACCCCGCATCCCTGCCCGCAGCACTTTAGTTAGTGACAAAAAGATGATTTTGTTTGTTTGTTTGCTTTTAATTACTACACACAAAGTGCAACTGCAGTCAAAAAATCACGGCGTGGCCCCGGCCGGCTTCCCCATCCCAGACCCCCGGGGCATGGCGAATCCCCCCCTCCCGGTCCCCCCTCACCTCCTGCAGCGCCTTCCAGTTGGAGGAGAACTCCCGGGGGCTGCGGGGGGGAGCTGCCCCCGCCGCCATGTCGGGCCCTTTCGGCCCGGCCCCCGTCGCCGTTTCCCCGCCGCCTCGCCAGACCTTCTTCCTCCTCCTCCTCCTCCTCCTCCTGCCCTTCCCGCGGGCCGCGGCGCTCGGCTCGGGCTCCGCGGGGCTCTGCTTCGCCATGCCGCCGGGGCGGGGGGGGGGGGGAACCAGTCCCAAACGGGCCGGGGCTACCGCTTCACCGCCACGCCGGGAGCGGGACCGCGCAGCGCCGCACCGGCCCGGCGGGGAACGTCGACCCGTTCTTCGGTTCCGGGCTGCGGGGCCCGCCGGGCGTGCGAGGCCGCGGCCTAGCCCCGGTGAGGGCCCGGCGGCCGGTGTGGGTTTAGGCCGGTGTCGCGGCGGAGGCGTGGGGCCTGTCAGGGTGGAGGTTGAACGACACGGAGCCCCTCGTCCCCCCCGCCTAATCGCCCCGTGTATGTTTGGCCGCTAAGACTGGCTCCGAGCTCGTTCTTGCCGCGCTCTTTGGCTGCGGTGAAGTCGCAAACATTGCGCAAAAACCGCTCTCCCTCCAGCTGTTCCTGTAAAGCCTCGAGCTGCAGGCCGTTCCCCCCTCCCGGCTGCCCCTCTCTGCAGAGGATCAGCTCCCCTGTTTGTTTAAACCCTGCACTCTTCCCTTCCGCTCCACGTGATGCCTTGGGCCAAACGTCGTCGTATTAATCACCCCTGGGCCGGAGCTGACTCCGCAGCGCTGGTTGCAACTCCTCCAGCATGATCGTCAGCTTGACCATCCGGGCGCTCGTGATGCTCCCCTTGGGGTTCTGCTGGCCGCCGGCTTTCCAAGAGGTGAGTTTGACCTCCAGAAAATGCGGTTTCCAGGAAGACTTTTTTATTTCTAGGAAAAAAAAGGAAGAGACAACACAACGTGTTCTAAGCCAAAATCCATCAAACCTCACTAATCGAGAAGATAAAGCTGTTTCCTCTGGGTGGCTGTTGTGCAGCCCATGCTTAGTGCAAAATAAAGCCATGAGAACTTGGCATCGGTACTTGTTGTTTGCTGGCGTTCCCTCCAGGTTAGTTCAGTTAAGCAATAGTCTTGCATCCATTTGTTTTTCTTAAAAAAATGTAAAGCTATTCTTCTTCTTGCAGAAATTTCTCGGCGCTTTGGATGCGGAAGATGTTTTCTCTTATTTTGGAACCAGCTCAGTGTCTGATGGTATGCAGGGCTCCTTCCTTCTTGATTTTGGAACACGTCTGTCAGTTTATTTCTAATGCTGTGCGTTCGATAACGCTAAGAACACTTATTAACGAACCCTGATCTGACAAGCATTTAGCATTTCTGAGTCACATTACTCAGTGAGACGACCTATGTTTCACTGTGAAAGCTGTCGAAGAACTGGGTCAGTATTTAAAATCTGCTGAAGGAGATATGATAAATCTTTTTGCACATTTCTCCTGCGGTCCTTATTCTCTGTATTGGTATTTTTCTATGAGATTAACAGATCCAGGTCTTCCGAGCGGGAAGCTTTAGACTAAGAATAGCTTTAAAAGCACTTGATAATTTTTTTGAAATAAACATGGAGAGACTAGTATTCTGGGTCTGGAATGATGGTAGTTCAGAATAAAGATACGTTTTTAAATTCTCAAATCCTTAAAGCACGGATGTTGTCTACTTGTGAGTTCACCTGGTGCTCATCCCAGTGTCTCTGTCTGGATTATGATAATTCTCACTCAGTAATACTTAACATCGGAGGAAGTAAGACTGTCTCAGCCTTTGTTAAATGAACTGTTCTCCTTATTGAGAGAGCAAAAGCGCCGATAAATCAGGAGCCAGTTTCAGAGCTGTTGTCTGTTCCTAATCAGATTATCCTCACTTTGGAATACATGAAAGCATAGAAATTCTTTCATTGTTGACACGATGACCCCGAGAGGCCACAGTTGTCATTTGGAGAGTATTTTTTCCTAGGGAGATAGATCATTACATTTGTTTTTGGTGTATTGTCGTTTCTCATAACTGTTGCCCTTGTTCTGGTCTTGTTTCATTTCTTTCAGTACCTGAATTTGTTGTTGCTGAGCCAACTTGCCCTTGTAAAGAACAGGCTGGGCTGATGTCCTGTCGTATTCAATATTGCTCCATTGCGGCCTGGGGAGAACTCTATGCCTTTGAATTTCTAGAGGACCATGCCCTCCTTTCACCTTCCTTTGTGAGCAATCAAGTGGTGAACTCTTCCTTTAGCTTACTGAAGCGATTCTCGGGCAACTGCTTTGCAGGTGGAAATCCACTGCAACCCCCCGGGGCTAAGTGTAGAGTCACTTACTGTGAAGGACAGCTGGTGAGTATGCACTGAACTTATTCTTACAAGCTTTTACAGCCTTCGTAGGTTTGCAGCTTGATGCGCCAAACGTGTGTGAACCATCCATTTAATAAATCTGAGCATTACAAAGGAGAAATGGGAAGGATATGGCACACAGTTCTCTACTGATAGCAAATGTCTTTGGAATAACTCAGAGGTGGAATTTCATCTCCTTTAGCAAGGAGTCGTCATTGCGAATGAGGAAAATATTCATATCAGGCCTGTCAGAAGCAAAGATGTGGCCCTGCTGAAGGACCTTGGCTTCTCCAGACCCCACATTCTTTTCAGAAGTGCCGCAAGAGAGGCAAATACAGCAAGAGGTAACGTGCATGGAGAGGAGGCCCTGCTTGTTCTGCTTGGAAAAGCTGTCTTCTGGTAGTGGGGTTGCTTGCATGAGCTCAGAGGAAAAATTTGTATCTACAAATATATGAGTATATTTGAATATGTTTCTCACCTCATTGCGGTGTAACTAGTGTGTTTTCATTCAGGTATTTGTTATTTTGATAGCATATGTGTGTTATTAAGGATGCTGGCAGGTGAAATAAACTGACAGGAGTGGGAAACCTGAGCAAGCAACTGGAGGAGTGGTCTTCCAGCTGTATTATTCTAGTCTTTCAGGAAAAGCGAGTGGATATGTAGGACCTTTTATGTTGTCTTGCATTTTAAACTTCCTGTGTCCCTTTGTGCTGTTCAGCAGGGCAGTTTCTTTCTCGCCTGCAGAAGAGGGCTGAGGGAGCTGTCAAACATCTGGAGCTGATGGTCGTAGCAGGTCCAGATGTTTACTTGTACCACAAAGAGGACACAGAGCGATATATTCTCACCAACCTGAACATTGTGAGTAGCTTTCTGTTTGGATTGCTGTCCCAGTGTGAGAGCTCACAGTGTCACAGACTATGTCACAGGCAGATGGACCTCTGTCAGTGCACTTTGAGAGGTGTTTGTGGTTACTGGCTCCTGGTACAAAGCACTGCTTATGTGCAGGGTGTTTCTCTCTGCTTCCCTTGGCACTGCATGGCAAGCTTTCCCTTGTACAAGGAGCTGCACGAGTAAAAGCGGATGTTAGAGGCTTTGGGGTTGTTGCCTTAAAACCCATGTAAAAAATGTAGCTCTTTGTTTCATTACTAATATTGTTATAAGTCAGATACAGTAGCAAGAGTTTTATCACCAGAGCCTTGATCCAGTCCCTGTTGCTTTCAGTGAGATTGAACCAGATCTACTGAATTAATCTTACATTTTACATTTGAACATTTTATTTCCATTACAGAATTTCTCTAAATGTCTCCGTTTGCTATTATTAAGATTTTTTAATGCATTTTCTGTGTCTGTGTATTGCAAAAAAAGTCTTTAGCATTCACTCTCCTACCCTATGAAACTGTTTTCCATGCCGATTCTTCTGTCTGCTTCAGAGTATCTGACAAGTCTAACAACAGTTCTCATCTGTTGACAGATCTATTTACATTTGTAGTGCATACTTTAACGTTGTACTTCCCAGTGATTTTATAGTTGCCCCTTATGGTTACCAGGTGTGTTACCTTTGTAGTGAATGCAGCGCTGTTACTGGGAACAGGTAGCGGGAGTCAGCGAGGTACCTTCTTTATTGAATCCTTTCTGTCTTTTAACAGGGGGCAGAGCTGTTGAGAGATGCCTCACTGGGTGTTCATTTCAGGGTTCATCTTATGCAAATGCTTGTTTTGACAGAACCAGAGGTAAGCAGGGAGGACTATGTGCAAGTGTTGTCCAAGGGGTTGCTAAAAGCTGTGTGAAACATGCAAACATGTGCCTTCACTCTAGGCAGAGGTAAACATCACCACAAATATCACCTCCTCGCTGATCAGTGTTTGTGAGTGGAGCAAGAAGGTCAACCCCCAGAATGACTCTGACCCCCGGCATGCTGACATTGTCCTCTACGTCACCAGGTACTGAAACTCCCCTGCCCTGGGAGGGGACTGGAAACAGGGCTGATGGTGTCTAGCTGTTAGTGCAGTGACAAGGATTTGCACTGGGTCTTCCAGCAGTTGGGCATCACAGAATCTTTGGAAATGGGTTTATTCTCCTGTTTGGGGTTGATTCTCCTGCCCTTAGTGTAATGCAGTTAGTGAGAGGTGCTGTTTCTTCAGTTTCTGGAGGAACTGGAATATTCCCCAAGCACTGACCAGCCAGACTGGAGCAGACATTTTATGCTTCCAGAGCAGCACAGCCAAACCCACTGCAGCTTTTTGTGGGCAGAAAAGTCGAACAGTAACTGGAAGTGAAAACCCACTGGTGTTTTCTATGGAAGATTTCTAGTGCTACTCTGACTCAGATGTTTTTTGTCTGACTTTCAGGCTCCTTGCTCTAAATTGTCTTGGCTAAGTTTGTCGAAGCCAAACTTTTCTTGAGTGTAATGGCTTTGTTCTGGTGCTCTTTCTTCAAAGAGGTGATGATACTGCTCTGTCTTTTGCTAATAGGATTAGGTCATTTTATTCTATTCTGCTTGTCTGGTGTCATGGGGATTTTTTAATGTAGAATCACCACAAATTTTGAACAGTGGGCGTTCCTGGGACCCTACTGCTACCATCTTGCCCCAGGGAGCTCCATGTGTCAAAAAAAATGTTAGGTAGCTGGCAAAGTTAGATCAGGAAGGTGCCAATAAATTCAGCTGAATGTCTAGACCTGACATTATTAGCTGCAGTGGTTCTTTGCTCTTTCCTCTGTATCTGTCTCCCTTACTTTAGGTTTGACCTGGAGTTACCTGATGGGAACAAGGAGCTACGTGGAGTGACTCAGTTAGGTGGAGTCTGCTCCTCCTTCTGGAGCTGTGTTATTACCCAGGACACCGGCTTTGACCTGGGAGTCACCATAGCCCATGAGATTGGGCACAGGTCAGTAGGAAAGCCCCAGAGCAGCTCAGTATGGTTTATTCAGGTAAAAGCATAGCCCAGTTTCAAGGATTCAGAAGAAGGAAAAGGATCTCTTGGCGTAACAGGGGGTTTCCTATAGATTATTCAAAACTTTTGGAAAGAGTTCCTTGCATTTCTTGTATTCTTGCATGCTCTGTGACAATTAGAAGCTGCAAAGAGGAGAGAAAACCTTTGTGACAACAGTAGAAAGAAAGGCTGCAGAGGGAGCTCAGCCCTTGCTTAGAGAAGAGAGGCTCTGAGGGAACCCAGCCGCTGGGTTTCTTCCCCTCAGGGCACTGTGCTTCTTCTGTTACAGTCTTGGAATCCCCCATGATGGTGAGGGGAATCAGTGCAGCAGCAGCGGTTACATCATGGGTTCAGCAGGAAACCACAACAGCATCGACCTCACCTGGTCACAGTGCAGCCGAGAAGAGTTCCTGGCCTTTGTCAGGTAAGGGAATGGTCGAGTTCTGTGTGCCCATGTGGGAGTGTTTCCCTGTGCTGGGAGCTTAGGAGAGGGCAGGGAAAGAGAAGGAATAAAATAGGACATGCCTGGAAAATGAGGAACTGTAAAACACTTGGGGTTTATTTATTTCTTACCACTTGTGTCTGCTGCTGAAGTTAAAACCCAGTTTTTGCTTCAAGTAGCTGGAAATTACTTTGGTTAGTGACTAACATGCCTGGAGTGCGTTGGACTTCTCAGACACTAGCTCAGCCTGGAAATTTTGTTTAAAATGTCAGAGCATCTAGGTTTAAACAAGCATTGCGGGCTGTGAGCTGGCTGGGTGAGAAACAGGCGTGAGTTTCTGTTATAACTTCAGCAGCAGGGAACTGTGAGCATCTCCAGGCAGCTGCTACAGCTAAATCCATCACAGCCCACAGTAAGCATGTGTTGTCTGGGAAAGCAGCAGCCAACTCCCAGAATGAAACTCAGCAGAAGTTTGCAAACATGTCATTGTCCTTACTGCCCACAGCTGGGAAAGTGATATTTCTTATGTCTCTATCAGCACAGGCCAAACAAACTGCTTAAATGACCTGCCGGACATGGACAGCAGCATCCCTGGATGGAAGCCTGGCTTGTACTATGGAGCAGATGAGCAATGTAAAATAGCCTTTGGGAGTGTTGCCACAGCATGCACCTTTGCTGACAGCAATGTTGTAGGTAGAAAGTTTGTCTCCCTTGCTAGGGGCAGCAGGGAAATGTTTTGGAGCCAAGATTCAGCAAAAGGGAGCTGGGGACATTTTTATTTTAAAGGGATGGAAGGTGCTTTCCTGCCACAGATTTCTTGGCAAAGAACAAACCTTTGAAGGCTTTTAAAATGCTTCCCTTCTCTCCATCACCTCTTTCGTCCACATAAGTCTCCTTTAAGGTTTGCACAGTATGCACAGCCTTCTGTCCAAATGGGCCTGGCCGTGCTAGTGCTGGGTATGCCTACTCAGGGTCCTGTCTTAGGGAGCTCTTGTTCATTGGATTCCTTCAGCTTCCCCACCATTGCTCAAGTCCCTGTGTCTGAGAAATGCAGCATAGCTAATAGCTGCCATCTGGACATGTTTTGTTAATGAGGAAGCCCTAAGGTGGGTGGAACTTTAATTGCTTCAGTTGACCATCTTCTAGCATTACAGCTGGCAGTGATGGTCTTTTGACATGCCCACAACTTTTGCCCAGGAGCAGGAGAAATGAAGGGACTTGCTTGCATTGTTGGGTAGCTGTGGGAAAACCAAACGTCTGGGACATGGACCATTTAAATGGAGCAGCTTTTGGGACTGCTGTGTTGATGAGCCTAAGTGACTCCCCGAACTCCCTGATTTTCTTGACACACCAGGACATATGTGAAGTTCTGTCATGCCATGTACAACCAGGAGACAAATCCAGCTGTACTCGGCTTCTTGTTCCCCTCTTGGATGGTACTGAGTGTGGAATCAATAAGGTAAGGAGGCTGCTGATCTGATGATCAGGAGTGGGTGTGGGTGCTACGGAGCTCATTAGACAGCAAGACACTGTTGGTGACTGGAGGGTACATGGCACTCACTGCCCCTCAGCCAGGGAGCCAAGGCCAGACACTCCAGTCACAAACTGGTACCAGCTGATCTTGGTGTTTCCACCTTGTCTGTATCTTCTGGGGTTGCTTTGCAGTTCTATAGCCTGACCTCTTCTCCAAGGCTTTGCTTTCTACTTGAAATGATCTATCAGCTCTTTGTTTTAACCCCAACCTCATGTTAGACCATAATTACAAATAGGACTATTCTAGCCTCTTGTGAGAAAGTGCCTCATTCATCTTGGGATTCCCTGTTACAGTCTGGCCTGCCAAAAGATGGGGACTTGTGCCACCCTTGTAGATCCCACCTCTGATGGGTTCACTGTGGTGCTGCTGCCAATTTTGTGTATTCTTGGTCTTAGTGGTGCTCCAAGGGACAGTGCAGCTCTCTGGAAGAACTGAACCCCATGGCTGTAGTCCATGGGCAGTGGTCCAGCTGGAGCCCTTTCTCCTCCTGCTCCCGCAGCTGTGGAGGTGGAGTTGTGATAAGGCAGCGGTTCTGTAACAACCCCAGGTAAGAGGTGGGGAGCTGGGAAGTTTGCAGTGCCTCTTGTCCGACTCGGAGCCGTGGGGTCTGAGTCTTGCACTTTGCTTGGGACAAACCTGCCTCTGTTGAGGAGTTCTTCTCCTGTTATTTCCAGGCCTGCTTTTGGGGGGCAGGAATGCCATGGTTCCAGCGTCCAAGTGGAGATGTGCAATACTCAGGTAGTGGAGCTCATCACATCTTCTGAGCTTGTTCTTAATGCCGCTTAACTCTTTGAGAGCTGGTTTGGGACTGTACTTCTCACAGCTGATTGATCTGAGAAGGAGGACTAAAGATCTGGCATACAGCCTCCATCTGTCTGACAACAGGAGAGCTATTTGTTCCACTGTGTCTGAAGGCAGCAGTATTATTTGATAGAATTGTTCACATGTAATGAAGCATTTTCTCTATGCCTTCATAGCAGGACAGATGCTGAGAAAATAGTGACTCACTTAATGATAGTTTTCTTCAGAGGAACATTCTTATATTGTTCCTATTTTCCTTATCCATTTATTTTGTTGAAATAACAAAGATATCAGCTTCCAAACACAATTCTCTGCATATCCCGCAGCGTCCCTTTAAAGTGGTTTTTTTCATTTGCAGTTGTTATGGTGTTTTACTTACCAGCCACTGCTTTCTGCCTTTAGCTAGTGGGTAAAATGCTGCTTGGGATTCTGTGCTCAGTAACTCCCTTTCATTACCCATACAATTCTCTCTGGGATGTAGGCCTGTTTGATGACCCAGCAGGACTTTATGACTGAACAATGTGCAGCAACAAATTTAAAGCCACTGTATCTCACTGTAGAAGTGCCATCCTTTTATACCTGGACTTCTGCTGTTGGCTTTGCCAAAGGTAAGGAGAGACTGAGAAACTGTGGTTTCTTTGTGAAGGGGAGCGCTCATGGACCTGTCTGTACTTTGAAGTCAAAAGGCTGTTTCAGTGATTGTTTTAGTTTTCACGTGAAACCTGGATACTCTTTCTGTCAGATCCTTTTGACTTCTGCCCATTGCTTGATGGTCAGCCACGTGCCTTTCTGAAAGAGTAACTCCTTTCTTCTTCTGTCTGCCTCCTCCAGGGGACATGCTATGCAAGCACATGTGCAGGGCTGTTGAAAACAAATTCATGGTAAGCCGTGAAGACAGTTTCATAGATGGAACCAGATGTGAGCAGGATGACTCTGAGCGCCATGGGGCTTTCAGTTTGTGTGTAATGGGAAGCTGCAGAGTAAGTGACTGGGGAATCCAGGTGAACCTCTGACACGTAATCTGCTCCAAACAAGTCAGTTTACTAGGAGCGGGGGAAGAAAACACCGTGACCCAAACAACAGAGCGAGCTCTTCTCAAAAGAAGAGAGTTTTGTTCTTAGCTTATTGGATGGAGTCCAGCAAATCTACTATTCTGTCTGTGTATCCAATGCCAATGCCCTCTAGAAAAGACATTCTGCTAATTATGCAGTAAGTACATAAGGCTATTCATCCCTAATCCAAGAAGCAATTGGTTTATGCATTAGTTGAGGAGACATCATTAGCTGTTCAGTTTGCATGGTATAAATAGCCCTATAAAACGCTGACTCTGTCAGAGAAAAGTTTACATGATTTGAACATACCAAGTCAGTGGCAAAACAAGGAGTAAAACCTGGGAATCGTAAGTTGACAAATTGATTGTTGCAGTATCACTAATCAAAACTGAAGTACTTTTTTTTTTCTGGAATGCCTTGAGAAAGGCATTCTTTCATGATGAACTTGAATATAACTCCCCCGCACTGTCTGCATTTTAGTAACTTCTCAATGCTGACCCGGTTGTATGTTTTCTGTTGTTTCTTTACATTCCCAGAATACACTTTTAAAGTTTTATGTTTTTCTCATTATCGTCGTATTCACAATGTTTTGTAATGCATTTCAACCTAATGAACAGCAGAGGGTGTAGGCTTAAGCTAGTCTGATTGCGGCTGTTCTGTTGGCGACAGTGATAAGTATGGATGTTATGGCAGCATCCAAAACCTGGGATCAGTGCCTCTAGCATAAATTCAGCAGTTGCACATGTTTTGCTGCTAAGCCTGCTGAGATCCTCCTGTAGCTTTGTGTAAATTAGTCTTGTTCGTGGGAATAAGGATAGAATCTCTTTTCTGAGCTCTATGGGATTGAAGGCCAGGCTGAAGGATGTGAGCTAGGTTTGGGTCTGGGGAGCTAAAGATTCCTTTAGAACCTGCCATTCATGTTTACTGTTCTCCTGGGCTTTTTTTTTTTTCCCCCCTTCCCCCCTCCAGAAAGAATTCATAGAATAGAAGGAGTGCAGAGCGTTTGTTTTAGGTCACAGGAGAAATCTTTCTGGGCTGCTTCTTATGGGAAAGAAAATGTCACACAATTAATGAAACTTGTGCTCTCAGCTAAGGCTTTCCAATCCCTGGCTTTGCATAGTGCCATACAGTGGTAGATCTAGGTACAAATGCATCTTTGTCTACCTTGTCGTCTTAAATTCAAATTACAAATGAAAAAGGCAGTTTCAGGAATTTAGGCAATGTTGCTTTCATTCACTTGTTCTCGGAATAGGCAAGTCTTGACAGACTCTCCCCTTTGCTCAGGCATTTGGGTGTGATGGCCAGATGGACTCCCAGAAGATAATGGACTCTTGCAAGGTCTGTGGGGGTGATAATACCACTTGCACCGAAGTGAGTGGATCTTACACAGAAGGAAAAGCTAAAGGTGTGTAGTCCTCACGCACAGACTCAACATTATGGTACTGTTTGTATGCTGTTGTGTAGGCAGAGTGACTTTTTTGGTCATAGTTCTTCTCTGGACGTGGACCAGAAATGTAGCCATTTGGGAAGTCCAGCAAATTACTGGGAGCTGGTGGCTGTGTTAGATGCTTCCTGAGATGTTAAACATCCATTTAGCAACTGCTCTGGCTCTTGCAGTATCACATGTAGATATTAGTAGAGAAGATAAAAAGAACAAAAGAGAGGTGAGAGCAGGACACAGAATTCATTTCTGCTTTGTTTGCTGTATTCACCATCACTATGTTCAAGCCAAGCTGATAGAGCTAAGGTTAGTGTGAATTTAGCCTGCTGGCCGTCACTGTTGTATCTTTTTTTTTTTTTAATAATAGCTATATAACCCCTGTCTGCAATTAAGCTTTGTTGCTGCCTGTAAGGCTTGTCCTCCAATGGATAGTGTGCTAGTAAGATGAAGAGGGGTTGATCTGTAATCCCCAGCTTTTTCAACAGAGGTACAGCAACGGAAGGTGACCATGTCTTCTTTCTTTCCATCCTTCCAGAGTACATTACATTTCTGTCCCTGCCTTATAACAGCACCTTGGTCCATGTTACCAATCAGAGACCACTCTTCACACATTTGGGTGAGTTGAATGAAAGGGAGAGGAGGGACTACAGGCAGGGCTAAAACAAGCTTGTAAAAACAAGAAAATGGAATCTGGGAGGAAAGTTCTTGATGATGCAATTTGTTTGTGGGATGTTGTCCAGTGGGAAGTGGTAGAAACCACGTTCTTTGGGATGC
Organism: Haliaeetus albicilla; assembly: GCF_947461875.1. Taxonomy (NCBI): domain Eukaryota; kingdom Metazoa; phylum Chordata; class Aves; order Accipitriformes; family Accipitridae; genus Haliaeetus; species Haliaeetus albicilla. The sequence goes on from NC_091508.1 coordinate 18,437,761, forward strand.
CTGATTTAGATTAAACTGGTTTCTAGCAAGTGGGCAGTCTGTAGCTGCCAGCACCAGGGGACCACACCATATCTCTTAACCTCACTGCTACTTTTGCCTCTCTAGCTGTGAAGGTTAAAGGAGAATATGTGGTTGCTGGAAAAGGAAAAATCTCGCTGAATGTCACCTATCCGTCAGTTCTGGAGGACAGCCAAATCAAATACAAAGTGTTTCTCACCAAGGACAACCTGCCAAGCCTGGAGGAAGTCCGTGTGGATGGGCCAACACAAGAAGAAATTGAAATACAGGTAAATTAAAATAGTGGAGTTGGAAAGGGGCCAGTCAGAACTGACCAGGCTGAGTTTGCGTAGCTCTGCTGCCATGCAGAATCCAGGTGTAGTAGGCTTCGTGTCCAAGGCCCGTGGAGATGGTGTTCACTAAGAGCGATGGTGTTGCTCTTCTTGGGAAAGGTTGAGGGTTGGCTGCCTGCAGGCTTTCTGCAGCTCTGGGGGATAGTTGTGTGGTGAAAAGCATACTGAGTTAAACGTTTTCCTTGGCTTAATCTTTTTTCAGTGCCCTGTGCACAGAATTCACAGGGTGAGTACTCTGACTGCATCTGGCAAGAATTGAGAGTCATAGCATTGAGGCTCAGGACTGGATGGAAGACAGGGGGACTAGCTTCTCTTATCTCCATCCTAAGAAATGAGTCTGAGTTGATTTCTGCATTGACCACAACTTTTTCCTTCACCAGGTCTATCGAAGGTATGCAGAAGAATATGGCAATGCCAGCAACCCAGACATCACCTTCAGCTACTTTGTCCCCAAAGAGAATCTGACGTATACGTGGATTCCTCAGCAGGGGCCATGTTCAGTGACCTGTGGGGAAGGTGAGGCAGCAGTACTCAATCTTTATGGAGATCTGGGCAGAATTCTAGTTTGGCTAGCTGGTAGTCACCCAGATCTTTACTCCATGGGCTCTCCTGGGCTGACTGAAAGACATGTGACATCAGTGATAGATACTTGATTAGAACTTACTAAACAACTGAACTGAATTTAAAAGCAAATTGCTGAAAGTGAGCTGCAGTTGCCAGTGTTAAACTGGACAAAAGAAAAGAGTGGTACAGCTTTTGAATTAAATTAGCAAATCAGCAAATGAGCTGAAACATAAAATGATAGTGAAAACGTTTGATCGTGAAGAGGATTTTTAAATAGGTTTTAACCGAACTTTTGGTTTTAAGACTAAATAATTTTCTCAGATTTTTCAAAGTTATTGAAGACTGTAATTTGAAGTTGGCTAAACATCAAAAGTCTGAGACCAAAGTGGTATCTAGTGTCTAACTAAAGCCTCAGAGCTAATTATGAAACTTCCTTCTTAGAATTCTGTTCCTGTGCCATGGCTAATCCTTTCTGTCTCCCTGAAGAAATCATAATGCAGATTGTAACAGATCACTCTGGTAGACGGTCTGACATTTTGTTTACCAGATAATACAGATGACACTGGCAAGCCTCTCAAGATTTTTATGACAAGGATTTAGAAAAATGCATTAATGAATAGTTGTGAAAGTCACTCTATAGGACTAGTTATGTCTGGAGAGGTTTTCTCCAGCAGATTCCCCAGCTGAACTGACTGCTGAAACTCTGAAGTAAAGAACTCAAAATGCTCTGGGGCCTCCCAGCTAATGCAGTCACAAACAAAAAACATGAGAAAGCTGGGACTTAAAATAACAGAAAGTTGAGAATCCGAGCTGAAATTGCATCTTGAGAGCTGAAAGTGATGCTCAGGCCCTCCTTACCAATAGACATTATTTGAAAACAAGGAAGGTAGTAAAAAGATAACATTGCTGATTGATTCTTGACATTTGCTTCTCAGGGTCATGCTCTTTAAGATTCAGGAATGCCTGTCTCTCTTTGTGGGTAGCTCATTCACTGCAAAGGAGACTCTTTACAGCTTTGCTTGTAAGTTTTTTGAGTTTGGATTTTCACCTGCTTTACCTATTAGGTTCAGTATTGTTAAAAATCTTGTTTATAGCTGTAGTTTATCAATATTTTATTTCTTGCATGCCACAGGCACTGCAAGTCTGCAGTTTCTCTCCCAGTACCTCTAGTCTAGTTTTGGATATTGATGATCACTTTGAGTACACTGGCACAGTGCTGTCTGGGTACAAAAGCAGCGTGATGATATTACATGATTAGTTCTACAGAATGTCATTTAAAAATGGCTGATTGCTAAAGCTTATTTTCAGCAACCCGTCCCTCATCAGTCAGACATCAAGATCATTAAAAGTAATTTGGACCAAATTATGATTGATATCCTTGTTCTTGCAAACGACCAGTTTAGAGCAATCTTTCCATTTTGGCAGTGGATTATCCATCAAACTTCATCTTCTGGGGTGTTCATCTTGGAAAGTCACTTTAAAACTCTTGAGGAAAAATTTATATCAGAAAGAAGGGGTTTGTGTGTTTATAGAAAGTCTGTATTCCCAAATATGCCATTTTCCTACACAGATGATTTGAGTAAAGGAATTACTGCATGTTCCTAGCATACTAGAGGTGAACTGTTCACTTTGTTTATAACTTCCTTTCCTTTTCTTTTTGTATCCCAGGGACGCGACCAGTGCATCATGTGTGCTTTGACCAGACAAAGAATGAAATAACAGAGGATCAATGGTGTCTGGAGCTACCACAGCCCCTTTCAGAGCACAAGCCCTGTGCCATGGAGCCATGCCTGTACAGGTTGGTGTTCCTGGAAGCTCAGCTGAATTCTTGCTTCACTTGTCCTTTCTCTGCCAGCTAACCCAGCCTCTGAAGTCTCATTTGCATTGTGCAAGGTGAAAAAAAAGGAGAGGTATGAGGTAGCTTCTTCCTAATTATAATGGCGTAGTGGATCCCAAACCATGTTGTCTTTCCTGGTCCTATGAGGTGATTGAGATGTCAAATGAATGAATGGGAGATAGTCCTTCCAATATTTTACGGTAGTCTACTAAATGAAAATACTTCGAGGGCATGGCCAGAAGATGTCTGCTCACATCCTTTCCAAGATTGTGCCAACAAAGATTTGGTCTTACTCTGGAGGAGACAGTTGTGTTAATTAGACTGGAAAGAGGACCAAGAGCCAAGCCTGCCCAGACGTTGATCTCATAGACATTTTAGTGTTTAATAAGAAGTGATTACACTGTGAACTACAGCTCTTTAGCTTAGGTGCTTTTAGTCCTAAAGAGCTGTCAGTGCAAGGGCTTAATTTCCAGCAGTTGTTCTCTCAATCACATCCAGACAAGGCTCTTGAAATAGAGAAGCTGAATACTCTGTAGGACCCATTTCTGTAGTCAGTGGTGTGAGAAATAAACCTCCATGATCTAGGTGAGAAATAGGGTGATACAATTACTTCCCATTTAGGTGGAAGATGTCTCAGAGAGATGAATGCTCTGCTGTCTGTGGAACTGGAGTTGCCCAGCAGAATCTGACCTGTGTTCAGTTTCGTGATGGATTGGAGATTGTTGTGGATGACAGCTTGTGCCCAGCAGAAGAAAAACCCCTCTCCATTGTGCCGTGTGTGGTTAATGTCTGCCCATTAGGCTGGGACAAAGTGAGTTTACTGGCTTGGCTTTTTCAGGAGTCTCACTGGGAGCTTTGCACTTGTGATCCACAGGAGGCTACCAATTAAGAGCCACCACCTTACTGCTGGAGTCTGGGTGGGCGATTTGCACCAAGGATGTCTGCTCAGTTAAAGGTTCATCCTGTCACTTCAGACAGCTGTGTCCCTCTTAATTTATGCTGCTGGATTCATCAGTTCATAGTGGTGGTTTGTTTAAGGCAGCTGTTGACTGTGTTTTTTCTTCATTTCTCCTCGCAGAGTCCAACAAAACCAGAAACAGAAATAACCTCTGGTCCACTAGGAAATACCTCACTGGCAAACAGAGAGGTTCTGACATGGTAGGGAGGATTGCTAGCACGGAAGAGGGCTTCTCAGCACAGGATCCAGTGGTCCAAGTCCGTACTGGGGAGCCACTGCCAGGTTTACATTTACAGATGGGGAAGATACTTCTTTAGGCATCTCCAGTCTCAGGTAGCTCTCTTCAGGTAGTGTGAATTAGGAGGGGTCTTGGCTGTTGGATGTCCTTAGCTATTCCTGATACTTATATGTTCTGCAAAAATGGAGAAGGTGCTTAAATGTGCCTCTTTCTTCAGGGACAGCAAATATGTTGTAGGCTCGATCTGGAGGTATCCCCCAGCTTCATTAGATCGGGACCGGTGTGGAAAACAGGTGCCAATGTCAGTCTGGGTCTTTTTGCTCTGTTCTGAGGAGGAAGATTCACGCTTACTTCAGACTTTGGAATCACTTGGGCATATCCAGCTGGAAAATCGGACCGTGTATGTCTGGAGCCCTCTAGCTGGAGAGTGTTCCGTTTCCTGTGGTAGAGGTGAGATCTTTTAGTGCTGCAGAGAAATGTTACTTGGCTGTAGGTGTGAGCTTAGTGCCTAGGAACCTCAGGGACCTGGTGTTTTCCCCTCTACAGTTCTAAGTGCATGTGTAGCTGTGGTCACAATTTTTTTTAAGCCTGAAGAGGCAAGGGGGCCTGGCTCAGGGAATAGTTTAGAGGCCTGGCTGGCTGCTGCTGTGCTTCAGCGTTGGCGGGGATGAGTGCAGTAAGAGTGCCTGGGGCTTGGGCAGAGTTTGCTTCTTTTGTACACACAGATGCGACTGACACTGCTTGGCTTATTTTCAACCCTTGTATGCATGCCATGCAGTAAGATCACTTCCCTTTCTAGGTAAGACTCAGCTACAGTATGTATGTGTGGCTTTTGACACCAAAGAAGAAACCCAAGAAGAAAACTGTCATCCAGTGCCAAAGCCAGAGAGCAGGATGGAAGTCTGTGATCTCGGTCCCTGCCCACCAAGGTAAAGCAGTTACCAGGAGAAAACAAGCCAGTGAGAGGTCTTTCCTTCCTCTATCTCCAGGGACATGGTAAAGTAAGGGTCAAGCTACTCTGAGGATGTTATCTTCCTCTGCCCTGGTTTGAAAGCACAGCCAGCTGCAAAAACAGTAGCACTGATCCATACTCAGCAAACTAACCGAGAGTCTTTCCTGGGCTGGTATATTCTCAGGCAGAACTAAGTGAAGTCTTTGGAGTTTGAGTCCAGGGAAAAACTGAAAACCTCTTGATCCCTTATTACCCTGGGGAAGTAGGAACAAATCCGTAACTGCAAAAGGTGGTGACATATTTGCCAGCTGTACTGTTTCCACATAGCATCAAGGAAAGTAACTAGAATTAAATGCTCTAAGAATATGGAATAGCTGCTCTGAGAACTGAAGGAAATTGGTTGCACTTGCCTTAGGATTTATGGTATTGCAGAGTGCACTCAGTGGCGTGACTGCTGATCTCTCAAACATGAGCCAGTGTGTATGAGCGCCTTAACAGAATTCCAGTTGTACTTCCATGGACTGGTTGGATTTAAAATCCAGTGAAGACAGGTGACAGCTGGAGGTTCTCACTGATGGCTGCATTATTCCCAGGTGGCATTACAAAATGGGCTCATGCAGTGTAAGCTGTGGAGGAGGTGTGATGCACAAGGTCCTCTCCTGCGCAAGGGAGGCCAGGGAGAAGGCAGAAGAAATTGTGGCAGGTGTCCAGTGTGATGGTTTGCCTCGCCCAGAGGAGCAGGAGCTGTGTAGTTTGGAGCTGTGCCCTCCGAGATCAAAATGGCCGCATGGGTCACAAGAGCATGCACTGGGGAAGAGCAGTTGTTCGTGAACATGTATGGTGTGATCTAGGATATGGCTCAGGGTTGATAAATGGGGCAGAGCTTGCCCTACCCTATTTGCTGTGGGACTGGAAAGCCACTGGCATCTGAACTTTATTTAAGTACTACAGGATGCTGCTCCCAGGATGAAATACCCTGGGTCAGTTTCTGATCTGACTGTTCAGAGTGGTGTGCCTTTCGGAAGGAGATAAGGTTGTTTTTGCAGTTAAGCCTGTGTACGTCACCCTGGGGAAGACTGTAATGGATGCAGAGTAAGATTCAATGTATATTTCGAGTGTGTGGGCTTCTTGCAAAATGTGAATGCCCTTTGTTTGGGTCCAATTCCAAACCTGCTCCAGACTGCCTAGCCTTGTTTCAAAGGCTGCCTTCTAAGTACCATAGGCAGCAAAGTGTGTGAGGCGAAGGGATGAAGAAAGTTGCTGAGGAGCAGAAGGGGGAAGGATGAGGGAGTTGCAGTGCATTTTCTACAGTGAGAGATAGTACAGGGTGGGGATTCATCACTAACTGAATTTTTCTTCTCCATGTCCTCTGTCAGATGGAAGGTAACTCCAGCTGGCCCCTGTTCCTCCAGTTGTGGGCTCGGCTTAGCTGTTCAGCTGGTCACCTGTGTGCAGATTCACCAAGGCGAGGAGATTTTGCTGGAGGAGCGTTTGTGTCCTGTGGCAGAGAAGCCCCTTACCAGCATCCCCTGTGTCATCCGAATGTGCTCTTATGAATGGAGCTTCAGTGAGTGGACAGAGGTATTTGCTCCGGTTCAGATGCAGCACTTGGTGTCTCTTTGCAGTGGTTTTATAGCCATTCACTTCCCTAAAGCATACAGGGGAGAAATACCACTTCTGCCTTGTATATTTACTTCCCACAGAAATGCTAAAGTGTTTCTAGGGATGTTTTCTATCCTTTCCACTGCCCTGTGTTTAGCAGCCATAGGTCTGCTTCCCACCTTTCTCAGCTAAGGTTTTGGCTGCAGTTTAAAAATGGTCCTTGGCATGTTTTCTTCTGGAATGCAGATCTTTTCAGATTTTTTAGGAAGTTGTTCTGCAATTGAAAGATATAGTTTGGAAGATCCCCTGCGAGGTCGGCCATCTTATAGCTGATGAAACTAGAGCACTGAAAGGGCAAGTGACAGAACAGCATCAGTGAACAAAAGATCAGCCTTCCAGATCATGCCTGAGCCAATAAATGTGTTTATTTCTAAATACCAACTGAAACACGTGCATAAAGGCCTGTGGGTTTCTTCCTCTGCAGTGTTCAACTTCGTGTGGGAATGGCATTCAGACACGGCAGGATTTCTGTCTCAACCCGCTAACCCGTAAGCACGTGAACCCCATCTTCTGCAGGCACTTCCCCAAGGCCATTGTGGTACGTGGCTGCTCCGCAGGGCCCTGTCCTGAGCAGGCGGTGGGGACCAGGTCCCACGGAGCAGGACTACAGACAGTGACACCAGCCGTGCTGACGACAGCCGCAACTGCCAAAGAGGGGAGAAACAAGGACCTGGATCTTCCTCCTTCTGCTGTGCCAGCTGTGCAGTGGGAACAGACAAAGACCAGTGGAGGTGAGGAGGACACTACCAAAAGGTAGAGATAGGTGCTTACTGCGTGCAGCTGGCTTGTGGTGACCCTACTGCCATACAGGGACAGGAGCATGGGAAGGGAATACTCCTGGTTAGGAGAGACAACATGCTGTTCCTTCCAGCATGCCATGAGCTGTCCATGTTATCTGAGCTAGGAACAATGACTCCCTTCCCTGGGCTTCCCAAAGCTCTTCTGACTTGGGACTCCTTGAGGCAGCAGCTGACTCTTCCTGTGCTCCACCCAGAAGGTGGGCACACTGTTGGCACTTGTCTGTTCATAGTGCCACGAAGGGAATGGGGGATATTTTGCAGCAGCTGTAGTTCCTTTTGGATGTTTTTCTCATCTGTCTCTGCTGTACAGGTGTCTGTGGAAAGCTCTTTCTTAATGCCACTGGGGTCATCAACATGATGGGTGTAGAGAGCAGTGACTGCACTGTGGCCATCGGACGTCCTCTTGGGGAGGAGATAATAGTCAGCGTCCTGGAGAGCTCCCTCAACTGCAGTGCAGGTACTGCCCAGGGTGTGCTGGGGACTAGCCTGGCCCTTTGGGAAATCTGCATCTCATTTGCCGACGTGCTTTTGGTGCCCTGAATGGTTCTTGCTACCTTGGAGGCTGTGTAATCTCTGAAACCATTTTACCATTTTTTCTGTCCCACCAAGTCTTTGCCAGATGGGACTAAATGAAGTTGATGCCTTTCCTCCCACTACATAATAGTTTCTTACCTGTTTTGTTGATAGATATGAGATGAAAGGAGTTTATGGGGTTAAAGAAGCTGCTTGCTTTGGCCTGTTAAAAACTCTCTCTGTAATATACCCTGTTGTTGGAATCAGTACAGTTAGATTAGTTAACTGGACTGTTTTCATAACAGATTTTGATAAGATAGGAACAAGATGCAGAAATTACTTGATTCCAGACCTGTATAAGATAGGTTGCGGCCTTTTACTTAAAGTAAAAGTGTTTCTGGTCCCTGTTGCTCATCCATTCCAGGTGAGGTAATGCTGTTTTCTGGGCGAATGATGTGGCGGACAGGCTGCAGGAAGCTCCCTTTGTCACTGATAAATTCCAGAACGAATACACTGATTGTGAAACAGCGTGTTTTGCTGCCAGGAAATGGGGTCATTCTTCAGTACAACAGCAGAACTGCAACTAAAAAATATTACCAAGGTACCTTACTGAAAGCTTTGCTATTGCTTTAGATTGAGGCACCCATGACAAGGCCCACAGAGTTCTACAGATCATGGTTGCCTATGGAAATCTATAGAAACCTTGCTTCATTTTTAGCAGCTAATAAGCCCCTTCTCGAGGAGTGTTGGAATTAATACTATTTATGGACTACCCCTCCGTTTTAAAGGCAAGCCTCCTGCAGGTGTTTGCTGATGCTTGGAGGTTTCCAGATGAAAATCCTTAGAGAAACTTTTCTGCCTGTATTTAATTTAAATGTTTTCTTTCTTGGAGGTGCTGGACACTTCTTTAAATCATTTTCTTTTCTGCTCCCTTTCCCTCTCTCAGACTGTGACAGGCAGCTGTTTGGTCCCCAAGGTGAAATAGTGAATCCTGTGCAATTGGCTGATCAAAGGCAAGAAGTAGTGTGTCGGACCTTCATCAATGTGGCTCCTCGGCATCGCATAGCTATCCGTGCCCTATATATTGACCTGGGCAATGAGAGCAACCAAACGCATTTTAATTACATCCTGGTGAGTCAGAAGCCTGAAGGGGATGATTTGGATAGGAACGGACTCATCTCATTAGACATTTCCATCCAGATGCAAAGTTCAATCACAAATTCTAGAGGGTCAGACTCTGATCTCTTATGTAAACAGATGTGAATGAGCACTACTGGTGTCTACTGTACTTCTTCTAACCTTCGTGTAGGGCAGCTTTTCCCCCTGAGTGACCAATTCGCAAGTCCCCAGTATTTTGTGGGTACTTCACTTGTAGGATGCTATGATAGAATGGTTTGGTCTTTCTTTACGCAGGTCCGTGATGTAAGCACCATGAAGACGATGGTGTTCCATGGGAAACAACAATTCTTCTGGCAATCAACAGGAAGCCAAGCTGAAATTGAATTTCATGAAAATATTAAGGATCACCGAGCCAGTTTCTGGGCTGAATATCGTGCTATTGGGCCCAAATAAAAGGGGCGAGGGCCACTGCACTGAGAAGGGCTGTGGTCCAGTTAGTCACTGCTGCCTGTTCACTGCTCGAGGTCACACGAGTCATTTAATCTTTTTGCCACTGCTTCCCTATCTATTGAGTAAGAACAATAATATCTACTGACTCCTTTGGGTTCTCAGTTAATAGTTATAAAGGTTATGCAAAAGACATATAACTACCAAATATTTAGAAATAGTCCTCATGCAGATTTTCTGTCTGTGTTGATTGGTATTAATGCAGTTTACATGTCTGCAGTTAGTGACTTGGACACTTGAAGGCTCAGGATCCTGCTTCTGTAGTACACTGTGACCTTTTAGGATAGTCATTTAATTTCTCAGTGGCTCAGTGTCCCATTATAAACCTCTGTATACCACAAGTAGCTATGATTATGGTTTAGCCATTAAGTTCACTCTCCTGCCCCTTAAAATGCCCCTTAAAACTGCCCATTGAAATTCTGCAATGTTATAAAAAAGGTAAAGATGTGCGTGAGGACGAACTGTTAGCCCAAAAAGACTAGAGACATGTGAGGGCAAGACAGTTTCTTTGCCCAGGAGGGTAGTGCAACACTAGAACAGGTCACTCAGAAAGCTTGAATGTTTTCAGGAGTTGGCTATACCAAGGCACTGCTGACCTGGTCAAGCCCTGGTGACAGTTGGCTTTGTATGGGAGGACTAAATGACATCCAGAGGTCCCTCCCCAGCCACCCTTTCTGTGGTTCTACTATTATGTATCTGACAGTGATACCAGTTCTTCTTTTCTATGGGAAAATAAAAGAATTCTGTCTCTTAATGACGGGTTTGTTGCTGAGACATATTTGCTCAGATAACAATAGTAGCTGTGCTACTAATCTGCTCGTATCTTCTCACAGGAACTGTGCAATGAGAGATTGTTGAGACTGCACGATACAAGTTGTAGCAGGAAGAGGTATTTTAGAGCAGTGACAAATATTCACTCAAGTTTGATTTAAATACGTTTTTTAGGTTGGTTTTATTCAATATCTTCAACATTTAATACCTTGAACATTGGACCATGCTTTAGTCCAAATCTGTCATCCTCCTCAAAATCACAATATATTGCTTAAGGGGTCTTTTCTGCACCTGGAGCCTGGCTGGACACATCTGCCCTTGCTCTTCATGCTGGATGCAATAAATGGTTCTGCCTGGGCAGTTTTAACCATGCTTCTGCTTTCTTTCGGTTGAATTCTCTGACATCTTTTTACAACCACAAAATCTTATTTTCTTCTGTCTTCTTATTAGTTGTTTTTTGCTCGTTAAGCCTGAAGGTTTTTGCTTGCCAGTCTCCAGATTTACGTTCCATTCCTGGAAGAGGTAGAAAGTAGATTCTTGAAGCGAGATCCTTGAGGAGCTGGATATATCAGCTATCCCACTGCAGTGCGTGGGTGATGCAGGCACTGGGCCTTCATTTCCTGTCTAACAGGAGATGTTAATGAAAAGACATCCTTTTCGTAATCCTTTTTTGTAACCTTTTAGCAGATGGGATCTATCTTCCCACTGTGCTCTGGATCCCAAGTCTCACTGCTATTTATTGTTCCAGATCAACAATGCAGACTCCCTGGTCTGCGGAGATGGGCTCTGGTTACGGACTGTATGCTCCATGTTAATTTGCAAAAAATGCAGCTGTCTTTAAGAGAATTAAGGCTGTTTTCCTGTACCATTTGGTTGGATACCAACAGGTTGCTAACTGGGACATCTCTAACATGCAAAGTTCTACTTCTGCTCCCATTTTCTAGGGAGACAACCTGATTCCATTCAGATTAAGGGGAGTGTTTCCCTCTTATCTCGAGGGCAGAACTTTGTAAATCACGTTATGCAGAAAATTCATGTTTCCCTTTCTTCCGAGCACGCCCTGGCTGCCTGGATAACGGCATCTAGTTGTCAGCCAGGGGAAGCGGGACCCCGAGCTCCTGTGCACCCCAGACCCTGGCGTGGATGGAGTGCATGCCTGCGCGGCTGCTTATGAATATGTACACGACGGGCTCTGCCCACCAGCCTTTTAATGAGAGTGACATCAAAGCCCTGCCTGCTGGAGGAGGGGACCCACAATGCAATACGCAGGCAGACGTGGAGGCAGCTCCCACGGCCGCTGGCATCGCTGCTGCAGGCAGAGACCCTCCATTGTCAGCCCTGGGGGGGGGCTGCCGGGGGCCAGGCCCTGCATGGGGGTGCGGGGAGAGGTCCAGCAGCGGCAGGGCTGGGTTTAGGGACTGTGTCCTGGGCTGGCTGGAGGGGGGCAAGGGGGGAGCGTCAGTTGGGGGGGTGTGTGTGGGGGGGGTGTGGGTGTGCATCCTGCGCTGCTGGGGCTCAGGCGGGGAGCGGGGTGCTGCCCCCTGACCCCCCGGGAGCAGGGGTGCGATGAGCTCTCAGGATGAGCAGTTCCAAGCAGCAGCCCCTGACCCAGCGGCTTCCTCCACCGATGATGGCATGACCTGGTGGTACAGGTGGCTCTGCAGGATTGCCGGGGTCATCGGGGGCATGTGTAAGTATCCCCTTCCCTTGCAGACAAAGGTTTCCCCCCCGGCGCCGCTCGTGCATGCGAAAGCACGCGTCGGGGGTCCCGCCTGCCTCTTGTTAGGGTCACCTTTGTGTTAGGGGGGCCGCCCCACGAAACCATCATTTGGGGTTATGGGTTTTGTGTCTGCTCTAGACGTTAGTTTGCTGCGTTTCGGGCAGAAGGAAGAGTCGTGGACGTGTCAAAGTGGGGCGGTTTTAGCTGGCACACGAGGAATGTGCTTTGCGCTCACCGAACCTGCTGAACTTCGGCACCTGGGAGAAGGGACGTCACGGGGGGATCTGCAAATCCTCGAGCTTCTTCTTGGATACAGCACTCACTGGAAGTGATGGGAGCAGCAGCCGAGCCCCTGGTCCTGCGGGAGGGCTGTGGGCAGATAAACTAGATGACGATTTTACTGCGAGGACCAGGCTCAGGGTGCTCAGCAGGGCCAGGTTCAGGGCTTGAAGAGGGGCCACGAGATTTGGTTCATCCTATTTGTCTGTTTGGGTGTTTGTATGTTCCTGCAAATTATTTTCTTTCCCCATCCTGAATGTCGGAGTGTGTTTCCTGTTACTCCTGTTGTTGATTGCAGAGGGCCTGCCTGTGTTTTTTTTTGAAGGTGAATAATGGACTTGGTTTGTGTTGTGTGTTTTTAAGGGGTTTAGTCTTGGACACAAAGAAGGGAGCCGGTGTACAGCAAAGTGAGTTGGCTGCGCTCTGAATTACCTGCTGCTGAAAAAAATTTTCCCAGGGAAAGAGTCTTTGCAACTTTGCCAGAAATCAGCCTGTCCTGTAGTGCTGTTTTGCTACATTCTGTGGGGAGATTAATAGCTCTTAAAAGCAGGAGGGACTGTTATGATCGCTTAGTCTGATCTCCTGCAGAGCACAGGATGGAGAATTTCTTCTGCTTCAGGTCCACAACTTCTAGTAAAACAAGAGTGTTTCTCAGCCAGTGCAGTCAGCCCTGATTTATTCCCTCGGCTGTGGCGTTTTGTCTGATCCCCCTCTCTCCCTGCCCCCTTCCCGTGCCTGCCTCTTGCCTCGGGACTTGACTGCACAAGCCCACCGCATTTTTGCAGCCGACCTTGTAGACCATGGTATCGCTGGGCAGGCTCGTTACAGCCCTTTTTGGCTAGGCTGGTAAAACATATGCTACTCTCACTGTTTTATGTCTCAGGTGCTGAAATTCCGGAGGTGTGAAAAGATTTGGTAGGACTGCTCTTACGGGGCAAAACGTACCGGCCTCGCCGTGCTCTGCCTGGGGCCCCCGTGCTTCTGGTCCCGGCAGACGGCCAAGAGACCAGCTGGGACGTGTCTTCGGCGCAGGTCCCAGGTGGGGGTTTAGTGTAGCGGCGTCTTTCCCACGGACTGGAGCTGTAGCGGGAGCCTCGGCACTTTTTGCGTGGCTTTGGCCCGTGCAGAGCTCAGGGGGACACGGATGGAGGGTGAAGAGCTGGAGAGGACGGCTGTTGGGTCGCGTTGGTGGCATTGCCCACCTCGTGCTAGAGCAGCTCACGAGTGGTTTAAAAGCGCGAGTCTTTGAAGACATATTTTTTTCTCCGTCTTCATGTTTCAAAGCAGCTGAATTATACTTGGATTATTTTCCCAACCTTTTGTTCACAGCTCTGGGAGCTCATGACTTGTTTTTAAAGGAAGCTAAGAGTTTTACGTATTTGGGCGAGCCTGTGAGAAGAAGCTTTTGGAAGAAGTGTCAGGCTCTTAACAGGATTGCTGATGCTTTGGGGAGTCAGTCAGCTTGCTCTGTAGCCCTGACAGTCTCCCTTCATGAAGTTCATCAGGCAGAGAATGAGGCAGTGTGAGACACAGACTCCTCTTACGAGCAGGGAAATGGGGGACTGTGGAAAGAGGCAACCCTCCAATGTCCCGTGCTAGTAATGGCCCTCTGCAAAATGCTCCTTGTTCAGCATCACCTTGTTGAAGGTGGACAGTTTGGAAAAGGGGTGACTAATAACACGGCAAGGCTGGAGCTTGCTGCTATTTTCAGAGCTTGCTATGAAAGAGCAGAAATAATTTATATGGATTTTGAGCAACTGGATTTATGGTCCTGCTACAGGGCTGGATTATTTCTTACAGAAGGAAAAACTCTCTGTAGAAAGGATGAGAAACTTGGTTAGTGGAGGTGAGACTGGTGGACAACATCTACCCCAGGCAAACACCTGCAGCCTACAACTTGCTTAAGCCAGAAAGGTCCAGGGGCTGGAGCAGGAACAAGAACAGCAAGGTTTGGGATCTGTTTCGGGCTCTTGCCCAGGCTGGCTTGGCGACCTTGGCCAAGTCCCTTCTCTCCCTTGTGTTCCTGCTTGTAAAAGGATGAGGAGAGTCTGTGGCTTTTGTAAAATGCTCTAGGAGCAAAAATAGGCTTGTGTGGAGGACAGTGACCAGCTGCTTGAAATGAATAGAGCCTTTGTAGGGGGTGGTGTTCTCCCCCCCCATTTTAGCTCCCAGTTATTTGTGCTTCCTCAGGGATTCGAGATGGGACAGCAGTTAAACAAATGGCAGAACTGTCTGTCTTCCATAGCTTACGTGCCATTGAGCATTATCTGCATTTTAAACCTATTGCGAGGCCTCTGTTCTGCAAAAAGAAGTCTCTGGCTTGGCAGCTCCATCTCCTTTTGGCTACAGAGGCAGGAGCCGATCCCGTCCCAGTGGGACAAGGATGTACCGGGCTGCTGTGGGATGCGCTGCTCTGCAAAGGAGATCGAAGGTCACTGAATCGTTATCTCTGTGGCTGTTGGCAGCCGCCAGCGAGTGCAGTGTTCCTGCGATTATAAACCTTTGACTCCTTTCCCGCTGGCTGGTGCTCGTGCTGACGTAGGGGCTTGCTCAGCTCAGGCTTGCTGGGTCATTAGTCCATTGGCAAGCGGGGTGGTTGCTTAGCTGAGACTCCTACAGGGACACTTAGTGCTCAAGGGTTGTTTTGGGGTGTTTGAGGACAAAACCAAACCAGAACCCTGACAAAACAACCCCTGCTTGGCTAGATTAAAACAAGAGTAAGGCCAAAAACCTGCTTGAAAAAGTAACATTCTGCCTCCCCGGGTTTGTTCTGTGGATGAGATCAGTTTTGTAGCTCTGTTCTCTGCCGTGCTGTTAAACCAGGCAAGTTCTGCCCCAGCCTCGGCTGCATTTTGGGAATAGTTGAGATGCAGCTGATTTTTGCTGTTCTGCCAGTTATAAAGTGCCTGAAAGTCACTTAACATTATTTTCAGAGGTGTGCTTTCCTGGGAGAGAGCAAGTGTCACAAGCCTGTGGTACTTACCCATAGCTCCTCTCCTGTCAGCGTCCAAGGGTCTGTTGGTCACAGAGAAGAATTAGAAACCGCCACGTCGTGCCCTGCTCTCTGTGCTGCCCACTGCTCCCAGCAATCCTGCTTGCCATTGCTTTTCCAGCACTCCAGCTGTTTGCATGCGTGACTATGAACAGATGATCCCACCCCAGTGCCTCAGTTTCCCCTGCAGTGTGGGGACACTGACACCGGTCCCTCTGTGATGGGAGGATGAGGAACGCCCTTGGAGCATGGCTGGTAACATGTCCTCTGGCATTTCTCCTCTGGTGGCTCATCTTGTTTGTGCAGGATTCTCTGAAAGATTTTGGGTCCTGTGGAATAGTCCTAGGAAGCCTTTAAAAATAACCCTGTCTGGTTGTTTCCTAAAACCAGGAGGTCACTTGCTCCTGGGCTGACCTTAGATCGGTCCTGTCATAGGCCTGTAGTTTTGTTTTCCAGTCTGGTAAATAAGGATAACTATTTTTAAGGGAACTTTGAAGATTCAGCAGTGTGGCTGCTTAAAAGAAACCTTGCAAACACATGCCAGGCTTTTGAAGGTCAGCATTGCTCACAGCAGCTCTGCTCAGGGATTCCCTTAGCAAAACACGAGCAGACATCTGAAATACCCAAACCCAGGCTGGTCTCATTCTCAGAGATGGACTCTGCTGCTCTTCATTGTGCTGCTAATCACCCCCAAGACAGCCTTTAAGGGCTGTATAGTTTTAGCTGGAGTTTTGCAGGATTGGGGGTGTTACTGTGGACTCAGTCTGTGTCTTGCTGCCCTCCCTGCCCAGGCTCGGGTTCCCAGGTAAGCAGCAGCAGCCTGTTGGCATGGCCGGAGGAAAAGGGCCGTATCAAGTGCCGGGAACGCTCTGCAAGTTTAATGAGGCATGAAGGAGGTGCATGCAGCCTCAGCTTGGATGCTGCTGCCTCGTTCCTCTCCTTGCATTACAGAATCAGGAGTGCTGGGGCTATTTTGGGCTCTGCTTTATCTGGCATCCGCTTCCATTTGTATTAGCGGAGACCCAAACTTGGCTCTTTTCTGCCCATCTCTAGCGGAGTTGCACAGAACCAGCAGCATGTGTGAGACTGGGTTCACCTCTGCTTTATTTAGTGTGTGCCCATGTGCCTTGGTGCTGCAAGTCATGTTTTTGCTGAACTTTCCGCATGCTGCTCAGAGACAGGTGTCTGCTGGGACCTCTTTGTTCATCCCAGGACAACGCAGTAATTCCAAAGAAAAACTAGAGTGCCACATACGTGACGCCACATAAAGGCAAATGCTCTGTTGTTCTACGCAAGTGAAACAGTTGTGCAAGTGTCACGCTGAAAAACCAGCCGTTGAGATCAAAAGGATACCCGACCGGAGGAGCTGGGAACAAACCCTCTCCCCTGCATCCCGGGGTCCTGTTCGGACCATCAGACCTTTCCACCCACCCTCCTGTGCTGGTGCAGGCTGCTCTGCCGTGCCTAGAGGTGCCGGCTAAGGCAAGGGGTCTTCTGGGCAGCCCCTGCTCTGCAAAACAGCCCAAAATATGGGAGAGCAAAATTGTGCTGGTGTGGCTGCAAGGTCCTGTTGCAGGGCAGAGCTGGGAGGAGAAGCCACCCCTGCTTGCTGGGCTCTGGCCCCGTGGGCGCACTGGGTTGGTCTTCACGGTCACCAAAATCCTCTTTGCTTTCCAGCCTGTGCCTTCGCTGGTCTCTGGAACTGTGTCACCATCAATCCCCTGAACATCGCGGCCGGCGTGTGGATGATGTGAGCAGAGTTTGTTTTCTTTTTTCTGCCGGGAGGAAGGCTTGGTTAATTAGACACCACTGAGCAAGGGGCAGAGCTGCCCTGCTTGGGCAGTGGACGTGAGGGAAATGTCCGTCGGGCACTGCAGGCTCTGTGAATTGCCAGATCTTGCTCCATCGGGCATGTTGAGATGCTGGATTTATTCTGTTTACATTCATTCTTTACCCCTTTTTAGGTAAATACTGAGATACCCTTATCCAAAATAAGTCTGGGGCACCAGGGTTTGGGAATGATCCAGAAGCGGGGAGGGAGCGCGGTGGGGTCCAGCACCACCATTCCCTTCTACCTGCGTTTGGCCATGGGAGCAGCTGGTCTCTGGGAGACTGGGGGGCATTGCCAACCCTTCATCTGGGCCAAGTGGGCAGAATTAACTTT
Source organism: Haliaeetus albicilla (assembly GCF_947461875.1). Classification (NCBI taxonomy): domain Eukaryota; kingdom Metazoa; phylum Chordata; class Aves; order Accipitriformes; family Accipitridae; genus Haliaeetus; species Haliaeetus albicilla. The sequence goes on from NC_091508.1 coordinate 18,455,187, forward strand.
GGTTTGCTCTATCTGGAGGCTCAACGCCTTTGTCCTGTTCCTGTGCGAAGCCCCCTTCTGCTGCCAGTTTATCGAGTTTGCGAATGCCGTCTCTGCGAGGGCGGACAAGCTGCGGCCCTGGCAGAAAGCCGCTTTCTACTGCGGGTGAGGATGCTCCTGGGGGGTGTTGTGGTGGTGAAGCCATCCCGGGAACTGCGTTGGGATGCACATGGGCACGCCGCAAAGGACGAGCATCCCTGCATCCCGTGGGGAGCGGAGCCCGGCTTTGAGGGCTGCCTCTGTCTTCCAGGATGGCTGTGTTCCCGGTCATGCTCAGCCTGACGTTGACCACGCTCTTTGGAAATGCCATTGCCTTTGCCACCGGGGTGCTTTACGGCCTGTCGGCACTCGGCAAAAAGTAAGAGAAATCTGTCTGCTTGTGGAGGGGAGGGAAGGGGAAGGTGGACCTCCAGCCCTCACTCCCATCTGCCTCCCTAAGGCTACGCTTTCCTCTTGTACTAACCATGCTTTCGGGCGTAAATGCTGCCAGAGAAGATCTCCTTGCCATCATCTCAAAGCCCTGGGAGGGAAGGTCCTAGGGTTTGCTGAGGCTCTGAGCTTTTCCTTGGGAGTTCAATCTAGGTTGCCGTGTGGGTCCCAGCCCTCTTTCTGCAGCCGTTGGATGGATGGATGAGCCCAGCTCTGGGGGAAGTGAGCAGCTTTGGTGGGGTTGGAGAGGACCAGCAAATCCCATTTCACTCCTGGCATCCCTCGGCACGGAGAGGCCCGGGACCCGGTTGGGAGACCTCTGTGCCAGGCGCTGTACCCACCGCGGTGGGCACCTGGAGCTCGCATCCCCACACTGTCCCTTCTCTCTGCAGGGGAGATGCCATTTCCTACGCCCGTATCCACCAGCAGCAGAAGCAAATGGATGAAGAGAAGCTCACGGGGGCCCTGGAGGGACAGGCTCTCTGAAGCACGTGAGCTCGGGGTAACCTCTCCTGGACACTGAGATGTTGGTGAAGATACGGAAATCCACTCTACCCTTCCCTCTGCCTGCTCCCCTCCCTGTTACGCCATGATTTCCCTGGACACTGCAGCAACTGGAAATCTCAGGGGCTGGGGTGGGCTGTGCCCTCTTCTCACACCAGCAGCCAGACCTCAGCGCATTGGCCCCTCTCTCCTCCTCAACCCTCAACCAAATATCTCACAGTCCCCCTATTTTTTAATTTAATTTTTTTTTTTTGCTGCAGAGGTGCTGGCTCTTTGAGTGCTGCTTTACAAGCCTGAATAGGTAGCCTTTCTTTGGAGTGATGCTGATAACGAGCTGAGGATGCAGTACTCGTTTGGGAACTGCTTTCCGGATGGGGTGAGGAAGGACAGAGCTGATGTGCCAGCTCCTTGCCTGCACTGGTCTCATGGGAGCCAGGGAGCTGCTGGCCTCATGCCTGGGGGTAACCTGCCATTGCACGTTACACGTTTTTAGTAACGCTCTCTGGTGTGGCCCTTCCCGGGGGTAATACACACTAATCCAGGGTTTAGCAATACATGGTGATGCTTAAGCTTGGTCTTCTTCCACTGAGTATTTTTAATATGGGTCCAGTTAGGCCAGGCACTGAAGGCATCGCTGCATGGGAAAGGACTTCCAGCAAAAAACCCACATAAAGACAACAACCATCTCTGCAGAGGAGCTGCCAGAGGTGCTGGGCAGATCCTGGTACCTACAAAGCACAGTCCCTGCTTCCTCTGGACACAGCTGCAGGCAGTTACTGCAATTTACTTGAATTATAAGAACTAATTACTTTGTCTTAATAAGGGTACTTTTCTTAAGCTTCACTCTTTTACTGGGGAAGAAGGGAAGTGAGGTTTGCTTTACCTCAGCTGAAAAAGGGTACGATTGCTTGAGCCAAGTGGGGTTTTTTTGCTGGTGTAAGGGTTACTGATGTGCGACAGCATCCTTCTGTCATGAGCCTGGGACTCTGTTATCTCTCGCTCCCTGCATTTGCTCCTGCTCCCATGACCCATCCCTCTATGCAAGGGACCTGCTCTCTGCTTCTGTCTGGTACAGCTTTTCTCTTTGGGCTCATGTTCTTTTTGCATCAGTCCTGGGCTGATTTTGTATGGGAAGGTGGCATATCCTTCCTTTGCAAACATAGAGATGTCTGCACCATTTCAGTGTGGATAGCTGGGATGTCTTGCTTCTTTATTCCAGGCTCCGTCAGTGGTTTTTGCATTATATTTTCTGTTTGCTTTGTATCATGCAGAAAAAAACTGCTTGCTAAGTTCAGGTCCCCCTCTTCTCATTATGGTTTCTTCTGGGGGGGTTAATTTATTTGAATTTACATGATTGCTTTTTACTTCGATTAGGAAAAAGGGGAATAATTTATTTTTAGTTATTTAAGTATTTTGATGGGACTCATTTTCTCTGGACGTAGGAAACAGAGCACTCGTTTCTCCTGTCCTTCAAAGGACCACCTCATTTCATTGAGGGGGCCTCTCTGAACCCAGGGAGAGCCCTGGCTGCTGTAACTGGGATGCTATAACTGGGATACCGTAAAATCCTATTGTGCCCTTCAGAGTGTTTCTCATACTTTTGGAAAGTGTATTGTCCCTTGACCCCTTTGTCTTCTTCTGGGCCACTAGCTTGACAAAGTTGGTTTTCCCCCTTTTCTGGGAGAGAGAAGGGAGGAAAACTGGGCTGTAGCTGCTGGACTGGAGGTTTGTGCTCACTCAGCAGCCAGGGCAGGTAGCGGCTCCGGTGAGCAGCGGCTGTGGGGACTTGCAGCCTGTTCTTACTCTCCTGCCCTGGGAGCTGACCTCCCGCTGCCACCAACACTTTGTGGTCCCATTTGAATCACTGGGGTACCAGAGGGGTTGCATAGTAGTCTGAGAAACGCTGCTGGAGGCTGGGTGCTGTCTGTCAGAAGGGTCTGTCCGCCAGCAGCTCTGTGGCTTTTGAGCGGTGTCGTGTTGGAAACTATCTATATAACACATCCTTCCTCTAGGTACGGTGTGTATTCACGTTAGCTGAATGATACCAGCGCATCCCTGGCAGAGCTGGGATGGAGCCGCTGCTGGAGGGGATGGCTGGGCATGGATGTAATGTTTGCATTGCAGCGGGACCAGAGCGGTCCCTGGAGATCGGGGGCCTAAGCTGCCAGCCAATATTAGCTGTTGTTTCTTCGGTGGAGTTCAGGGAGGTGTGAGGATTTGCACCGGTCAGGAACACGGCTTGGGTTTATTTACACGTGCGGGCCCTTGCAGCTGGATGCTGGGTAGCCACTTTGTGCTAAGCCCCTCTCCCCCAGGGCTCCGAACGGTGATTGCTCTGACACCTGCTTGTCTGGGATGCAGAACAGGCACCGCCAGCCCGGACACAGCTTGTTTCAATAAAGGCTGTGCCATTTCGCAGCCCCCAGCGCTGGGCTGATCCCTGTTGCTGCATGAAATACGTGGGTCGTTGGCCTTTCTTGTGTGTGTGTGCGTGTGTGTGCAGGGACCCCAGCCTCCTGCGTGGGTCACGCTGCCTGCAGTAATGGGGGGCTGCAGGAGGAATACGCTGCAGCCTGTGGGGTACTTCAGTGGTAATTGCCTCTCCGCTCTTCGAGCCAGCGGTGTCCCTGCGCAGTCCCTTTACTGGGTGGTTCACGTGCAGAGTCCTGCCTAGCAAACAGGGCATCTGCTTTGATTTCAGGGGGGTTTGGGGAGTTAAGTAGTGTTTAGTAGAGGAATGTTGCAGACTGGTGCACGTAGCTATGAGCATGTCTTTGGTAGTGACTGCTTCGCTCTGTGAGTAGTTCCACAGTAGCTTTAGTGACAGGAGGCGAAAGGCAAAGCAGAGGTGATAGAATAACGCTTGCAGGCTGATCTACGCCCACGGTGATGAACCACAGAACTGGCAGGACCCTCGCTGGCTTCATCTGATTGTCCCGATGCCATAGCACAGCAGCAGCAGTCCCTGGGGCTGTTGCAGGCAGGTGCTGCTCCAGGTCGCCTGGAGGGCTCGTTGGCACGGACGGGTCCGCTCTGCTCCCTTGGCAGCAGCGACAGAAGTCCCTTGGACACCAGCAGTGCTGTCGTGCTGTGTTTTGCGGCAGTTGGGTCTGACACTGGGGCCAAGTCAGCAAACAATCTGAGCTTAACGCTTTTGTTGAAAATGAGCCTCAGGGACTCTTCTGTAAGAGCTGAGCCTGGAGCCTTTGGCCCCAACGCTTAAAGACACCGGGTCTGTTCAGTGTCTGTGCCTGCTGCAACAGGAGGTATCTCAGATCCGTGCTCCGAGAGTGCTGACTCCTACAGATGCGTGTCTGGAGTGGGAGCTCTTGGGAATTTCGTCTGTCTGTGATGCAGCTGAAACCAAGCCCGATGCTACCATCATTGCAGATGTGGCTTGGTGACAGCACCCATGGCTTTTAAGAGTTGTAGTGACAGTAGATGGTCTCACCTCCATGTGGGCAAGAGACTCTTTTTGTGGAGATAGAAAGGACCTTTAGAGTAGTAGCGTCACAGTAGTCAATATGCCCATTCACAGTGCATGGTGGTTATTAATTGTGTTTAGAGGCGCCATCAGGGTGCTTGGAGCTGTGTAAGGATAAATGAAGTTAAAAGCCCTGCTCTAGAGATTTTTACAGGCTCAACCCAATCCCTGCTGATGGCATCCAGGCTGGATGGCTAATCCACGGGGTTTCCATGGAGGAGGTTCTGCTTGCCAGGTCTTGGAAAAGCCTCTTGGGAGACGATGGGACAGAAGTTTTGTTAAGTGAGAACTCAAGAGCGGGTGATGCATTGACTATAGTGAATTGTTGACACCAAGTGTGGAAAGACACCTGGGTACTGGCAGCACATGTGCACTTAGCAATGGACTGTTACACCATTCACCATGTGAGCTGTGCACTTCTTACCCACGTGCATTTATACAGCGTGCAACTTTTCCATGTCCCATTCAGTCATGAAGTTGGCAGCACTTGTGCATATTAGCTCCACTCTCCCCTGGGGCTGTCCATTGGGTGTGAAGAGAAGAGCAGAAGCTCACTTTCTGCTGCGTACCCAGACCTCGCTGCTCTGGGCAGGAGCTGATTTTGTAATACTAATTGATTCTCTGTGTGTGCAGTGAATAAAAAGACCATTCTACCTCTGGAAAGAGCCACTGTGATTTCTCAGACTCTAAATGTTGTAGCAAAAACCCTCAGACTTTCTATATTGAAGGAGGTCACTCAGAAAATACTTCTCCAGTGAGGTTCTCACAGGACCTGAAGAGTCCAACCTCATTTCATATTCGGGCATTTCCTCCTGAGGCTGAGCCCTGGGAAGTTCAATTCATCTTTGTCATTTTTTCCTTAGGAAAAAAAATCCACTGTCTTCAGGGAAGAGGTTCACTGAAGTGAAGATATCAAAACCTGGTCCATAGCCATGTGAGAAAGAGAACGCTCTAGCACAGGGCTGCCAGACATCCTGATCTTCAGAAGGTCAGTGGAAACCAGAGGCTCTTGAGACCTCTCGTAATCAGGCCATGCTTAGAAACAGTCCTATTCCAGCCAGGGCTGAACATCTTTCTGGAAATGGGTCTCAGCTGCAAAGGTTAGGTCTAATACTGAATTTTCTCTGTGGTTTTGATTTTGGCCCATCTCTCTTTCTCTGTCCCAGGCTGCTTTAAATTAATCCTCTGATAAAGCACATCTTCTCTTAGGTGATTTCTCTCAGCTCCTGCTGCAGGGAATCTAAATAGTAGCTAGAGTATCTTGAGATCTGGGTCAAATATGCTATGCTACGCCATGCTTCCTTGTCCATAGCAGGCTGAATGTTCCAGGAATAGGAGGACACAAGCATCTCCACCAGACCTCGGGGTGCCAAGTGCATTTCAGGAGGTTAGACAAATACTTGGGCAAATCATCTCCCAGCTCAGCCTTTGTTGTTCTGCCCTTTTGGGAGGAGTTAGGTTGGATGGGATACTCAGCAAGGCCATTCTTTCCTCGCAGCCATAAACACACCCTGCAGCTGTGTTCAACCTAGGGTTAGGCTCTAAAATAATAAAAAACCAAGTCCTTAATCTTGCAGGACACACAGGAAAGGGGTAAGAGCAATTTGCTACTAACTATGCAGTTGAAATCCCAAAGTGATGGAGGTGGAGGCTCCACACAAAACTGTGATGGAGGTGCATCCACCTTCCTCTTTGTGGATGAGTAAAACCCTGTGGTGGGAAAGACCCACCCCAGTACAAAGTATTGGCAGTACCCGCTGTGTCTTTCCTACAGTGAATCACTTGCACTACAGCTGAATGTTTGTCTGTTCCCATTCTTTGTTTTGTCCTGGATTCTTTGTGAACTGTATTTGGTCTTGTTCATTAGGCTTCTAGTGTAATGTCTGTTTTTAGAGCAATAAAACATGGCAGCTTTTTATACAAAATACCTGGCTCTGCCTCTTTCACAGTCTTTAAGTACATGAGACTCATCTGGGATGCTGCAGGCTGCTGTGGTCCCCTTGTCACAGTCCTGGTCTGCCTCTCCCATCCCACCTGCCTGCAGCTCCCTTCTCTGCAAATCAAGGCAACATCTTGAAGTTGGAGGCAAAACTGTTTTATTCTTGCAACTACATGATGAGCTTTTGCCAAAGTGGCTACAGCTGTTATCTCTGTTCCAGCCAAACCCTCGGGCTCTCAGGCTGCTTTGGTGGCTGCTGAGCGAAGGACGTGCATGGTCTCTTGTCCACAGCCACACCTTATATTTTCCAGGACATCTTTACCTCCAGCCTGGTGCTGGTTACCTGGTCCCATACCTTGGGTTGACATGTTGCCCAGAGAGCAACAGATAGTGTTGAATGACGGGAAGAGAAGGTAAAGTTCCAGGTGGCAACTTCTACATCCAAAGCGAGACAGTCATGGCCACCCTTTCCTCTCCCGTTGCCTTCGCAGAGAGTTCCAGCCTCCACCTCCAGCAGCACAACTGTTTTCTTTGTTGCCCTTGAGCATCTGGACTGGTGGCCCAGTACGGCTGGCAGATGGCAGCTCCTACCTCATGAACGACCTCCGGCCAGTCCTGAAGAAGGCCTCAATCTGTTCCAGGGACCTGCCTTTGGTTTCTGGAACACAGCAGCCTGTGAATAAGATGTTTCCAGCACAGATGACAGCGAAGAATAGGAAGGGCACCTCGAGGCCGAAGGCGTCCTGGAAAGTGGGACAGAAAGCAGACGTGAACTGGTGCAGAGAGGGTCTGAGGAGGGGCTGCCGGACACCCTCCCGAGGCAGTACCCACCACAACCCGGAGGAAGAACTGGGTGAGCGTGAAGGCTGTCAGCCAGCTCACGACGACGCAGAGGCCCGAGGCCACCCCACGGGCTTTCAGAGGGAGGATCTCCGACATCAGCAGCCAGGTGATGGGTCCCCAGCCCATGGCATAACCTGCAGGGGAGAAGGGGCAGGGTGAAGCTACTGAGGCTCTGCAGCCCACTGAGGAGTGCAGAAGAGCCCTGTGCAATCCTGCCCTGCTCCCCCATCAATCATTATTGCCCCCTATCAATCATTATTCCCCCCCATTCATGCTCTGTCAGTCCTCAAAGTGACTTCAGATGCCATCTTTCTTGGTCTTCCAGGGACATCTGCCTGCCTTCCAACTCCAAGCCCAATCTCCTTGTTCCATATCACCCTGCCTCGGATGAGAAACGTCCCCCCAGGCTGGTACCCAGCCCTGTGCTGTGGGTCCTGGGCGCTGTCTCGCTCTCTGCACCTACCCATTATGAAGAACATGGTTGCCAGGAGGGGGATGAGGGTGATGTAGTTTGTTGGCTCAGCAGGAAGGTTGGCAGAGCTCACCAGGGTCTTGTTAGCAATGGTGCTGTTCTGAGAAGCTGGCACGAAGTGGATATAGAGCCCCATGGTCAGGTTGGAGACCAACATGACACCAGCTGCGGAGAGATGCAACGTCACAGTGGGACCGATGGGTGAGTGACCCCCTCCATGCCAAGGACTGAGCGCCTGGGAACGCCTCTGCTCAGGACCTGAGCCACCACCGAAGGAAAGAGACCTCCCCCCTCCCTGCCCGAGTCCTGCATGGCTGAAGTTTCCACTCCTCCACATTTGCAGAGCTCCTGGAAATCCTTAAGTAAGAGCTTCCCTTGAACGACAGTGGGAGAGAGACATACCTGATACGAAAAGAAGAATCTTCCTCCCAGCTTTATCCATTGACACAGCAGCAATCACCACAGAGAACAGACGTACCAAGCCAACAAGAGCTGCATCGTACTCTGGTTTCTGCAAAAGCAAAAGCAGTGGGGAAGCTGAGATAGGAGAGCCAGGGAAAGGGCAGGTTCCTACATGTGTTGCCTTGAGTCTTGCTCATGACTTTGTCAAAGCTATCCTCCCATAGTAAGACACCAGAAAAGAGCCTGAAGCTCAGAGGAGAAGAGCGGGGAGACAGTGGGGCCAGTCCTGCTCCCCATCCTCATGCAGCCTTTTGCAGGGCAGGTGCTTGGCAATTGATGCCAACCAGGTGCTTTAAAAAAAGGCTTCAAAGTTGGGGTTCTTAGAGCTGCAGGGGACTCGGAGCATTGGACAGCCATCACCGAAGACACGGCAGTCTGAGCACAGGCCGAACCCCGGGGCTCACCAGGATGACGGATGTTTTCTTGAATATCGACTGCAGGTACACGAGGACACAGGTGACGCCCGAGAGCTGCTGCAGGAACCTCATCCCCACCGCGATCAGGATGGGCTTGTAAATGAAGGGGTCCTTGATCTCAGCACAGGAAACCCGCCGGCTCTGGAGGGGACAAAGCCACAACGCCGAGGTGTTACCACCTCTGGGCACCACCGCGGCACCCAGAAGACGGCTCAGGAATTGCCCAAAGGAGGCTGGATTTTGCAGTTTTCACACTGAGCCTCCTCACCTGCTTCCTCACGCTGTCCTTGATCTGCTCATATTCCCGGGCATAGTCCGTGTCCCTGCCCCGCAGCCAGCGCAGCGACCCCAGGGCCTCATCGTCCTTCCCCTGGGAGAGCAGGAACCGGGGCGAGTTGGGCATGAAGCAGAGCAGGACTATCATCACGAGCACGGGCACCTCCCCTGCGACGGCCAGCCAGCGCCAGTCCAGGACCAGCCCTGCCGAAGCAGCACAGTTAGGAGCGGAAAGCGTGCCCTGGCCTCGCCTCCATGTGGGCACCCCAATAATTTAATAAATCCAGCCGGAAAAAAAAAAAAAAATTAAAAAAGAAATAAATAGAGATTTTGCGTATGTTTTTCTCCTAGCAAAGAAACATTTTAAGCTGTACAATATGGGGAAATTCCAGCAAGCTCCCCCAAATCTTAGAGTAGCCAGCAAGATCCTGCAGCAACCAGGGCACATGCTGGCGGGAGATGCACACACAGTTCATCGCGTGCTGCCCTTCAGCCCTGACGAAACCTCGGCAGGACCCGGGTCTGCAGGCACGGTGATGAATCTGTGCGGGTTATGGATTCATCCCTCTGAGCACACACACACAAGTGTGGGTTATACACGGGTGATCCTGTCCAGACCTGCTTTGTACACCCGCGGTGGTGGTTGTGAGGTGGTTGTGAGCTGGCTGTGAGGGGAAGGAATCCATCAACTCGCCGAGAAAGTTGTTTAAAATCAACTCCCTTCCCCTAAGGTCTCGCCGAGGGTTCTCTGCCCTCCAAACACCGAGATACTTGCCCAGCGCGTACAGGATGAGGGAGCCCAGCACCGCCATGATCTGAGGACAAGCGCCCAGCATGCCTCTGACCCCGGGGTGGGAGATCTCCGAGATGTAGACCTGGAGCGGGACAACGCACGCTTAACGGAGCTGCGATATACGACCGTCACCGCCAAAACCTGTCCTCCGTCACCTCACAGTCATCCACTGCAGCCAAGGGAAACCCAAACTGCTGGGAAACTGCCCTCTCGGGGTGGAAACCTGACCGGTCCAGCGGCACGAGCTGGTCCTGGCAGGCGGAGCGGACGGCCTCGCAGACACGGCCACTTCCCTCCCGTCACCCCGGCGTGGGAGAAGTGCCCCAGCAGTATGCTCACACTTCCATTACTGGAAAGACGTGCCCCAGGGTTACTCAATTCTTGCCTTCCCCTCTGCATGCAACAACGAGGTTGGCAACTGGTAAACACGGGAGGACATAACTGCTGGGGGGAGCAGGGCAGGGACCGAGGACCTGCCTTCCCTTTTCTGCGGGCAAGAAAGTCCAGCACCGCGGGGACAGCTCAGGCTGGCCGTGCCAGGACTGCTGACCCAGTGCACCCTCCCCATCCCCAATCGCCCAGCCGCAGCCCTGGAGTTCTGCTGATGCCTCCAAAAAAACAGCAGGATGCCCCAGGCTCAGCTACGGCGCTGCCCCGTCTCCCACCGTGCAAATCCCCGGCAAACTCCCTCCCAACGGCACGTTACCGGGATGGAAGCGGACGTCACGCCGCCGGCGTAACCCGTCAGCACGCGGCCCAGCAGCAGCATCCCGATCCCCTGGGCACCGGCCATCAGCGCGTATCCCACGGCGGAGGGCAGCGCCGAGAACATGATGCTCAGCTTGCGGCCCAGGCGGTCGTTGAGGAGCATGGCGCTGACCCCCCCCGCCGCCGCTCCCAGCGTGAACACCGACTGCGGGGGGACACGGAGAGGGACCTCGGTGGGTCCGAGCTCCCTCCCCGCACACCCGCTGGCTCTGTCCCCCCAACCCTGGCAGGGATAACCCCGTCTCTTACTCCGAACCAGGATGCCGTGTGCTGGTCCAGCCTCAGCGCAGGGCTGGGGTGAGCCTCCAGGGCAGGGATGACGGGCGAGGGGTAAACCAGGGCGAAGCCGAAACTGAAGTTCCCCAGGACAGCAGCAAACACAGCCAAGTAAAGCCGCCTGTTGCGGAGGCTCCTGAGGGAAGGACGGAGCGAGAAGGATGTGTTGGGTGCCCTTATCGCACCCAGCAGAAACTTTAAATCTGTCTTGCGGCTTCCCCCAGCCTTTGCTGAGGATCTCGTGACACCCACGGAGGGATTTTTCTGGGGAATGGCCCTGCACAGCCCCAGGCTGGTGGGGTTTCTCCGAGTGGAGCAGCAGCCACTCCTGCCGTGTGGTGGCGGGGGGAGAGCACGTCCCCCCCAGGCACCACCAATGCTTTCTTCTGCGCCAGGTTGTTTTCAGCATGTTCAGTAAACTGAGAAAAGCAGAAGCTGGAGCTGGGTGGCACCATGGACCCATCCGGCAGCCGGCTTGTCCCGGCAGAGCAGGGAGGGGGTTCCTTTCAAGGGTCCCAAGCCCCCCAGCAGGACCTTACACCCCCATGAGAGCTGGATGCCCAAAACCACACAAACCCGCGGCTCTCCCAAGTGGGCTCATCCAGCACCGCACCCCCTGGGCAGGATGAGACCCCATCTCAAGGCAACTCAGGAACGACAGCAATACGAAGCAGCTTTTCCACCATCTCCCCCCCGAGCCCAGTGCTCTCGGGAGAGGGGATGCAGCCCACCCCACAGCCAGCCCCACGTTCCCAGTCCAGCCCTTACCGCAGGTACTCCTTGTCAAGCCTCTTGCCAGCGCTCTCGGGGAAGGTCCGATACGAGGAACTCTTCTTCCTCACGAGGGGCTCCCGTGCGCTCGGCTCCATGGCAGCACCCACCGCGATGTGGGTGCTGCCGTGCTCGGGGCTGCCTCGGGGACAAGGAGGAAGAGGCAGCTGAAAGCGAAAGGGGAGAGGCTGCAACGCCGTTGCCTAATCAGAGAAAATCTGTGCCTCGTGGGTTTGTGCCTGGCCAGCCTATGGGGAGGAAACTTGGGGGCCCCCGGAAAACCAGCAGGCAAAAAGCCAGGGGGAAACAACGGTGCCCTACAGCCTTTGTCCTGTGCCCACCCAGCCACTGTCCCTCCTAGACCT